>NC_133932.1:69942936-70259007 GCF_031877795.1 Strix aluco | reverse complement strand
GAGCACCCCCAGGACCCTGACATATGTAGACCTGCACTGCTCATACACTCTCCTGTAGACATTTATGGTTGGTCACTCTGGACAGAGTACTGGCCCAGACGACCCGTTGTTCTGAGAGCACTGTTGTTGTCAGGCTCTTTTGTTTTATTAAGTTTTTCCAACAGTTCAGGCATTTCTAAAACTGCTCAGTCATTTCTAAAAATAAGGACCAATAGAAAAAAAAAAATCCATGGAGAAATGAACAGGTATTGCTCACCTCAAAAAGATTTGCAACCATTCAGTTGAGGAGCACATCCTGCATCAGACTGAGGGCTTGATCTTTGAGCCTTGCTAGTGTCAGAGACATGGGGTTTTGCCATCCTGTGGAAACCCAACTAAAGTGGATGAACACAGGCTTTCAAAAACCGCATTTCACACATGCTTTTTGCAAGTTTGTTCAGATGGTCAAATTATCTCAGGATGATCCAAAGCACTCACCCCCATCAGAAGGTACATGCCTCCTTTCCACAAAGTGACCAAGCCAATACTTAGGATGGGACGTGGTTACCCATTTAATCCCTTCTACTAGTGCACGGCTAGGAAGAAATCATAGAATCATAGAATAGTTTGGGTTGGAAAGGGACACCTTCCACTAGACCAGGTTGCTCAAAGCCCCATCCAACCTGGCCTTGAACACTGACAGGGAGGGGGCAGCCACAACTTCTCCGGGCAACAACCTCACAGCAAAGAATTTCCTTATATCTATATCTAATCTCTTTCAGTTTAAAACTGTTACCCTCATCCTACCACTACACTCCCTGATAAAGAGTCCCTCTCCATCTTTCCTGTAGGCCCCATTTAAGTACTGGAAGGCCACTAGAAGGTCTCCCTGGAGCCTTCTCTTCTCCAGGCTGAACAACCCCAACTCTCTCAGCCTGTCCTCATGGGCAAGGTGCTCAGCCCCCTGATCATCTTCATGGCCCTTCTCTGGACCCGCTTGAGCAGGTCCGTGTCCTCCTTATGTTGGGGGCCCCAGAGCTGGACACAGCACTGCAGGTGGGGTCTCACAAGAGTGAAGTAGAGGGGGAGAATCACCTCACTCAACCTGCTGGCCACACTTGTCTTGATGCAGCCCAGGATACGGTTGGCTTTCTGGGCTGTGACCACATATTGTTGGCTCATAGTCAGTTGTCCATCCACTACTACTCCCGAGTTCTTCTCCTCAGGGCTGTTCTCAATCCACTCATTGCCCACCCTGTATTTGTGCATGGGATCACCCCAACCCATGTGCAGGATCTTGCACTTGGCCTTGTTGAACTTCATGAGGTTTGCACAGTCCCTCCTCTCAAGCTTGTCAAGGTCCCTCTGGATGGCATCCCTTCCCTCCAGCGTGTCAACTGCACCACACAGCTTGGTGTCATCAGCAAACATGCTGAAGGTGCACTCAATCCCACTGCCCCTGTCACCAACAAACCTGTTAAACAGCACCGGTCCCAACAGCAAACCCTGAGAAGCACCACCCCTACTGCTCTCCACTTGGAAATCAAGCTGCTGTTGACCGCAACTCTGAGTGCTACCATCCAGCCAATTCCCAATTTAGAGACAAGGATGTCATGCTGGAGAGTGTCAAATGCTTTGCACAAGTCCAGGTAGATGACATCAGTTGCTCTTCCCTTATCCACCAACACTGTAATCCCACTGTAGAAGGCCACCAGATTTGTCAGGCTGAAGCCACATTGGCTGTCACCAATCACCTCCTTATTTTCCATGTGCCCTAGCACAGTTTCCAGGAGGATCTGCTCCATGATCTTGCCAGGCACAGAGATGAGACTGACTGGCCTGTAGTTCCCCAGGTCTTCCTTTTTACCCATTTTAAAAATGGGGGCTTTGTTTCCCCTTTTCCAGTCAGAGGGAACTGCACTGGACTGCCACAGCTTCTCAAATATGATGGACAGCGGCCTTAGGACCTGCAGATGATTTCATCTTGTGCACCTTCAGGTTCCTTACATGGTCTCAGACGTAATCTTCTCCTACAGTGGGACGTTCTTCCTTCTCCCAGTACCTGCCTTTGCCTTCTGTGACTTGGGCAGTGTGGCTGGAGCCCTTGCCAGTGAAGACTGAGGCAAAAAAGTCACTGGGTACCTCAGTCTTCTCCATGTCCTGGGTAATCAGGTCTCCCATTTCCTCACAGAGGGGGCCCACATTCTCCCTAGTCTTCCTTTCATCCCCAATGTACCTGTAGAAACTTTTCTTGCTGCCCTTGACAACCCTGGCCAGATTTAATTCTATGAGGGCTTTGGCCTTCCTAACGTGATCCCTGGATGCTGAGACAACTTCTCTGTATTTGTCCCAGGCTGTCTGTCCTTGCTTCCACTCTCTGTAGGCTTCCTTTTTGTGTTTGACTTTGTCCAGCAGCTCCTTGTTCATCCATGCAGGCCTCCTGATGGTTTTGCCTGACTTCCTCCTTGTTGGGATGCATCGCTCCTGAGCTTGGCGGAGGTGATCCTTGAATATTAACCAGCCCCTCTTCCCTCCAGGGCTTTATCCCATGCTACTCTGCCAAGCAGATTCCAGAAGAGGCCAAAGTCTGCACTCCTGAAGACCAGGGTAGCGAGCTTGCTGTGTGCCCTCCTCACTGCCCTAAGGATCTTGAACTCCAACATTTCATGGTCACTGCAGCCAAGGCTACCCTTGAGCTTCACACTCCCCACCAGCCCCTCCTTGTTGGTGAGAACAAGGTCCAGCATAGCACCTCTCCTCGTTGGTTCCTCTATCACTTGGAGAAGGAAGTTATCATCACACATTACTGGAACCTCCTGGATTGCTTATGCCCTGCTGTGTTGTCCCTCCAACAGATATTGGGGTGGTTGAAGTCACCCCTGAGGACCAGGTCTTGTGAACGTGAGGCTGCTCTTATCTGTCTATAGAGGGCCTCATTCGCTCAGCCTTTCTGGTCAGGTGGCCTGTAGCAGACCCCACTATAACATCACCTGTCCCTGCCTTCCCTTTAATCTCGACTCATAAGCTCTCAGTTGGTTCCTCATCCATCCCCAGGCAGAGCTCCAGGCACTCCAGCTGGTCACTGACATAGAGGGTGACACCCCCTTGTCATCTCCCCTGCCTGTTCTTCCTAAAGACCCTGTATCCTTCCATTCCAACACTCCAGCCATAGGAGCCATCCCACTACATCTCCGTGATGCCAATAAGCTCACAGCCCTGCAGGCGAGTGCATGTCTCTAGCTCCTCTTGTTTATACCCCATGCTATGTGCATCATCAGAGATTTCCTCAGCATGTACTGTTAGGGAAAGTAGGAAGTGGGAAGAAGAATAGGACTAGAATAGAACAGACTATTTCAGTTGGAAGGGACCTAGAATGACCATCTAGTCCAACTGCCTGACCAATTCAGGACTGACCAAGTGAAAGCATGTTGTTAAGGGCATTGTCCAGATGCATCTTAAGCACTGACAGGCTTGGGGCATTGATCACCTCTCTAGGAAGCCTGTTCCAGGGTTTGACCACCCCCTCCATAAAGAAATGTTTCCTCATGCCCAATCTGAACCTCCCCTGGTGCAGCTTTGAACCATTCCCATGTGTCCAGACCCTGGATCCCAGGGAGAAGAGCTCAGCACCTCCCTCTCCACTTCCCCTCCTCAGGGAGCTGCAGAGCACAATGAGGTCGCCCCTCAGCCTTCTCTCTCCAAATTAGACAAAAAGCCCCCGTGAGCACCTGAGGAAGGTACCTTAGGCTCCCGCTGACCCCCACCCCGGGACGCCGCTCAGGTGAAGAGCTCTGCAAGTCACACCTGCAGAACGCACGTTTCCTGTGCTTCCCTCCCCGCATAGTTTCCCGTTCCCTGGGACTCCTCTCTGGCCCCCACGTTCACCGTGACGAAGACGCAAACCTTCGGTGTGGGGAGCCCATGGCGACTTCACCCCTCAGACCACCTAACTCTGAGGAACCCCCTTCCCGAGCCACCCCCTCGCGGGGATCCACCGCACCCGGCCCCACCGCCGCCCCCAGCCCTCCCCGCCCCAGGCACCGCCGGCGCCAGCCACCAAGCAGCACGCACCGCACCGCGCCGCACCGCCGCGGCCAGGAGGGCGCCGTTACATCTTCCCCTCCCCGGGAACCGCCGGGCCTGCGCCGCGGGCGGCCTAACGGTGCGAGGCAGCAGGAGGCGGCGGGGCCGCGACGGAGCCGCCAGGCACAGGAAGCCGCGGCGGCGGCGACGGCGACGAGCGGAGGCGCCCGCCCGCCCCGCAGCCCCTCCCCCTCCGGCGGCCGCCCCCCGACCCCCCCGCAGCGCGAGCCGCCCGGCGCCACCACCGGGGCGAACCCCTCCGGTGCAGCAGCGCCCCCTGCCGGCTGGGCGGGGCTGCGACAGGCGCCGCGTGACGGAGCGTCTCGGGGCGGCGGGCCCCAGCGGGCGCCCCCCTCCTCTCCGCTCCGCCACGGCACGTGACCAGGCCCGCGCGCTGCCCTCTCGACGAGCTCCCCCCCTCGGGCAGGGGAGGGCGGGGCGGGGCGGGGCTGCGCCCAGCGACGGCGCTTCCGGTTGGGCGGCGGGCGGGCCCGGGGGAGCGATAAAGCGGCCGCTATTCGGCCGCGCGCCTCCTCCCGGAGCCCCCCCCCCCCCCCCCCTTCCCCCCTCCTCCCTTCCCCCCTCCTCCCCGCCCCTCGCGCGGCCCGAGCCCGCGAGCGCTGCCGGCCGGGCCTGCTGCCGTCACCGCCGTTGCGGGGGGTGCCCCCCGCCGCCGCCCCGGAGGTGCCCCAGCGGTGAGTGCGGGGCGGGGGGACCCCTCTCACCCCCACACCCCCCCTCCCCGCTCCCGCCGCCGGCGCATGCACAGCGCGGCCGCCGGGGCCCGGCCCGCTCCCCTCCCCCTGGGCACCGGGCCTGGGCCTTCCCCTTGCCCAGCCCCCGCCGCGCCGTCGCGCCGGGGGAGCGGGCGGCCGGTTGGGGGGTGGGGGTGTCGCGCTGATCGCGCAGGCGGGCGGCGGTTGGTGCCGGCGCGGGGGAACAAAACCGGCGGGGCGTGAGTGGCGGCGCCGCGCGTGGGGCGGGAGAGGGGAGGTGGCGGGGGAGGGCGCCTGGCGGGGCGGGAATGAATGGGCGGGCGGCGTGGCCCCCTGCCCCGGGGGGAGCGGCCCCGGGGGGGCGAGCAGGGGCGAAGATGGCTGCCCTGGGGAAAGCCGGGCCCGCGGGCACCCCCCTCCCCGAAAGAAAGTTAAAGCAATGGCCGGCAGAGCCAGGAGCAGGTGGAGCGCGCTGCGAGTTCTGCTTTCCTGGCAGCAAAGCGCTGCGAGGCGCCTCAGGAAAGCGAGTTTTGCGCGGGACGTGTCCCCGGCGGGGCTGTCCTCTTCACTCGTGACAGCTGTGACCGCGTCGCCCGGTCGATGAGATCGATGAAGCGGATGCGAACCGAAGGCTCAAAACAGGTCGCTGAGCTGCATCCTTGCGTCGTTGGGGATGGATGAAGTGGGTTGACTGTTCGTGGCGATTAGGGCTGACTTCTGAACTGGAGGAGGCTCGTTTGTATTAACCGCACTCGCTTGTGGGAGCCTGGAGAAGGGCTGGGGGAGTGGTGACCCGTAGTAACTGGTGCAGGTGTCAGGAGGATTTAATGCTTGACTTTGCAGAGAGGAGCTGCCTTAGCTGGTAACAACGGTTCAGCACTGTTAGAAGTAAGAGGGGTGACTGGAAGCTTGACTTGTACTAAGCTGTTTATAAGTGAGGAACAGAGAATCTTTGGGTTTCATATGCTTTCAGGATAATGTAAGTGGAATTCGTAGCCTGGTGTCACCAAGACTCACGACTTTAATTTGCAACTGTGTCCTCAGGTGGGCCCAGTGGCGCTCCATCAGCTCAGGTTCAGCACTGCAGAAATAAGGTTTCTGGGGCCATTTTTGGAAGCTGCCTATGTGGAATTGTGAATTTGGAGTTAAAGTCCTATCAGAAGTACATGGAATTAATTTTTCCTACCCAAAATCTGTCATAGGTACATTGGTATCACTCTGCAGTTTAGACTGTTGTTAGATCTTGTATTAAGAACTAGTGTTGCTGAGTAGACTTGTCATTAGCAAAGGGCCAAATCTTGCAAAACAGCTGCAGTTCTGTCCCCTTCATGTTTCTTAAGTCATCTGCATGTGCATCAAGTATTGTCATTTTTCAACTCTCCTCTGACTTGAACCTTTCCTGGAAACAGGGGACCACATAATACAGCCTTTTTCTGCCTGGATCTGGTGTCTCACATGTTCTCATAGCGTATTTCACTGTTTCAGTGGCTGGTCAGGTCTGGGTGTTGATGCCTTTTTTAGGTGTGTAATTTTAAGGACATGGTTCAGCTGTTGTTGCTGATGGAACTTAGCCTGTATAGATGGGCTGGTAGCTCAGTTGTGAGGATGCGGTCAGATTCCTGTGGATGCTGCTGGATTAGCAGGAGCGTGGTGGTGCCTGTTCACGTTGCATTGGAAGTGACCCCCTTACCTGCCGTTTGTGTTGTGAAGTGCCCTGCTTTGCTGCGTTGTGGGGATGTTTGTGCGCAGCTGCTTCTGGGAGCTAAACTTCTGTTTCTTGTCAGTCACAACACGGATGTAGCTTCAAGAGAAGCATCATGTTGCCACCAGACTGCCATTTACTTTTTGGCATTGCAAGAACATGTCATTTTTGCTTTTGCTTAAACACAGCAATAGTCTGGATCTCCTCCTGCTAGTAGAGGCAACGATGCAGCTGTATCCAGCTTTCTTGTGCTGGGAACAAACTTTACCATTGACCATCTTCACTGATAGAGGATGCGACTGAACTATTTGCCTGCAAGAAACTTCCAAGGCTGATGAGAATGCACAGCCATCCTTCCTGTGCAGTGATTGATATAGGGAGTCCAATGTGGTCGTAGGGAGTCACAGAAAATAGAGGCCTTTCTTCTGGAGGGCTTTCCCAACTGTGCTGGCGTCATTGATGTGTGTTGCATGTCCTCATTATCTGCTTGTGTCTCACCAGACTTGATTCATTATCAAGAGGAAAGGAGATACAGATCCTTCTGCCAGTGAGAACCAAGACATTCTGATTTTGAAGAATGATATGACAGACTACTTATTGCTGTGTTCTGAAGTTCTATGTGTAGTATTAAAGGCAGCCTGTAATTTTCTGTGCTCACAGATAGTCTAGATCTTTAGCTTTGAGCCCTCCGTTGCTTCCTTCTGGTGCTGCCTCATGACAGTCACAGCTTATCTTCTGTAGAGGAAAAACGCAGGGGTATATTAAATGTTGCAACACAAAGTGAAGAATGTGTTTTTTATGTGTTTATTAAAAATAAGCTGAAATGATTAGTAGATGTGTAGCTATGAAATTGAAGTTGAGAAGTGGAGACATCTTGTTAGCTGCCAAGAGTCAGTGTTCTCTGCCATCCACTGGGTGGATTCTTTTTCTACACAGTATCTCCTGCACATTTCTTTTCTACCACTAGGAGGTTTTTGAGAGGCTGTAGGAAGTATGGCTTAATCTTTAGTTGGATCCTCATGGATGGTGGGATGCCAAATCCAGGAACTGTCTCTGAAGTGACTGTGCGTGCTGACTGGGAAGATACCAGGAGGTCTATCTGCTCTGTGTGTTAGCTTAGGCCACTCCTATTTCTCAGTCTAACACGAACTCAGCAAAGATTGCTGATGCTGTTTGACTGCACTGTGTGGTTGCCCTGCAGTATATGTAGCCAACTTCAGAATTTGCAGTTATCTCATTGCCTCTGACTTCTTGGGTACTTTTTCTTTCTGCCAAATCATGGCTATGGCCTCTCGGATGCTGAGAACCAAGCAAGAGAAGTAGTGATGGTTGTTCTTCGGTACATATGGGTCCTCATTACTGGTCCTTTTCCCCTGCTGTTTTTCTGTTCTTCCTGTGGTGGGTTAGATTATGGCCAGAACTGCAGTACAGGGAACAGGAACTGGTGTAAGGATCTTCAGCATCTCTGTGAAGAGAGGAGAGAGAGAGCGAGCTGGTGGTAGGAGCCTTTGTATGCAGGTTCTAGACATACGTGGAAGAAGGGGGTTGCAGAGAGGTGGCTGATGGAGCAGCAGTAGAGACGGGTGGTCCCACTGCTGAGATCTCTGTGTCTCTTCAAGCAACTTTTAACCTGAGTGATGGACATTGATCTATGTCACTTCAGGTCAGCAAAAACCTTTAGTCAAGTTAAGAGCTGAGTCCGTGCTGATGCTGTTACTGTGCTTGGTATGTGTGGATATAGTGAGCTTGTAGACAGAAGCACTTACCTGTTCATGTAGATTTCAGTGGAAATCTTCATGTCTCAGACTTTGAATGAGTCTTGGCTGACTTAAGCTAAAGTTTAGTATTGCAACTTCCAGAATCTTAGTTAAATCTTAGTACTTCGTCTTGAACTGGAGAGAGGATGCGGACACAGGACAAATGTAAATGCTGGGCTTCAGGCTTCTGCTTCAATTGTAATGTGTTCTCAGAATAGATAATTAGTTCTGTTTGGCTGGATCTGTATTTGTTTTTTAAGTGTTGCCCCCATGAAAAGTGAGAAAAGTAGGAGGGGATGCAGAAATAGCAATTAAGGAATGCAGTGCGCTTTGTAGTCTTTAAGTGGCGTGCAGCACAGCCTTAGCGGAATGGCACATCCTGTAACTGTGAGTTTGAGTAGGGGCAATGCTGAAATGTCCTTTTTACAAAACAGGTAGGGCATGGCAGAGTGTTCAACAGAACAAAGCGGCCTGGGGCCTGCACAGCAGTTATCTGTACTTGGGCGGGTGACAGCTTGTTTGTCACTCCTAGGAGACTTCAAGCAGGCTTGAGAGATACTGTAGCGGCCATCGCCCTTCTGCTGTGTTTCATGGGGGACCTGTCTCTCATGACAACTTGATCTTCATCCTGAAATTCGTACTTTTCCTCTGAGGGCTTCAGATGACTAGAATGATTTAGTATTTGGTCAAGTTCTTTGCAGTGCACATGGGGCACCCTGCCAGATTGATCACACCAGTTACTTTCCTTACCCTTTCTATGGGTTTGAGTTGGAGTGGTGCAGAGCTAAGTCCCTTTGATGTCTGTAATAAAGCGTTTACACAGAGGGAGTGTGGTCCATCCTTTTTAGTGTTGCCAAAAAGATGCTGCTGAGCACAGATTAAATCACAGTTCATGCAGGTCCAAAGCCATGGGGACCTGGTTACTGACCATATAGTTTCAAGCCTGGCTGGCTCTGCTGGCGTGGGACTGTTTAGAAAACAGTAGCATGCTGTTCCTCAAACTTTCACCCAACTAGGCAAGGCAGGATCCAGTGCAAAACAAGTTCTGATGCAGGAGTTGACAGCAAAGAGAAATGTGAAACAGGCAGTTATCTGTAGGACAAACCTGAGTATAGAGGAGGGCAGTAGTCAGAGATAGGTAGAGACAGTGGCATTTGAGCTCAAAGCGAGAAGGGAGCAGGAGGGATGGACAGGAAAATCTTACAGACTAGCTATTCAGATACATGCTAAGTGAACCAGCAACATTTCGGAATTTACTCCTTCCAAAGTGTTTTAACAAATTTAAATTGACAGCATGAGTTAATAGTGTCTCAGCACTGTTCAAGTTTGTTACTGGTCTCACAGTAACTATTCTAAAACTAGATTTACTATTCCATGAAGTCATGGCCTAAGGTGCTGCAATACCAAAGAGTTGTCTTGCTCAGTAGTATGCCTCAGTTAAGTAAAGGTTTCACCAGAAGAGGCAGTTTCTTGCGTGACTGACTGCCAGCTCTACAGTATGCTGAAGTTACAAAATTAAAAATGGTGAGTGGTGGCAGTGTGAAGGAAAGTACCCCCAACTCTTTAATGTTATTTCTTTTGCCAAAGGCTTGAATGTCAACCTTTGGATGTCTGAAGATGAAAATGAGAAAGTGCCTGTAACTTCTTCAGTTCCAGAATAACCCGGTCAAAAAAGCCTAGCAGCAACTTGGACAATTTGTGGAAGGGAGCCAGGGACCTTTTCTCACTGTTGCATTTGGAAAAAAAAAAATAATGGAAATTTCCATTGTAAAATAAGATAGGACTGAATAAAAGGAGAGGATGGGAGGTGGGATGAAGTGTAATTGAGAGGAGTGAATAACAGAAAACTGCAGAAAGGGCAACAGGTGACGTGAAGAGAAGGGAAATTGTGAAGAGGGTAGAAGAAATCGTCTGGTAAACTTTGTTGTAAGCTGTGATAAATTCAGTTTGGAAAAGCCTTTTCTGGTTTTCTAGAGAAAAGAAAATGGACAATTCAGGATTACCACCAATTTTGGAAGTGACAAATACCCTTTCAGTTCTGAAAAGGTAATGAGTGCAGTGTGTCCTTATTGTCTTGATCATGTTCTGCTGTGATTTGGTAAAAAAAAAATATAAATCTTTAGCTTGTATGATCAGCTCAGAATTTTTTGCTTTCAAATTGCTTCCTTTCCTTCCATTGACCCAAATCCCCCAACCAAAAAATAAACCCTAATTCATGAAGACTTTTAGGTCTTTTGGAGTGTCTTGCTTTGAGTGTTTTCAATTGACAAGATGTTTGCTATTGCAGAGATGCAGACCACTGAGCACTACGGTTATCTTTCTGTTTTGTTTTGGTCTTTTACAGAAATATAAAGTTTGTTGTAAGATGTTGGGAAGTGTTTTGTGGTCAACATTGAATGCAGTGTGGACTACATTTTGGGGTGTCTTTTGTATGGCTGCTAATAGTGCTGACAAACTACAACTTACACCCCAAAGGTCCTTCCACTTCAGTATTTGTTGAGCAGTGCAATTAATTCTCTTGTGTAACTAGCCTGAGGTCCGATGCTGTTCATTTGTCATGTAGATAGATGTAAAGCAGGATCCCTCTTAAAGCTCTGTCTGTGGTCCTGCCATGCTTCCCAATTGGAAATCTACATATTCCTGTGACTTAATGTGCAGTGTGTATGCATAGTGCATGTAAAGAAGTTGTTCCATGAGCAGCTGAGCCTAGTGAACCTTTATTTCTTAGGGATTTGTGACCTCTGCTCCTCAGCCAATCCCCCTTTCCAGTTTTTGTGTGGGTTATTTTTTTCTGTATCCTTGTCATCCTTTAGCAGCACTGCTGATTTACTTTCATTCTGTCTCTGCCCCAAACCCAAAGCAGCTCACTGCTATAGTATTTTTAATTCCTTCTCTTTTTCTCTAATTACAAGCTGAATCAGACATTGCTTGTTCTGCAGGTTTTAAGACTATTTGCATACTGACCATTCACATACTGATTACAGGCCAAACAGAGCCAGTAACTGTTAAGTGAAATATTCAGCCTTAGCTTCAATGGAGGCATTTCTTTCATTCTCTACTCAGTTCCTGATTTTCATGAAACTTGTAGAAATTTAAAATGAGACTGGATTGCTTTGTCCAATTTGATTGGCATCAACTCTAGGGCAATGTGTTTGTGTAAGCCTCATTTCCATAAGAAACCAGGGTAAAAATGCTTTAGGAATAAATTAGGAAAACTTGGTTTGGATGCATATTTTTAGATTAGTTGGTAGTCTAATATATATTTAGACAGCAAAAGTAATGTTAAAATGACACAAAAACTTTGTGTGTTTTGAAACAGTGAGTCTTACAAGACCTCTGAAATTAGGTGGATAGCTTAGCATGATAATCATGTAACATCTGTTTAATTTTAACCTACAAGAAAAAAGCCTGTGCATTTCACATAAATGTCCAAATACTCCTTTTCACCATAGAGGTACCTCCCACGTTTACGTGAAAATGACTTACAGAATATGGTTAGACTTGGTTTTCTGCTTATTGTAGTAGCCGATCCGGGTAAATTCTGTTGGAAATAGTGGAATCTAGTCAAATCATTAAAAATTATTTGCATTTCAGATGCTGCATTTCTGGGTTTTTTTTGTTTGTTTGTTGGGATTTTTTTAAGGCCTTGCAAAAACAGTAATTTTGAGAAATTCCTATCTTTCTCTTTGGGGTGAGGCAAACAATTTTTTGAATACAGAAGAGTCACTGCTGGGTTTTTTTAAATAGTATTTTTATTGTTATTAGGGCAGCAGATGAAATACTGGAATGAAAAACATTCTTTTCATAATGGATAAAATCTTTATGAGCAGCAGCTTTTGTTTTTCATGTAATTAGTGAAAGGAAAACTGTTTAACAGACAAAAACAGGGCCTAGTCTTTAGGGTGCTGTTTTCTTCTTGAAATTTTTTGTCTTTGTCAAAACCAGCTAATTTGTTTTGAAATTTTATGATGAAGGTGCAGTTTTGAAATGGCTTTATCTGAGTGGCACTGTTTCAAAGTACTTTTTGTTTTCAGTTTACATGTATATTGTAAATAAAACCACTTCAAGTCTGGGAAGAAAAGACAACTGAGAAGGCAAGTCAGGTTTATCAAATGAAACATAAACTTAGCTCTTCATCACCTGGGTTCTTTTTTTATCATTTGCTTGCATAGTTTTTTTGCATACATAGGAAGGCCTGTTGTTGAATGCAAGCTTTGTTTTTCAAATTCTGTTGATGTAAAATGACTTGCAGAAGTTGGAGACATCTGTATTTGGATTTCTTTATGAAGTAGTACCTGTGCAAAAGTTATATTTTCTAAAATGGAACGGAAAAAGCACATGTGGTTATTTAGGAAAGACAAAGAGTTGAAATTAACATTGACAGCTAACTATACAGATTTTTTTTCCTTTATTGCAGGAACTGAAGCTTCCTCTTTAAAAGGTGCAGTGCTGTGAAAACTGTTATTGACCATAGAAAAATGGACATGTTGCAGATACTACGCAAAACCACAGAGCGCTTAGAGTGTGATCACTGTAGCTTCAGAGGAACGGACTATGAAAACATACAAATTCATATGGGTACCATACACCCAGAGTATTGTGATGAAATGGATGCTGCTGGTTTGGGTAAACTTATATTTTATCAAAAAAGTGCAAAACTGTTTCACTGCCACAAATGTTTCTTTACCAGCAAGATGTACTGCAATGTGTATTATCACATCACAGCACAGCATGCAACACCTGAGAAGTGGAATGAAAAGCGGAAAGAACAGGTAGAAGGAGATTCAGATTCCTCCAAAAAAAGTGTCACGTTGGAGCTACAGAAACCTACCCTTTCCCCTGAGTCGTGCAAACCTGCCCTTTCTCCTGAACTCCCCAAATCTGAACCTGTTGTTTCCCCCAAGCTTCAGAAATCATCAGTGTCCCCAGAGCCCCAGAAGTTGGCTCAGGCAACTTCCTCAGAGCCAGAGAAGTCAGCCCAGGCCACATCCCCAGATCCAGAAAAGTCAGCCCAGGCCACATCTCCCGATCCAGAGAAGTTAGCTTCAGCTGTATCCCCAGATTCAGAGAAGCCGTCTCCTGCTGTGTCCCCCGACCCACAGAAGCCATCTCCTGCTGTGTCCCCCGACCCACAGAAGCCATCTCCTGCTGTGTCCCCTGACCCACAGAAGCCAGCTCCGGCTGTGTCTCCAGAGCCCCGTCGGCATTCCCCGGCTGTGTCGCCAGAGCCCCGTCGCCATTCCCCAGCAATGTCTCCAGAGCCCCGTCGCCATTCCCCCGCTGTATCGCCAGAGCCCCGTCGCCATTCTCCTGGTGTGTCTCCGGAGCCCCGCAGATACTCCCCAGCTGTGTCACCAGAGCCAAAGAAACCTACTCCGGCAGTATCCCCTGAACCACGAAGGTATGCCCCAGCTGGGTCTCCTGAGCCCCGGCGGCATTCTTCTCAAATGCGTAGGCCTGCTTCTGCTTCTTCTCCTGAAAGCCGGAGACCTGCTCCTGCAGTTTCACCAGACTCATGGAGACCTGGTCCGACTGTTTCCCCCGAGCCCTGGAGATCTACACCTCACGAGGTGCAGAAGTCTTCCACAGTTTCTCCCTGGGCTCCAAAGCCTGCCATGTCAGTGTCCGTAGAATCCCGGAGGTCTGCACCTGAGTCCCGAAGGCCTGGCCCTGTTGTGTCACCAGAGCCTAGGAGGCTTGTTTCTGACTCGTGGAAATCTACGTCCTTTTCTGAATCCCAGAAGTCTACTCTTGTTTCTTCTGAGCCGTGGAAACCCATCTCATCTGTTTACCCTGAAGGCTGGAAACCTGTTCTGTCCCCTGACACATGGAAACATTCTACCCCTGTTTCTCCTGAGCTTCGCAAGTCTAGTCACACAGTTTCCTCTGACTCTTGGAAGCCTTCTTTCTTTCCTGAGGTCCGTAAGCCTGGTGCTTCGGTATCTCCCGAATCTTGGAAACTCTCTGAGTCCCGGAAATCTATGTTTTTTTCTGAAACTCAGAAATCCACCTCTGCTGCTTCCTCTGAGGTTCAGAAACGAGCTCATTTCCCTGAACCTCGGAAAAGGGCTTTGTTCCCAGAGTCTCGTAAATCTAATCCTAATGTTTCTACTGATGTCCAGAAACGTGCTGTCTTTTCTGAGCCCCAAAATCAGGTGTCTACTGCTGTTTCTACTGAAGGCCAAAAACATGCCCTATGTTCTGAAGTCCAGAAATCAGCTCTTGTTTCTCCTGAAGTCCAGAAGCATGCCCTATTTTCTGAGGCCCAGAAACTTGCTCCGATTTCCCCTGAAGTTCAGGAGCATACTCCCTTTCCAGAATCTCAAAAATCTTCTTCTCCTGAAATTCAGAAACATGGCTTCTTCACTGAGTCCCAGAAACCTACTCCTTCTGTTTCTCCCGAGACCCCCAAACAAGCTGGTTTTACTGACTCCCAGAAATCTGCCGTTTCCCCTGATGTTCAAAAGCATGCTGTATTTTCTGAAATGCAGAAGCCTGCTGCTGCTTTATCCTCTGATGTCCAGAGACATGCTGAAACTACTGTACCTTCTGAAATCCAGAAGAACATCCTGTTTTCCGAGCCTCACAAGTCTGCTCCAGGTTTTTCCTCTGAGCCCCAGACACCTAGTGAGTCTGGTGAGAGTGACTTTCTTTCTCACAGTTTAGATGATCAGAAACCACTGGATGATTTATTCTCACAGGATGAGCAATCAATATTAGCCAAAGAATCACCAGATGACATCTTATATTCATGCCCAAAAAAGAAGCCCAGGAAGGAAAACCAGGAGAACTCAGATTCTGAACTAAATAGCAGTGAGTGTGGAAAGACAGAGATGGACTCGATGGAGATAAAGGAGCAAGAATCCAACAGTGACCAAGAGCAGTATGATATGGAGTCATCTGATTATGGCAAAGAGAGCAAAATAGATGCAACTACTCCCATGCAGCCACAGTGTGTGCTGCAGTTTACCGAAGAGAAAGAGGCTTTCATCTCTGAGGAAGAAATAGCAAAATACATGAAGCGTGGCAAGGGAAAGTATTATTGCAAAATTTGTTGCTGTCGTGCGATGAAAAAAGGTGCCGTCTTGCACCATTTAGTTAACAAGCATAATGTTCAAAGCCCATACAAATGCAAAATATGTGGCAAAGCTTTTCTCTTGGAGTCTCTTCTTAAAAACCATGTTGCTGCTCATGGTCAAAGTTTGTTGAAGTGTCCACGTTGTAATTTTGAATCAAATTTTCCCCGAGGCTTTAAGAAACATTTAACCCATTGCCAAAGCCGTCATAGTGATGATACACCTAAAAAACACTTGGACAGTCTTGAACCACTTGAAGAACAAATTTAATCTGGTTTTTAACTTGTGCTAGAAAAGATGGATTTACAGAAGTGTTCAACAGTGTTGCTGTATGTTAACCGAGTAGTTTAGCTGATCTGACAAGTCAGAAGATGCATGGTTTATTGTACTATGTTTAACTTGTCTTATAGCTGTATTACTGAAATGATTTACTTTCAAAAGTCATTTTAAATACGTGTTCACGTCTTTGTATTACCCATCAGTAGAGTCATATTTTATTTTTCAGATGTACTATGTTTTTGAAACCAAAATGGATACAAATTAGTTTTTTAAAGATTTGTAAAACATACAGGCAATTAAGGACTGAGTGGCAAGCGATCCATATATTCCTGTGAAGACTGAACTTGTTTTTTCATATTTGTTAAATGTTGTATTTTTCAAAATGTTTTTATCAAATTCTCAAAATTAAAATTCTCACCAAATTGAATGTGAATGAGCCAGGTATGACAAAGTACCAATCCATCTGGAGTAATTCTGCCCTAAGGTTGTAATTGAGTGTATAGTCATTCGTTGGAAATTTATTGCACTCAATTCTCTGACTTAACTTGTCTCAGATTTAGAAGCATCAAGGTACTTATTTTGTGACTGTATTTTGGCCATGTTTTAAGCATGTACTAATATACCTTAAATTGATGGATTAACGTCAGACTATGTATAGCTCAACACTTTCTCTTGATGATTCAGATGTTTGTAATGTCAGAAAACCCCTAAATTTCTTGTATTTGGTGAAATGTTATGCTTTAATCTTTTAACAATAAAAAGAAACCCAACCTGGCATTGGCCATTTTTCTTTTTTTCCAAATCAAGAACAAAACCTTTCACATTGAACATACTGTCTTTTAAGTGTCTTTGGCAATAGGAGATGCAAAATTATCTTGGAGTTCTGCTCTGAATACTTCAACTTTCTAGTCATCAGCCTGTGAAAGCAAGGTTAGTCTGAATTTCCTAATTGCTTCAGAAAAACATCTAAATGAGAGAAAACATGGAAAACAGGAATTTGTGCGCTGTTATTTAGCATGCTTGCTTTGTGTTATTTGTATCCTAACTGTTCAAAAAACGTAAGTACTTTATAATTCAGCAGGAGTATAGATTTTAAGTGAAGGTAGTACAAGGAAAGTTTCATTCTCCTCAGGCTGAATTCTTGCTAGACTTCAGCTGTTGTAAACGTCGACTCAAAATACGAAGGTGATGGTGTAAAATAAATCATAATAAAAAATCTCCAGGTGTAAGGTCCTACCTAAGAGCTTCAGATTGTTTTCATTGAAGCCTGTGTCTGATATCTTCTGTGTTTCAAGAGGATTTCTGGAACGAAGGGAAAAAGCATTTAAAGCTCTAATTAGGTGACTTCTCAGTGCTGCTTAGTAAGAGCAAGTTTTTTTGCAGGATCCTGTCACACAGGACCAAACCCACTCTGTGCCCCTAAGTCAAGTGCCCTTCATTTCCTTTCATGGGGTTCAGACTAGAATTCTAGAATTTTTTTCCCTAGGAGTGAAATTTTTTTTCCTAGGTAAATCTAAAGGAGAACATGGCTCTGCTAGTATAGTCTCACTTTGTATAAAAGCTGCTTTTCTCCTCTGCTATCATTTCATCACTCTTGGCACAGTCATTTGGTTAAGAAGATGCTTTATGCTATTTGAATAAAAGGAAGAAATCAAGGAAGGATTTGTTTAAATTGGAAGTGGTGTCACCTTTACAGTTTGATGTCTCGCTACTGACAGATACTTATTTCTCACTGATGTGTACCAGTTAACTTTGATTTCTGGGAACCTATCATTAAGCCTTGATGTACAATGTTAGGTTTGTGGTTGGACTCGATGATCTTAAAGGTCTTTTCCAATCTACATGATTCTATGATTCTGTGCTGTTCCTCTACATTTTATTTTCTTCCAACTCCTTGATTCCTTAATCTTGATTTACAACTGTCAAAGTGTACTTTATGACTCTTGAACGTGAACTTTGCAAGTCCCCATGATCTCAAGGCGTTCAGTCTCTTTACATGCAAATACAACGGGCACTTTCCAGTTTCTCTTAGTACATAAATTTGTCAAAGCCTCGTGGAAGTTGAAGGACATTTTTGGTGTATATGTTTTTATCCAGACTAAGTATTCTTTCACCATTCCCTTATGCGGTGCTAGTTTGAGCTCCTTAAGATGTGTAGGAGGATCTTCTGGAATCTGAACCAATTTAATTAATTTCTCTAAGGAACTGTAGGACACCAATAGACAGATCAGACTGGTGATTTGTTGTTTACCTTTCAGATGACCTATTATAGATGCGAAGGAGAAGGATGAATTTTGACATAAGAAAGAAATGCAAGTGAAGTACTTCAAGATTTGCCAGTGAAAGAATTTGCTTGAAATCTGCCTAATGCTATAATTTAGTCCTTGGATAATCTGTGAAATAACTTCAGTTGAAATTGTTACTAATGTAATTTCATATGTTAGAGTATGAAGCAAATACAAAGGTCTGTTTCCCATATTAAGACACTGGGTCATTTTACCGAAGCCCTCAGTGTGTATGCTACCATCTTACTCATTCCTGTTCTTTAGCACAGGGACCCTTTGGGATTAGTACTGTGTAGTTCTAACTTCAGGTTTCCTCTGGAGATGGTTTGCTTGGGAAACAACACGATCGGGTTAGGAGACAGTAACTGAGACAAGCACAAAGTAAGTTTACAGACATACATTCATATATAGAGGTATAAGTGCAGATCCCTCTATGAACCCTGTGGGCTGCTCCTGCCTGAGAAAAATGTAATTACAGAGCTTAGATGTAAAGAAGACAACTCTACTTTTTCCCCCCCCCCCCCAAAAAAATGCTATTTATAGCCGATGCTGAGAAATGTGGTAGACAAAAATTTCCAAATACAGTATTACAGTCTGTCCAGGATATGCAGCGGTTCATAGGTCATGCATACAAATATGAAGCAATTACCTTGGTAGAAAAGAGATCAGAAGCCCATTTGGAACCGCTGTATTAGGGTCCAGAGAAAGCGTAAAACTCCAGTTGGAGTGGGGCAGGAAAAGAATCTTGTTTAAGTAAGAGAGATTAGTACAATTAAACTTTGAATTTTTATGGATTTTTGTAAATATCCTTAGATCTTTTCAATCATGCTTAAGAATAATCTTGGGATTGGATGTAGCCATCTGTATATACTTAGAATTCCTTCCTTTCTCTTTGTATATTAATGTATTGCTTAATCTCATGAAATTTTAGAAGCAGAAAATCTTGTAGAAAATAGCATTATTGGAGGTTTTCCTATGGGTACATAGTTTTGTACTTCAGGTTTTTATAATGACTGTTAGTGATGTAGAACAGCTTGCTCATATCTTACTTATGAGTGCACTGAGATCACCATAACTATTGCTATGCTCATATGTATGTATTTTTAAAAGGAGAAAAGAGAGGAAGAAGTTGAACTGTTTCCTACCATACTGCTGTTATGACCTGTTCTGAAGAAACTTTAAGTTGGTCAAATAATTGCTTTTCTGAAGTTATAAGCGTATAAGAACATTTTTGTTGCTTACTTTCCATGGGGAATGAGAAGGGTTGCTCAGGAAACTATCAAAGCTAGATAAATCAATTTAAAACTTGCAGAATGCAGAATTTAGGAAAGTGAATATGAAACTGAAAAGCAAATAGATGAAGGTGTAGGGTTCCACCTGAATGCAAACCTTTATGTAGGGGCTTTGTAATAGACTTTGGAGGTATGATTGTGCACTTCTAAAATATGGGATATATATGAACCTTTCGCAGTATATGTATAATATTTCGCATTTTTTTTCCTGTAGGTTTACATGACTCAGTTTAACATGTATTTAAAAAAAAAAAACAACAAAAAAAACCCCAACAAAAACACATGTACACACACTCCAGTTTCTAAGGGATTTCTTGGTCAAAAAAGAAGTAAAAAAGTTTGCTTTTTAACTAATAATATTACCCAGCCAGGATTGCCACATGGATGTTGGTCAGGTCACAAACATAAAAAGATCACAAACATAAGCATCCTATGTATAATTAACACTGAAAAATTATATATAAATATATATCTAAAATACAAAATATATAATTTTTCAATGTTATTTTTTAAAGCTTCAGGGGCTTGAGAAGGAGTCTACACATTCCTACCACGTGTATATAAATAACTTGAATGCATTCTGTGACTTACTACTTTGTATGTCCTATGACTGCAGTTCGGTTTAGAAAGAGTGAAGTTAACTAAAAGCCAACAGAAGTACTTTACTCATGACAGCACAGAAGTCTGTGAAGATTAGTTTTCTCTGCTTCCAAGTATTAGAAAACATTGTTTCCTGCAATGACAAATAATACATATTAATGAAAACATAGTGAAATAATTTCCTGCCTTTGCAGTATATCCTCAATATATATGTGGGTATAACACTCACAATAATCAACTTTAAGATTCTCTGAATTTTTAAAGAATGTTACTTTAATGGATTATACATATGAGAAAATGCTTCGATATGAACTTCTAGGAAAGATGTCAGTGAAAACAGCAGTTCCTTTTATGTGGTGATCATCCTGGGAGAGGCATGTTTTCTGTGTATGCTTGGAAGGACACAGGTTTGAGTTCTTTTCATGAAGAATGCTTGATGGAAAGTACAAAATGGAAACTGAGAAAAAAAGAAAACAGAGGACACTGCTGTTCTAGAAGGATGTTGTTTTTCAGCTAAATTAGCTGTGCCGTATGTGCAATACAAACATTTTCATCTTTTTATTGCAAAAAAGGGTTAATAATTGTATGGAATGTCCAGTCATGTTTTTAAATTGCATTTTCACAAGCATTCAATCAAAAGTAGTCTCTGTAGAGAACTGAGAGGTGTTTTTCAGCAAAGGCCATTTCTGTCACACATTACAACTTAATTTCGTTTGATATTTGGGAAGAGATTCTTGCAAGACTTGTTACTTTCAGTATTAAATATCTTCTTTCAACGTATGTAAGAGTATCTAAATATCTGTCTAGGTGTATCAGTATGTTGCTTAAGTTCTAGATCAAAAAATCATGCAGAATGTAACCACTACAATATTCTGAGAAAATGCCTTTAAAAGAAATATTAAATTTTAGTTCATTTAGTAGAAGCCAAATCAAAGTAATTTTTGAATTTTTGCTTATTTATAGTGTCTGACATACTTGACCAGATATTTCTTCTGAGCTGTACAATCAAAACAATAGGTTTGTTTATTTATTTGTTTTCCTCCCCATGTGCTGGGTTTATGTGTGTGTGGCAGGGTTTTTGGTAGTGGGGGAGGGGGCTACAGTGGTGGCCCCTTGTGAGAAGCTTCTCGAAGCTCCCGCAGCTCCAAGTTGGACTTGTGTCTGTGCCAGGGCCAAGCCAATTAGTGATGATGACTGTGCCTCTGCGACAACATATTTTAAGAAGGGGAACCTGGAAGGAGGAGTTGGAGTTCTGAGGAGGGCTTGTGAGGAAAACACCTAGGTGAATACCAAGGTCAGTGGAAGAAAGAAAGAAGGCAAGGGGAGGTGTGCCAGTGCAGAGACCCCTTGCAGCCCGTGGTGAGAGGCAGGGCTGCCCCCCTGCCACCCGTGGAGGTCACTGGTGAAACAGATGCAGACCTGCAGCCCATGGAGGACCCCAGCATATTGGAGTTTGGCGCTGGGAGGACTGCAACATGCAGGAGGGACCCACGCTGGAGCCTCTTGGGAAGAAAGCATCCCATGGGAAGGACTCACGCCAGAGAAAGTTGATGGAGGACTGTGTCCCATGAGAGGGACTGCATGCTGGAGCAGGGGAAGAATGCGAGGAGTCTGCTCCCTGAGGAGGAAGGAGCAGTGGACTGAGAGTAACCCCTGTTCCCTGCCCCCTGCACTGCTGGGAAGGAGGTAGAGAAACTGGGAGCAAAACTGAGCCCCAGAAGAAGGGAGGGGTGAGGGGAGGGTGTTTTTAAGATGTGGTAATCCTTCTCACTGTCCTACTCTGTCTGTTAAGTGGTGGTGGAGTTAGTGTTTGAATTAAGTTGATGTTCTTTTTTGCTTCCCCTAATGTATTTTGTCCATAACTGTAATGGGTGACTCATCCCTCTCTGTCCTTATCTCTATTCCTGAGCCTTTTGCTTTATTTTCTCCTTCCTATTCCTGAGGAGGAAGAGGGGAATGAGAGGCTTCGTGGTCCTCAGTTGCCCTCTGGGCTCAAACCACGACACCCCACCAGAGAAGTGTTGCTGTCTCCACCTTGTAAAGAACTGACCATGTCATCTCATGATCAGCTCAGGGCAATATGATTGCAACATTTCTCTGGATAGTCTGGGCCTCTCCCTTGCCCTGGCAGTGTGTTCCACCATTTTTCCTCTGTCCACTTTGCTATCATACAGCCTTGTGGTAACACAGATCAGCTGACAGATTCTACTGGAAACTTGCTGGTTTTGCATTGTGTTGTGGAGTTAGTCTGTCGATCTGACTTGCCTTGCAGCTGCAAGTGCTGATGCAATGGAAATGAATGTGAGGGGGACATTTCTTGTGAAAGTAGAGGGCTCAGGCCAGAAGGAACAGTGAGGTCAGATGAGCTTATGGTAACTCTGAAACTGCACCCTGAATCACGGACATGCTGGCTAAGTTGTTCAGAAGGGATGTCCTGACAATTCGGTTGTATTATTTTCTCACATCTACCTCTTCCTGTCAGTTGTCTGCTGGGTTGGTCTTTTCTTTCACTGCTTCTCTACTTTTTAGTCCGTATCTTACTGAATGCTCCAGGCAAGATTCTTCTTATGCCTCGTGAAGGAGCGCCAAAGCCACAAGTGATAACTCCTGACAAAATGGATACACTGCGTACACCTTTCCCCCACCCCTTCCTTCTTCCTGGGCTTAACTTCACTCCTGATTTCTCTACCTCTTCCCCCCCAGCGGCACAGGGGGACAGGGAATGGGGGTTGCGGTCAGTTCATCACCCGTTGTCTGCTGCTCCTTCCTCCTCAGTGGAAGGACTCCTCACAACTCTTCCCTGCTCCAGTGTGGGGTCCCTCCCACGGGAGACAGTCCTCCACGAACTTCTTCAATGTGAGTCCTTCCCATGGGCTGCAGTTCTTCACAAACTGCTCCAGCGTGGGTCTTTCCCATGGGGCACAGTCCTTCAGGAACAGACTGGGGGTCATGAGTCCTGCAAGCAAACCTGCTCCAGCGAGGGCTTCTCTTTCCACAGGTCCTGCCAGGAACCTGCTCCAGTGTGGGTTTCCCACGGGGTCACAGCCTCCTTCGGGCATCCACCTGCTCCAGTGCAGGGTCCTCCCTGGGCTGCAGGTGTATATCTGCTCCCGTTAACCTCCATGGGCTGCAGGGCACAGCCTGCCTCACCAGGGGCTTCACCACGGGCTGCAGGGGAACCTCTGCTCCAGTGCCTGGAGCACCTTCTCCCCCTCCTTCTTCACTGACCTTGGTGTCTGCAGAGTTGTTGCTCTCAATATTCTCACTCCTCTCTCCATGTGAAGTTGTCATTGCCTGGTTTGTTTTTTTTTTTCTCCTCTTCTTAAATATGTTATCACAGAGGCACCACCATCGTTGCTGATGGCCTCAGCCTTGGCCAGTGGTGGGTCCATCTTGGAGCCGGCTGGCATTGGCTCTATCGGACATGGAGGAAGCTTCTAGCAGCTTCTCACAAAAGCCACCCCTGTAGCTCTGCAGCTACCAAAACCTTGCCATGCAAACCGAATACATACTGCCACATTAGTAGAAAAAGTCTGAACAAAGAAAATGTGGGTCTCACTGAGTGGAGTGGGTGGATTAGTGACGACAGATGCATAGAAGACTGAGGTACCTAGTGCCACCTTTGTCTTAGTCTTCACCAGCAAGGTCTCCCAGGCCTCTGTGATTAGTAAAAGAGTTGAAGGAGTGGAAGAACTACCAGCAGAGAGGGTTGAGTTAGGAGTTACTTCAGAGAAATCAACACGGACAAGTCCATGGGACCCTACAGGTGGCATTCCAGGGTGCTGTGAGAATTGGGTGATGCCCTTGCAAGGCTGTTGTATATCATCTTTCATGGAGTTAGGAGGAGGTCCCCAGTCACTGGAGAAAAGCAAAAGTTGCACCCATCTTCAAGAAAGTTCAGAAGGAGAGTCCAGAATTTTTCTGGTTCTGGCAAATATTTTTATTAGTTCTGATAAAAAGGATAAAAGCAGATGTTGAAGATGGATACTTCAGTTGTCCCTGGCATTCTATAAATGTAAATACCTATGCCAACTCTGAGGTCAGATTCTTTAGGAAAATTAAAGAAATGCAGGGGGATGTACATAGAAGAAATCTTAAAGCTCCATCAGTTCTCCCTCTTGTAGAGTTTCCAAATATGTAAAGTTATAAAGGCTCAGTAGTGCAGTTGCTAGAGACCTGAGTTGGCCAGGTGACATCCTGTGCTGTTTTGTTATGGAGAACAAGGAAGCTGGTAATGGCCAAATGAAGAGTTTGGAGGAAATCAGCTCTGCAGTTAAAATGATGTCTCAGCATGTCAGTAACAAACATATTGGTACTACGGCCTCACAGATGGGACAGAAGGTTTTACACAAAGACCGTATGTGCACTAAAGATAATGTAATGACCTCTCTGCTGCAGCTTTGGCTTAAGGGGTTACTGCTCTCAGCTGCCTGACTCCCTTCGTCTGTGCTCTGTTCCCTAACTTCTTTTTGTTGAACCATTCACCTGTGTGATTTCTAAAGCAGAAACCAGTCTGTAAAAAAGTCTTGATTTAAATAATTTATTTTTAAACCAGAATAATTTGTAAGTGCCTGGGTTATGGTTAAATGAAGCATCCCACTGTGGTGCAGATGGGGTGTTAACATCCAGAAGGGGCAGAAGAGGTCAGATAGGGCTGAATGGTAGGTGATAATTACATATTTCTTAGCAAAAGAGCATGCACACCCCCATGTGTAGCCTATGTGGACCAAAATAATCCTGTCTGAATGAGTCCTTCACCACATGTCACCTCAGGTTCCTTCCAAGACACTGCCACTAGGATTTGTATCAGATGAGCTACAGGCCTCCCTGTTAAACGAAATGCTTTCTACATCACTGTGAGGCAAATCAATGTGTAGTAGAATGTTAAATGCTATTCCCTAAAGTTCAAATATTTTGCTGCATAAATTTATTACTTCCATGGGGATTAAACCCAACATTAGAACTGTGAAATACTGTTTTCATCTTGTTTTCAGGTGCTGTTCTGCTCTGTACCCAGCCTACTCTCCATTATTACTCTTCTTCTGCTTCTAAAACGGTATCTTGGTTTCAAAGTCAGCATTAGAAATAATTGACAATATGGAATATTACCTTCTCCTAAAAAAAAAAAAAATGTTGTGGCTAACTGCAGGTTGGAGTTGACACAAATAAACCCGTAAACAAGCTAAATGTTCCTGGTATGCATGTGAGATAAATATGCGTTGAAAACAAATTGTTATATGCGTGCAAATAAAATGTGGCTTTTACTAGTATCACTTGTTCCGGTAATAAGGGATTGTTTTGTTACAGCTTTATCTCGTGTCTGACTTCCTGGGGATCTCAGAGCTAAAACAATTTTCAGAACTGGAAACCAAACAGACTTTACCCACTTTTGATTGTGCTAATCTCTGTGGTGTTAGCTGCAACTGTAGGAGTGCAAAGTGTTAGCAAAGATTTGTGTGAAAATCCACACTCATGCATTTCAAGCTTTGGTGTACTTTTTAATCTACACAAGAGGAATTCTGGCTTCTCTTTGAATTGTAATATACAGATTTTTATAATTATTGTTTAATTCAGTGTGGATTCAATTGCATTTAAAATGATCCTATACTCTGACATTGCTTGTTTGTGCATTACTATATCATGTCATTCACTTTTTAATCTCCTTATTATAAGATTCTTTTAATTTGCTCTGGGTTCAGCAACACATTTCTTGGGTAGACAGTACCTCTGCTGTAGCTGTGAAGAAACTTGGCTGGGGGATTGAGTTCATCAACCTGCTCACATGAACACTGGCTGTGTGACTTTGAGCCGGGAAGCCTGTCAGGGAGTAGGGAAGACTGCAAACCTTGCTAGAGCTAATGCTTTGCTCTTATGCTGACGAAAGGATTATAAAGCATGGTTAGGCTCTCTAGATGGTGGTGTGCCCCATGCAGGGCTCGTGTGTTTGGGCGCAGCCCGTGCCCAGGCAGTGCAGCCTCCCATGGGGTGCAGGATGCGCGATGCGGGATGCAGAGCTGCAGCCGGCAGTCTGCTTGGCTTCTGCACTCTCCTACCCCACCAGGGCCCTGGCTGACTTGGTGCCTCTTGACTTAGTTCACTATTCCCTTTAGCTCTTCTAAGAAGAGCTGTATATCTACCGAGATAAAAATAAAACGACAGATGGGTGGGGAATGACACCAGTGGTGTGGTTTTGCGCACATGACAACTACACCGCCACAAAGATCTTGATTTTATGTTACACCAAGGGCAGTTTTATCTGTATTGCTCGCTGCTCCCCTGAACCTGGTTTTGGTAAAGTTATCCATTAGAGGGAGCTACAGAGCAATTTATTAGTAGATGAGGTTTAAGGCATAGCTTTTAAACATGTTAAATACACATATGAAATAATACGTCAAGGTTAGGTTCAGAAATGGCTCTGGGCCTTTCTCATTATGGTGAATTAGTTTTGGCCCTCCCAAGATTGATTTCCTCGCCACTGTATCCAGAGTCCTCTGTTTTAAAGCACTTCTTTATTTTCTTTGACAACCCTCCCTGCTGTGCAGTTATCCCATTCCCATAGCACGTGCATTATTTACAAGGATGTTTAAAATATTTATGCAATCTCCAAAAAATAATCACTCTTTTGTTCCCTAGGTCACTACTTCTCTTATCTTGATAAGAAAAAACGTTAAGGGAATTGCAGAGGAAGCCTGCCCTTCCCATGGTGGTATTGAAGAGCTGGGCTGTACTCGAAACCACCCAGTGCCGGCCTGCTGTGCAGGGGACCTGTGCTGGGGATAAGTGCAAAGAGGATTTAAGTGCAGTCCACAGCAGCTGGTGCACACAACAGAGATGCAGCCTCTGGGTTTAAAATCTCAGACCTGTTGACCACCAGAAGCTGAGAGGGTAAAGCAGACCCACAAGCACTCCCCACAAGTCCTGTTCATAGGGTATCTGCAGCTGGCCCCGCTGCTTTTGCAAAAGACCCCAGCACAGGTTCTCACCCAAAGGTCACACAGGGGAGGGTGGCAGGCGATCCATGGTCACATAGAAATGCACTGGAGGGAGTGAGATGGAAAAGATGCGTGTGAGAAGCCAAATTTAGACCCAGGTTAAGCTTCCCCCAGTCTGAGCAGAGAGGGGGCAACCTCCAAACAGGAAATCTGAAAATACAAATCCAGGAGTGGTTGGCACTGCCGTAGGAAGTCTGCCTGCAAGGCAGAGGTACTGCCGGCCTGACTTACCCTGATTTAGGTTATTTCCACTTTCAGCAGTGACAGCACTTTCTCAGCTGTTGATGGGCGGCAAGACAGTGACTGTGCTCTGAGACACTGCCTTCAGATGCAGCCTGCTCATCTGCAATCAAATTTCCCCTTGAAATCCTCAGGAATTTCACCTGAGTGAGGCCATGCACTACTTGACTTACTGAGGCAAAAGCTGTTTTCAGATATAAAATACAAACAAGCCCTGAAACTTCCGCCGTTCATTATTTTATGTTGACTCGCTGTGGTCTGGGCCAGCTCCAGCATTTTTTCTCACTGCACTCATTACTCCAGGCAGTGATGAAACTGGATAAGCCAAATGACCAACTTAGCCTTGACATGGTTATAATGTCATTGAAAGTAGGGGGAAACACAAACGTATTGCCCTGGCCATGGGAATCTGAAATATTTCTGCTTCATCTACAGTAAAAAACAATCAGAAATCCTTAATTCCCTCACTTTCAGACTTTCTAGTACACATCCACACTAAGGCGTTGCACAAAACGTCAGGAGACAGAGGCCAGAAGACTTCCATAATTCAATCTTTCGAACCTGTCAGTGAGAAATCCTTTGAAATTTAACTTCCTGCTAAAGAAACCCAAGTAAAGCTGTAGGGACATTTTACTTTTATTAAAAATGGTCACCAAGGATGGTCACATCACTTGGAAGCAAATGCTACTTTTGAGTAATAATCTCCTGCTGCAAGATAAACTGACAAAATAAGTGTGATAAATGATCTTAGGCGGGACCACTGGCATAGCCTTTGTTGTGTTTTTGAAGCAGCGAGGAGGGATTCAAATACCTATGCATTTACAACAGAACTGGAGTAATTTATCTACTCTGGTTTATGTTGGCAGGTTTATGTCCAAATAGCTGAAGATTCCAGTTTTGCTGAAAAATAACACAGAAAATTAAACCACTGCCACTGGCTTGCACAGCATAGTTTACATTGTTTTGCAACTCCAGGACTACACTTAATGTAAACAAACAGATACGATCCCAGCATAGGGGAGGGCTCCCGGGGTTCGAGGGCAGCTGGGTGCTGCAGCCGTGCCTGCCTGGCCAGACTGCTGCCGGGGCCGCCTGGCAAAGAGAAACCTGGCGCTGGAGCCTTTGATGGCTGTTGGCCTGGGCTGTATCCTATCCAGATTTCTTAAAACTGCCTATTTTGTTGTTTGGATATAAACTGGTTGCTGATTAGATGCAAGTGGGTTTGTTTAATTAAAAAAAAAAAAGGCCAGCTAATTGAGTTAAAACTATGTGGTTTATGGGAGAAAACGCCAAAGTTAATTACAGTTACCATCTGTTTCATCAAAACACTTGTTTGCTTTGAATACCTCTATTGTCAGGGCTGGTTTTAATATCTTTCTCAGCTTTATTCCAGTGAGGAGGTACTTTAAAATTAAATTATGTTGTTCCCCACAATCTCTAGCAGACAACAGAGTGGTGGTGTCTGCAGTGACCTTATGGTGCTATTTCTTTTAAAGGAAATATTGCTCTATCTTTAATCACTGCAAGTTTAGGTCTGTGTGCAGGAAGCTTGCATGATTTTTTTCCAGGGATTTATTCAAGGACCTCTTTGTGTATGTGTTTCTGCATGAGGCAAATCACGAACATGAATGGCATTCTCTTCCCCGGTATCTCTTTTCCACTACCTGGTATAAGTCCTGGAATATTAATTCTCAAAAAACCCATGAAGAATTCACCTCATCCCGTGGTACTTACGCACACATACGCATGTATGTGCACACACCTTGCTCTGAAGAGCTATGTCACAATGTACGAGTTAGCTATCTTGAGAGTCTTGCAATACACTTGTATGACAGAGCCTGGAGGAACTGAATGACTGGCCATCGCATGAGCTGTTACCCCATGAGCTTGGTTGCAGCATGGGGCTGTTTATCACAGGCTCCTGCTGGGCTGCCTCCATATGCTGGGGGATGCTACCACAAATACCTGTTCTTGTCTAGTTTCCAGGAGGATTGTGAGGTATTTGAAATTAATGTTATGTATTGCTATCAGTAAATAGAAGAGGTCAGACTAGTGCTTGGGTGATAGAAGCAAGGTGGCTGTGAAGTTGGTATCAGGAAAACAAAAACCAACAACTTCTTTTAACAGTCCATCCGTCATCTTATATTCACTTTCTCCAAAACATTCATTTGGCTGGCAAACAAGAAGGTATCACTGACTGAATGTTTGTAATTTCCAAGGATTAAAGGAACATATGAATTCATGTGTACCGAATCCTATGAATTCAAGGAAAATTCAATGGAGATTTAATCTGCTTCTGGAAGGAAAAATTCTTCACTCTGCCTGCTTCAAAGAGAAACAAACACATCCTGTATTATTCTTAGTAAGAGGACTATACTGCTGCCACTCAATATAGTGAAATGACAACTCCTTGAAAATGTTGCTGCTCTTACTTCTTGGATAAATACTAACCTAATGGGAGTGATAAAGGATTAGGCAATAAGATTAGAAAGAGAGATTGTTCCTGAATCAGTCCATTAGGATTAACCAGGCTTTGTTCCATGGCAACTTAGCTAAGAATAATCATGACTGCAAATAGTGCTGTTCCAGTTTCTTGGGTGGAGCATGGAGTAAAATTGCTGGTCTCCAAATGCAATTGTTAATGTGTTTGGCAGTTCTTAAATGTCACTGTGGCCGTACTTCAGCGATTCAGTTAGAGTTGGTTTTGCTGTCATATGTGATGCATAAGGAGTTCAAAACCCTGCAGGCAAGCTGAGTTCATAAGGTCCTTGCATTTTCAGATTATTTTTGGTGGGACATGATTTCTGACATTAACAGTTGAGGTTAACAGTATTGTCTCTGCCACCTGCCCCAAGTCACCGGTGGCATACCAGGCGTGAATGGAGTGTGTAAGAGATGTGGGCTGGAGCAGTCAGGCTGTCACACTGGCGGGTCCTGATGAGAAACTGGTTCTCAGGAATGTGGATCTCTGGTGGAGGAGAACTTTGAAACACATTCTCCGTTCATTCATGCTGCAGTACACGCATACCCAGGTCCCTTTCTGGGTGCAGCTGAGCTGGGCCCAAGGAAAGGCCGTATTTCCAGTGAGCAGTTTGCTTACACTGATTCTGTCAAAGAATAATCTTCAGAATCTTTTAAGAATCATAAATCTTGCATTTCTTTATATTACTCATTTTTATTATTCTGCTGTACACTCCCCCTACCTCACATTGCAATATGTTTTTATTTTAAACGCATTTGCCTGTTTATTCTGTGCTTGGAAACTATGGTACTTTCTTAATTCACCAATCTAAGCTAGCATGAATCATTTCACGTATTTGATTATGGTGGCATAGTCATTTAAACAATGATGATGAGATGAATTTAACCACTTCACTGCTGGCAACACCAAGCTTGCACAGGGTTCAGGTAGCATCTATTTGTGTATGCAAATCCACTGCAAAATACTCTGTTAGGAAAAAAACCCATATTTACTGGCTTATGGTTTAATGTGTATTTCCAAACAGTCACTTATTTCTCCTAAAATCAGCTGAGACCCTAGAAGAAGGTGTGTGCAGGGACACCACCGCTCTTCACAGGTGCCCCTTTTAAAGGGTCTCACTGGGTTAGATTTGTGCCTTTGAGGCACTTCCCTGCCTCTCCTCCCCACACCCTTTACCAGGGCTATTAATCCAACTGGCCCAGCTCTTCTGGCACCCAGCAGCCTCTCTCTTTGGGGAGTCTGGCTGATGCTGAGAGCAGGTGACACCTCATTTAGCTTCAGCTGTCTGGCCTGAGCCTGTTGTCCAGGTTCCTTCATCAGTTGGTGGGGGGTGGCGGGTACCACCAGGGGATGGCTCAAGTGTGCTTGGGGCAGGCCTTGGGATGGGGGACTGCCTCCTTCCCGAAACTCTGCCCTCACTTCTCCAGCTGCAAAGGGGACACAGGCATCCGGCCAAGACCCAAAAAACATGTAAGGAAGGAGGGGAGATGATTGCCAGCCAAAGTGACCCGAACACAGATTCACTGAAACGCTGTTTATTCATCTGAAGGGATTTGGAGTGCAGAAGAGGGGATGAGTGGTGTGAAGCCCATGCATACATTTCCCCATTAACTTTAGTCTCTCCTATTAAGCTTTGGCACGATACTTTTGGTTCAGTTGCTCTCATGCTTGAATTCAAAGAGTCACCCTTTATTATGGGTGTTTCTCCCAGGGAGCCAACAGTAGGTGGTGTTGACAATTCCCCTTACACACAGACCCACCCCCCCCCCCCACCCCCCCCCCGTCCCCACCCCCCCCCCCGTCCCTCCATCTGGCTTCTTTGGCAGGCCAGCACCTTTCAGGTTTTGGTCTCCTCTTTTGACCTAGCTCCAGATCTGGGTTCCCACCAGCCGGGCATTTACCAGGGCATTCACCAGTTCACAGCATCCCTCCTGTTTTGCAATGGGCTGTGGTGTTAGCTGAACTCCACCTTGCCTTGCCATCATTGCCTTGCCCATTTTTTTGCCCTTAACTCCTTACAAGACAGAGTAGATAATGGCAAACTCATAAAAATTACAGTGTCTTCATGACATAATATTTGTACCAGCCACATTTACCACATGGTGCTCAAACTCTTCAAACATACAGTTTCATTGAAGGTAATTCTGGAGTCTGCTTATTTTTAAAATAGCTGAAGAAAATGAACATAAGATTTGTGCTTGTGTACAGCCCTGTGTGCCTTTGGGAATGCAGGGACTCTACCTTTGAAGGCTGTGTCTGTGTAGAAAACATCTGCAAATCTTGTGGAGACATGACAGATAGTAGATAGCCTTTCTGGGGTGTGTCACTGGGAAACTTGTGTGCAAGTCTGCAGAAAGCCTGTCTCACTGATTGCAGTCTTCAGGCTACAGAGGATTATCCATGCAAAGCAGACCTGCCCCACGAACACGCAGTGTGTTGGGCACAGGCATAGGGCCCATCCCATCTCAGACTTTCCATGGGCAGTGTAGCTAGCTCAAAGAGTGGTACATGTGTGGTCATGAGACTGAAGTTACCATCAGCCATCCAGTTTTCTTGTCCTGGTAGAAGCGTTGATATGTACCATACTTTTGCCATGAGGGGGAGTACACATTGGTCACCAGCTGTGTTTTGATTCTACTCCCTGCCCTTACACTGTGTCCTCATGTACTTGACTTCTCAGGATATCTGCTGAATCAGCCAGTTGAGGCTGAAATACTTTTCAAGATGCTGGTTTAGGAAATGTTTATGCAGAAACAACAAAGGAGAAAAGGCAGGCTCTCTGATGTCCTTTAGCTGGAAGATAAAATGAAGTTTGTTGGCGGGAAAGAAGAGCAGATGCTCTGCAGGCCAGCGCTGGTGCACAAGGCTGTGCTCTGGGGCCAGCCACAAGCCTCAAGGGACCAGGCTGAGTGCTTCAAACACGCAGCCCTGAGTATCTCACACTCACAGCACCGGGGTAAAACCACAGCGTGCATGACAGAGTACCCTCCATGCCCACCAGTGGCTAAATACCCACTCTGATCAGGAGCTAGGATGATCCTTGTGCCGCTTACCAAGAGCATTTGTTGTTCTTCATGTTCTTTTTTTTAAAAAAAATTTTTAGACAAAAATAACACACACACATCCCTTCCCTAAATTAAAAAATTTATTCAATGCTTCGTGCCTTTTTGCCAAGCTCATAAAGAACGACTTCTTTTTAATGCTTTGCAGGAGAGTGCTGATACTCTTTCCAGAACTGATTTAATCTGTATACATTGAATTTTGATATCCTGCAGATGTTTGGCTAAATTCTAATAAAACAGCTAGAGTGACCCACCATGGGAATTTTATCATAATCCTCCTGAGGAAGAAAATGTTCATCCCAAGGGATGTGTCATAGGTCAAACAAAAACTGTCATACCTCCTCCTTGTTTTAAAAACACCCATCATCTTTACTTTTATTTACACAAATATATAAAAGCTTTTTGTCAGCAATTTGTCTTTTTATTTATGTACTGGTACAGTAACTAATTATTACAAGTTCCACACACTGCTAATCTTGCCATAATGGTACTTCTAGCATGACAACTTTCATCTGCTGACTAAACAAGCACTGTCTTGCCTTTTCTCAGCATGGCCGTGAGTCAAAAACAAGTTGCTGGCATTTGAGGATCTTAGGGCTCGCCTGTACACAGTTTTTGCATCAGTGCAATTAGAGAAGTTTAAGTCAAAGTAGCGCAGCCCCCAAGCATGGGTGAAACTGCGCTCTTGTTAAAGTGCTTATATCAGCACAGCTCATCTGAATAGATTTGGTATAACAAGAAGTCCATGCTAGAATAGCTGCACTGGAGTACACAGACTGGCTGTCCGGTCTGGCTGAGACAGTTCCACAATGTTCACCACTGTGCCAGTGTTCCCAGGACATTTTTTCTGATAATATATGTGTGATATTTTAGAAAGAGCTCATGGGACAAGAAATTCGACATCATGCTGTTTGTCAAGAATGTGAGATTTTTCCCTCTGCCTCCTTTCAGATCTGGGAATTAGGGGCCTGGACTCTGAGCCCACAATTGGTTATAGGGAACAACAAAACACAGGGAGCATCCCCCTTTCATGTCAGCTCACACCAAATGACTAGGTGCAGGAAACACGCTCTTTGCTACATACTCCTGTGCAGCAACTGTGCTTCTGACACAGCAGCTCATGCAAGGGGCTCATCAAGCAGAAACCTCATCCCAGGACCAGACGCAGCGTAGTTGTCCTCTACCACACACTCTACTGTGTATGACGCATCTCCTGTACTGTGGGAGTTTTGTTTGTTCCTTTTTTCTATTTTTTTGTTAAAGCCTGGTCACCATGTGCTGATGGCGTAGGTACATAATGTGTTTGCTTTGGCAATGAAAGCAGCTGAAGAATTTCCCACTTCATCCCCCAGCCCAGCTGCTCACCCTGTCCCTCTAGGTTGTGCTGATGCAACTGTTGCATACGGGTAGTATAAGCCAGGTCAGAGAAATAACGTATGTTAAAAAGTAGCTTTCAACAAAAAAACCCACCCACAATTTCAGAGAGACACTGACTTGTGATTGGGAAAGGAATGCACTGCAGAGGGCAAGCAATTTTTTAATATATCATTACAAAAGTAGCTCATACAGGACATACTGGAAAAGAAGTGTGAAGCAGCTTGTGTTAGGGGAAAGAGGGTTAAAGCCTCAAAAAATGTGAAAAACAAGTGTTGAAATAAATAGAGCAAACCACTAAGATGGCATTTTGAATTACAGAAATGTGTTGTCATCCATTGTGAGTATCAAGTGTACTTCTTCAATCTGTCTAATCTAATATAAACACAGAGCAGCATGTATACCTAAAAAACCCCTCTACCAAAACATTGCAGATACCCATCTTGCCCTTGGGAGATGATAAGGGAAGAGAGCAAACCAGGTATGACAGCTCCTAGAGGTATCAGTTAATGCATAGTTAGAAGGCATTCACATTCCTCTCTAATGAGAATGGTAAAAACATACGGAGGAGAGAAGAGAGGAGAGGAGGGGAGAGAAAGGGAGAGGAGAGGTCTCAGTTAAAAATTGAAGCACATGAACATTGAAAGTTAGTTTCTCAAAGTGTTTTCTCTTTTTTTTACATTCAAAATAGAGACCATGGGAGTTCAGCATGAAAAAAAAATAGAGGTAGCACTAAAGCTTCATTTTGGATGCTAAATTTACTGGGACAAATGTGAATGCCTTTGTTGCCACTTACAAATTTAAAAGCAAGTCTTCCTTCAATGTGTTTTTTTGTCTTATGGCAAGCTGTTATGGTTAAAAAATCCCACCCCTTTCCAAGCATACACAGCATTAAGCCAAAAGACTCCCTGGATGAATTCTGGTTTGAAGGAGTAACTTTGACTCAAATTGAAACTCTTTCAGGACACTGCTAGAGCTTGTGTTTTACAGGAATTTGGACTAAGTGATTACAGAATATTTTCCTTGACTGGTAATAGATGAACCCACATGGGTTTGTCCTACACCCTAAAGTGCTATTGGCAGGAGAAATGAGGCATCGAGGTTTGATGTGATTCACAGTGAGGATAAGAACCAAGCTGCCATCTGATTTTAATGGTGACTCTCCAGGTCCTGGTTTGCCCACAGATGATCTTGCTCAAGAAAGAGGAGAGAGAACTTCAGGTTCTGAAGATGAGAAGTTTCCTCCTAGAAGACTAGAAACAGTACTGGCTGCTCTGTGGCCCTTGAGTGTCTTTTCACTTTGATGTTAAATTAAGTTAACAGATACATAATAAAGCTTCTGCCATATTTTTAATGCTGTTTGTATGTAGTCTGTACAATAACAGCTTCTAAAATGGCTTTGCTCTAAACAGGAGAGGATTTAACATGCATTTTTATCTCATACTAAGAAAAGATTTCTGAGTAGGATTAGCCAAGGAGACAGTGTTTGCATCTGAATTACTTTTCTGCCTTGAATTTAAATCTTGGTTTAATAACACAGACTTTCCAAAAAACTTTTTGGTGTCATTTTTCCTGTTGATGCTGAAAATCCCATGAAATCACTAGTGATTGTATTTCATAGGGGTTTGGGGATGAAATCTTGAAGGAGTTCCTGAGAGATTTTGGCTATGCATAGAAAGAAATTGGAAAGCTGTCCCTTTTTTCTTTGGCTTTGATGCAGAAGGATTCCTACCTTAACAATACAGACCTTGCTTCTGCCCATTGTGCTCTGGCAGGAACGCCTGCACAGAGTCCAGCTGTTTCCTTCCCTTCCTGGTCTTCCCTCTTGCTGCCTCTTCCACCTGCTGAGCTGGGCTTTCAGTACCCAACCTACTGTTCTCTTAAAATGCACTTAAATCTACCTTGGCAACTTTCGTCTGTGGCCTGGAGGGAAATATTTAAAAACCCTACAAACAACAGATTTCAGCTGTTGACCTCAGCAGTTCTTAGGAACTACATCATTTCCCTGATACTTGAAATCCAGTAACCGGAGAGGACACAAGCTGGATGGCTTTCTGCCAGGGAGCTGGTTTCTCTGCCCATCTCTGCAATCATTCCAGTCCATTGCCACAGGCGCCATGGGCAGTTTCAAAAAAACAAAGACATGTTAAAGATGCTTCAGTCTTTGCAATTGTATACAAAAGAAAAGCAAACAGCCTATGGCTGCTTTGGGGAGTTAAGAAGTTGCAGTACTGGGAGATGAACGAGACCATTTCTTGGTCTTCATTTCTGCACAGGCACTGTTGAAAGAGTGGTAAAGTGGTGATTTTTTCCTGAACTTCAGACCAAGCCCATGTTCCTAAGAGGGCTCCATGCTTCCCCCACGAAACAGGTTGGCGCTTACTTGCATGAGCTGACGGCCACAGAGAATGAAAATTCAGGTAGAATGAAATACCAGCTTACCCAGCGGGGAGACACGTGCTCCCCTGGCCATGTGAATGATGCCTATTTTTGTGGATCCTGTCCTCTTCTTCTTGTGTGTTTACTCACACAACAAACTTGCTGGAATTAAAATTAATTAATAAAACCAAAAGTTTTCTTATTGATTGGATATTGAAGAAATGAGGCACAACTATTTCTTAACAAAAATGTATTATATGCCATCAGCATACAGTGGGGCAACATTTATTGTGGAGGTAAAGGAGGCAATGTATTTACTCTTATTTCAACCACATATATGTTGACAACTTTCTTTTACAATGCAACTGCCTGGTAGATTTTAGATAGATCTTTATGCTGGATTCCAGCCATCACAGCACAGTTATTAGTAAATAACTAGTGTTGTTGCTTTAATTTTTTTTTTTTGGGGGAGGGACAAGAACTTGTATCTCTTCACTCATAAATTTAGGCTCCTTCCCCACTGCAGTGGTAGGTGCTCAAACCAGTGGGGATTCACAACTGCTGTTAGATTAGACAGAGGTATGTCAGAGGGTGAGTTTCATCTATGTAAGGTACCTGGTTCTCTTTTAACCAGCACTCCCAAGGGTCACCACTGGGACAGTCCTGCCAGCTGCCTCTGCAGAGAAGGCAGAAACAGGTAAAGGATCACACCAGAGCAGTGCTGTAAATGAGGTTGACACTCCCTAAGGACATAACCTAAAACTACCAAAGCCAGTGGTACTTCAGCTCTTTGAAAATTCTATCACAACTTCCCAGTCCAATATTTTGGATACTGGACCAAAATCCATCTGAGTTCCTTTGGATTTTTTCTCTTTCTAAGTGGCAAACATACCAGTCTAGCTGTGCAGAGTAACATGCCAGGGATCAGACTTGTCTGTCTGTGACCAGCGCAGTTTGGTGAAAGAGGAAAATATAATCAGCTAGATGACAAACATATCTTACACATAACACTTTTTTCTGCAGGACTTCTTTTCCATGCAAGTGGATAGCAGATAGTCCCTGCATGGGTAACACTCACTGTCAGCTACGCAATAGTTTGTTTTTTACCTTATAGGGTGTGTTGGGTTTGTGTGTGGCGGGGGTTTTGGTAGCAGGAGAAGGGGTTACAGTGGTGGCCCCTGTGAGAAGTTTCTCAAAGCTCCCGACTCCGAGTCGGACCCGCCTCTGGCCAAGGCTGAGCCAATTAGTGACGGTGACTGCACCTCTGTGATAACGTATTTAAGAAGGGGAATCAGGGAGGAGGAGTTGGAGTTGTGAGGAGGAGTTGTGAAGGAGACCTCTCTGCAAACACTGAGGTCAGTGGAAGAAAAGAGGAGGGGGGGAAGTGTGCCAGAGCAGAAACCCCTTGCAGCCCATGGTGAGAGGGCAGGGCCACCCCTCTGCCACCCATAGAGGTCACCAGTGAAGCAGATGCCAACCTGCAGCCTGTGGAGGACCCCATGCTGGAGCAGATGGCTGTGCCCGAAGAAGGCTGGGACTCTGAGGGAAGCCTGCAGTGGAGCAGTTCACCACTGGAAGGATTGTGACACACAGGAAGGGACCCACACTGGACCAGTTCATGAAGGACTGTCTCCCATGAGAGGGACCCCACACTGGGGCAGGGGAAGAGTGTGAGGAGTCCTCCACCTGAGGAGGAAGGGGCGGCAGAGACAACGGGTGATGAACTGACTGCAACCCCCATTCCCTGTGCTGCTGAAAGATGGAAGGAGGTAGAGAAATTGGGAGCAAAGCTGAGCCTGGGAAGAAGGGAGGGGTGGGGGACGATGTTTTCAAGATGTGGTTATACTTCTCACTGTCCTACTCTGTTTGATTGTTAAATTAAGTGGTGGTGGTGGTATTTAAATTAAATTGATGTTCTTTTTCTTCCCCTAATGAGTCTGTCTTTTGACCCTGACCATGATGGGTGAGTCATCCCTCCTTGTCCTTGTCTCCTCCTTTTCTTTTCTCCTCCCCATCCCTGAGGGGGAGGAGTGAGAAAGCAGTTGCATGGTGCTCAGTTGCCCTCTGGGCTCAAACTATGACATAGGGTCTCAATCCCTGTTTGTTGAACATCCCTCAAGTCTTGTTCAGAGGAGAAAATTACTTTCTCAGAAGACTTTCTATGTGGCTTATATCAAGAACCATCTGATGGCTTATACAAGCCATGAGGGTGGCATCATCTCCACAGGAACTAAGACCCGTGTCAGAAGTGTTTGTGTTGTGTGTGTTAATTATTTTGGATGTCCTACTTGAGATGTTACAGACCCAACATTTGGGAGAACTTGGCATTATTTGTCACTTTCTCAAATCAAAGCCAGTAACCCAAGGTAAGCCTGGTGGGAAGGATTCTTCCTCAAATTCTTTCTGGGACTGAAAACACAGAAGAGGAAGGCTTCCTAGTGTCAGTTCCTCTGCCTGTACCGAGGATGGTCAAGAGAGTGAAGGAACTGCATTTATAGAGAAGGGCCTACTCAGCTCTAAGCTGTACCATGTTTTCAGAAAATAGAGGTAAAAGTTGCTAGCATGTCTTTGCTGAGCATATGCAGCATATATTTTTTCAGACATTTGTAACCTGGAAATAGGAAAAAGCACATATGCCAAACTGCAATTCCTTCCTCCTGAGGATGGTGACATTGCAACCTTTACATATTTTTTAACATGAAAAACAACATTTTGTCCCTTGGTGTTATTCTGTAGTGTCTGATCTCCCACAGCTGACATGAAAATAAACACCCTTCCCCCTGCCCAAAGCCCCTAATTAAATCAAACTGAAGTCAGAGAATGGAAAATTTTAGACCATCTGTTCGAAGTTATAAACAATTGAAACCAAGGTATTTTTCTGGCCAGAGCTATCAACCATATCTGCCATAATTAGGTTTAATTATATTTCTTTAAACTGTGTTCCTTTTTTTTTCCCATACAAATACATTTGTGATCCAGAGCTCCAAATGCACTGGAAAAGGCAAAACAAACACAAAAATCCCCTTTCTGCAAAGATGAACAGGGAGAAAATACTCTTCCAGAGTCAGAAACAAGGGTACTGTTCACAGCAAAGACAAGCCATAGCTGCATATGCTTGCAAAAATGGCTTACACTCAGATGGCATGTGTGTTTGTTGCTACCCTTGGCAGCAAATTACTTTCATCCTCCATCCATAGCTCTTTGACATGAGTGTTTTGTGGCTTCATTGTGGTCTCAGAGTAGTTAACAGCAGAGCCTCCAAACCCTCATAAAGGGGAAAGAAAAAAAAAGGTTGGATTTTTTTATCTTTTGCATTTTTTACATTTTTCACATATTTGTGGCTATTGCTGTGTAACAGGTGACCTGCAGGGGAGTACGTACATTTAAATGCTTCTGTGGCTATCGACTCAGCGGCTTCACCCTCGAAGTCAGCAAACCTCAGAACTCATTTCCATCTCAGAAAGTCTGCCAGGGTGAGGATGATTCCCTAATTAACCACATCCTTAGTGTATCACCATTAGATAACACAAGGAAATGTGTTCACGGCTTTTTGCTTCATCAAGCTGCTATAGTGATTCATTCCACATCGACTAGCACTGGGAGAGCAGAAAACCCCGGGCTGACAGCAGAGATGTGAAGGAGTGCACCATTCCCATATGAGTCTATTTCATGTGGTGTGTCTCCCATCGTTTTTCCACAGATGCCCCAAGAAGCCTGCCCTCTGTTTACCTCCCAGAGTAGATGTTTGTGGTTGGGTCAGCTGCTCAAAGTGTGTGTGTTGAAATGTGTGTTTCTTGAACTTGTGGGGAGATCAGCTGGACACCAGTCTCTCTCTGGAGCAGTAATACCCAGTTCCCACCAAATCCTGCTCCTGGAGATGGGAGACCTCTTGATGAATTTCTTGCAGTCATAGGAGTATTTGCCTAAAAGAAGAGAAGCTGGGGCATGGTGTCCTGCTCTGACCACTCTACATGCCACAACGATTAATTGTTCTTTGTGGGATCCCCTGACCAACTATGACCATCTGAACACTAGCTGCATCTTTCGGGCCCAGGGCCTGGTCTCCTTCCGTGGTGAGGGAACAACAGCCGAGTGTAGGCATCTCCAGAAGATGTTTCATCTGTTTTGTTTGAGACACCCACCTCCGTACAGGAAGCCTAAGGAACCATTTTTGGATCAGATCATCAATCTCTTAGAAAGCTGTACTTGAGCAAGACACATCCATCCCTCTATATTCGGAAATAAATCTTGTATTTCTCTGAAGATGTGAAAGGCGATTTATGTTTTGAAGCATGTCTGCATTTTCATTTGATTCCCCCCCCGCCCTGCATCATTCCCTGTCACCCACATGTAACCTGTCCATGCTTATAGCATTATGATTGATGAAAGACTCTGTGTGCATGTGTAGTTTCAGGGTCTGTCATCTGCCTGTTAACAAATGTGATGGGTGCATGAATTACTGGCAGTACAGCGTGGTGCTCTGAGTTATTTCAGGGACTCAGAGTTATTTTTGCAGGATGCACCATATTTTATATTACACGTCTGCAACACTGTTCCTCACCACTGCAATATATCATAAGCTTTTCTTCCAAAGAATAGCCTCTTCTAGGTGGCTTCACTGGGCCTGTCTTTCTCAGCAAGTACATTTCCTAAAGAGGCGAAGCACTACTAAAATGTGTCAGGTACTTGACGACTCCTCTCCCAGGACGTATGCCAGTCTTAAGGATTAGACTCAGTGTGTGGCAAAGTGCTGGGTTTCCTTCAGGAAGAAAAAAGTCTGTTTTGTTCAGCCAGTGAGGGTTAGCATTCATTCCAGCAAGAAATATAGTTTTATGGTTTAGCCCTAGTAGCAGCATGCCAGTTAAGACCATATTAAAACATGGCTCAGCTGTTCTTTGTCAGTAGTTCAGGGCCAGGTGGCAAGGCCCTAGGCTGACCTGCATCAAGGGAAATACTGTGCTTTGATCTTCACAGAATCACAGAATCACAGAATCATCTAGGTTGGAAAGGACCTTGAAAATCATCTAGTCCAACCATTAACCTAACACTGACAGATCCCAACTACACCATATCCCTCAGCGCTATGTCGACCCAACTCTTAAACACCTCCAGGGATGGGGACTCCACCACCTCCCTGGGCAGCCCATTCCAACACCTAACAACCTGTTCTGTAAAGAAATGCTTCCTAATACCTAGTCTAAACCTTCCCTGGCGCAACTTGAGGCCATTCCCTCTTGTCCTGTCGCTTATTACTTGGTTAAAGAGGCTCATCCCCAGCTCTCTGCAACCTCCTTTCAGGTAGCTGTAGAGGGCGATGAGGTCTCCCCTCAGCCTCCTCTTCTCCAAACTAAACAACCCCAGTTCCCTCAGTCGCTCCTCGCACGACCTGTGCTCCAGACCCTTCACCAGCTTCGTTGCCCTTCTCTGGACACGCTCGAGTAATTCAATGTCCTTTTTGTAGTGAGGGGCCCAAAACTGAACACAGTAATCAAGGTGCGGCCTTACCAGTGCTGAGTACAGGGGTAAGATCACTTCCCTGTCCCTGCTGGCCACGCTATTTCTGATACAAGCCAGGATGCCATTGGCCTTCTTGGCCACCTGGGCACACTGCTGGCTCATGTTCAGCCGGCTGTCAATCAACACCCCCAGGTCCCTCTCTGACTGGCAGCTCTCCAGCCACTCCTCCCCAAGCCTGTAGCGCTGCTGGGGGTTGTTGTGGCTGAAGTGCAGCACCTGGCATTTGGCCTTATTGAAACTCCTACCGTTGGCCTTAGCCCATCGCTCCAGCCTGTCCAGATCTCTCTGCAGAGCCTCCCTACCCTCGAGCAGATCAACACTCCCACCCAACTTGGTGTCATCTGCAAACTTACTGAGGGTGCACTCGATCCCCTCGTCTAGATCATCAATAAAGATGTTAAACAGGAGTGGCCCCAAAACCGAGCCCTAGGGGACACCACTCATGACCGGCTGCCAACTGGATTTAACTCCATTCACCACAACTCTCTGGGCCCGGCCATCCAGCCAGTTTTTTACCCAGCAAATCATGCGATCATCCAAGCCTCGAGCAGCCAGTTTTGCCAGGAGAATGCTGTGGGAAACGGTGTCAAAGGCCTTACTGAAGTCAAGGTAAACTACATCCACAGCCTTTCCCTCATCCAATAAGCAGGTCGCCCTGTCATAGAAGGAGATCAGGTTTGTCAAGCAGGACCTGTCTTTCATAAACCCATGCTGACTGGGCCTGATCATCTGGTTGTCCCACACGTGTTGTATGATGGTACTCAGGATGAGCTGCTCCATCAGCTTCCCGGGCACCGAAGTCAAGCTGACAGGCCTGTAATTTCCTGGATCATCCCTCCGACCCTTCTTATAGATGGGCATCACATTAGCCAGTTTCCAATCTGTTGGGACCTCCCCGGTCAGCCAGGACTGCTGGTAAATGATGGAAAGCAGCTTGGCAAGTACCCCAGCCAGCTCCTTCAGCACCCTCGGGTGTATCCCATCAGGTCCCATAGACTTGTGTGTGTCTATGTGATGCAGTAGGTCACTGACTGTCTTCAGCACTGGCTAGCCCAGGTTCCTGCCAAGCTCCTCACCCCCCAGCCTCTTTACGTACCACTGATCAGGCTGATCAGCTGTGCATGTGAATTCTCAATCCTGCTTTGTCTGTCTTTATTCACTTTGCTGAAAGGCTCTATGTCCCTCCAAAGGGTGTTTTCTCTCATGCATTGGCATTGCAGCCCAATCTGCTTCAGAAACATGCTTGAAGATGACTGGTATGTGTTATACACAAGCAAACACAGTGTTTAACATGTTATTCTAAGTCCTTTGATATTAACCATGTATACAATGTAGGGGAAGCAGGGTTTGGTTGCAACTCTTGTCCCACCAAAAAAATCCCGAGTGCTTGTTCTACCAGTAATGACCTGCTACACATCCTATTTAACTGCAGCATTTACTACATTCATTTAGACTGTGCTGAGGACATAGACAAGGATGAGAAACTAAGAGGTGCTGAGCTGACAAGAGACATGAAAGACAGACATTAAGGCACAGAGTTGACTATATAGGGTGAAACAGGCAGACAAAACAGGCACCTGGCCTAACAGCTGGTTGGGAGGATGGTGTTACAATAAAACAAACAGGGTTATTTAAAAGCAATTAAAAGCTACAGATTAAAATACCTTTGATAATGGCATCATAGCTGCATGTGCCTACAAGGAAGACAGACCCTTAGGAAGACAACTGTCAGCTGGGCTCTCCAGCAAAAGGCAAGCAATCTATTACTTCTCATCAAAGGTCTTCACTGAAAGTGATGGATTTTTGCCTTTATCAGTGCTGGAATCTCTAAAAAGTACACACATCTTAAAAAGGGAGAGAAATATTTTCTCTTTGTGTCTGGTTAATAATATTAATATATGAGTAGTATTGTAGCTTTGAAATGTTGTAAGAGTTCCTTACCTTACATCAACTTCACAAGCAGGGCATTTGCCTAGTGGTAAAGTAGTCTGGCATGCCAGCCTGACTTTCAAGAAACCAATGTCCTTAGTATTAGTTGTATCTCTCTCGGGATGTCCTTTTTTTTTCTTTTCTTATGGATAAGCTAAGTCTGTTAAATAATGTTTGTTCATTATCAAACTTTCTCAGGAAAGGAGGGGCCTTTTTTCTCTTTAAGGGCGTTTGTTCTACTTCTGAGGGTTACTCATTTCCAGTATACTGGCAGGTAGCATAGGCAGCAGGGTTTAGCAACAGATTTTCTACATCTGAGTCACAGGATATACTATGGAAAGAATATAACGTTCTTTAGAAGGAATTAGTGTTTTCAATTTAGGACATACACAATGTAAAGATTAGCAAAATAAAAAAGTGCTGACATCTCACCATTTTCTTTAGACAGCAAATGTGGTAAAACCCACTTTGATCTTTTAAGAAAACATATGAAGCCACTAACATGTTTCATTACATTTCCTTTTTGCACTGGTAGTGACTTGTTTTGAAATAGTACCTCCTAATTTCTGTACCCTTAATCCTATTCTTTTTAATACAAAGCAGTAAATAACCTGAGATGTAGTTCCCTGCTGCACAATTACACAGAGCAGAAAATTACCGTGAGTGGGAATTGGTTTGAACAATCACTGCATAAACACTTTTCTGTGTGAAAAGCCTGACTCTTCTGCAAAGACTTCTATCTCGGCCTGTTACCATGCCGCTTGCTTGTGGAGGTAGCTAGCCATTGGCTGTAGTTTGATTAAGCAGAGCTAGTCAGAACTCATCATCTTCCTGCTCTTCACCATCTCCTTGCTCTGTCACTGTTGGCAGTAGCGGCTGCTAGCTGCTCAGGCTCGTATCTGAAGTACAGTTGACCCCAATTCCAGGCACAAGAACAGGTAAAATCAGCATTCCCCAGCCTGTGATCTCATGAAACATGAGAAGGTGATCCAGGAAAAGGCTGCAGAATAAGGCTGCAAGATTTTGAACAATCCTCCATGCAGCTACTCATCTATATGAGCAAACAACAACAAAAAGAAGTAGCGGTAAGAGACAAACCTTCAGACTTTGGCCCTTTTTCTGTGGTTGTAAATGCAAATCTTTGTGGCACTGCTGTACGAACGATCTGTGATCCTTTGACTAAAAATGCTGAGGAACACCAGAAACAACACCTCTCAGTTTCTATGATATTTTTCTATGTGAAGGGTAACAACAGTGTTTCACAGGGCATGTGTGTCTCTTCTGCATTGCAAATGTGACCCTCTGCAGCAGCAACGAATGTAATAAACAAGCCAAGGTGGCTGTAGCCCCTGCCTGAGCGGCCCTGCTCATGAAGCACCTTGAAGAGGAGGACTGAGACTTTTCCCCTTTCACTGAGAAAGCCATTCCCCGCGGGCATTATCAAAATGACCTCCTGGTCCTCCTTACAACCCCTCCTTAAAATCCTTCTTTGCCATGACACCTAGCCTTGCAGATACCCACCAGCAGGCACAGTGGGCTGATGATGCTATTGCAAATTGCACTGACTAGGTTTGTCTCAGCACTTGGTCACGATCTATCTCATTTCTTGTACTGCAATTGAACTGTAAAGGTCTGGGGCAGTGACTATTTCCTCCTTTTCTGTGTATCACTTAGCCCAACAGGATCTACCTCATGAGCAGGATATCAAGGAGCCAAAGCAAAAGAAGTAAAAAAAAATGAAATGCAAAGAATTAAAATAATAAAGAGTTAAACAAAGGAAGTAATAAGTACCCATATTTAGCATATTATACATATTTTTAAACAGTTAGTAATGGAAAAGATCATCAGAGGAATAATAATTGTTACTATTTTTGCCTTGTGTATATCTTTTTATCTATGAATCTCTGAGCATGCTAATTAAAGATTTTGCACATATCCAAGTACAAATAATTCCCATCTGGAAGGAATGGGATGCTGAGAGAGAAGCAATCTAATGCCAACAATATCTCATCTGACATTATCACTGCAGATCTGGGGTTAAGCTTCCATTTTTAATTAGCTACCAGTCTTATTATGATACAACTGGATTGAGTAGGTCCTCATCTACCATTTGATACATGGGCCAGTAGCCACCATCAGATCATGGATGTTTGCTATGGGCATGTACCAGCAAATCTGTGACTTCTGAAATGACTCAGTCATTGGCCAGAAATACCCACATGCCGGTCTGCTTAGCGTTAGCAGTAAAGCTGGGATTCAGCTTCAGAGCTGAAGGTGGCAATTTCCTTCTTATTTTACCACTCATCATGTGTGGTAAAATAATTCCTTCCTCCGGTTGCTTATTGACAGGATTAAGATTTCAGCTTTCCCTTGTGGGGTGTCAACCACCTCTTCTCTGCAGTAAACAGCAGAGCAATCAGCGTCTGTACCAACCGCACACCTTTCCCTTGGAGTCAGGCAGCCGGAGACCCAGAAGACAGTCTTCTTGGTAGAAAGCAGCAAGCTTTTAAACCATACATTGTTTCACCATACATTGTTTTACTAAAACTTCTGCAGGTGGTTAGATGACTTTTCACTTTGCTGTGTGCCCATGGGGAGAGACAAAGGCAAGCATTTTCTCCCTACTGTGTTCAACAGCAAGGTGAGTGGTTCCCATCTCTGTTTTGGAGGCCAGCTATCCATTTGCAAAACTCCCAGGGTCCAACTGCTCTTTCCTTTTCACAGACTAACAAAATCCCAGCATTTCTTGAAGCAGCTCTGAGTCAGCTTTGGGTTTGTGCCACGGACCCGTCACAAGGAGCCAGGCAGCCAAATGGGTGAAAGGCGCCACAGTCGCATTTAGCTGTATCCTTCAGTAGCTGTTTCAGTTGTAATTCCCTTTTTGTTCAGTCTGGAGCAGATGGTAGCTCAGACCACCTTTGGACAGGTGGAAAATCTTTCAGCAGCAAAGTCTGGAGCACTGAAATTGGCTCCTCGCATGTCCTCCCTGCTGCACGGCTGCGCTGGCCAGGGGGCTGTCTGCTTAGACGTTCCAGATGGAGAAGAGGGTCAAGGAGGAAAAGTGACAGATGGCAGCTGAAGTCAGATCAAAGCAAGGAGGCCTCACCTCCATGCAACAAGCACTGACAGGAGCTGGATTTTTTTGTTGCTGTGCTTTGGTTGGCTGTGTATAAAAAATGCCTCTCTGCAGAGGACTTTAAGGTTTTTGATTTTAAAAGTCCACAACTTTCTGCAGTGTTTTCCCCATCTCATCCTTCCCATGGATGTAAAGGACCAGACCCAGACCAAAGTTAAAATATTTGTGAACATGAAGCTCAGGTGGCAGGAATCCTTGCTGCTGTTCTGTTGACTAGCTGTAATGCTTCAGCTGTGGGGAATTGTTTCAAGGGGTGATCCACCTTTCTTGCCATGTTTGCTATGTGAACGTGTCTGTGCAAGATGTGTAGTAAAAGCAACACAGCCTCTTCTGTGGCCCTCCTATGTTGATGGAAAGCTGGCAAAGCTGTTCATAGCCCTTCCCAGGTGCCCTTCTTGTGACGATGCCAACATGTTTTGCAAACATTGAATTGGCCAAGGTAACTGCTTTCATGTGCTCTTAAATTCGCCTGTATAAAGCGCTGGGAGTGGATGAGTAAAAGAGTGGCAAGCAGGCCTGTAGGAACTGGTATATGCCCAGGCAGTACTGTTCTCTAGGCAGCTCAGGATACAATAAAGCTCTTGCGCAAATCTGTGGGTATTTAGCAGAGGTGCTTGGTACCTGCTGCTAGCTGTTACTCTTTCCTTTCTTTTTGCTTCCCTGCTTTGATGAAAAAAAAAGATCAATTGGTCTAGAAGGTCAAGTCCTTGGACAAAGCAACAAAGTGTCTGACTTTTATAATTTAATTTTGCAATCTCAGGATGGGGAAAAGCTAAAGATGAGACCAATATGTGACAGTAAATCTTGCTAGCAGGACAAAAAAATGTGGCAGAGGTATCAAGCCTAGCTCTAAGACTTAGGTCTTTACTAGTCAAATTGATTAGGCAGCTCTGTTGAGATCCATAAGCCTGTGTTTGCTACTCTACCAGAAGTGCCAGTAACTGTATAGGCATAGACTGAAGTGTCCCAGCCTTTCTGCGATGAGATCCCTGAAGCAAAGGAGATCTAGCTATGAAATTTGCCAGGTGGGGGGAACTGAAACTCGAGCAAAACTGAGTCAAAAATCTCCTTAATTATGTTAATAGTAGACAGGGGACAATCTGTTTCTCCTGGCTTATGTCCTGATGATTAGGACTGCTCCAAGCATTTCCTATCTTTTCAATCTATTTTTATCTGGAGGAGGCTTCACAGAGCATGCAGTATCTTGGGGAGAACAATACTCAAGTAAATCGAACTGCGTGCCTTATTCAAAGTAGGAAGTGGTTTTGATAAGCTTTCCTAGTTCTCTTTTAACAGCTTCAAAAGCAATTTGCCAAGCTAGGACACAGCTTGTTACATGCCCTAAGAGAAAGTGTGCTAGCGAAGGTCCCTGGCCCATCGTCAGGAGGCTGGTCTGGAGCAGGTAGACTCTACTGGTTGTCCTGCAGCACCATCCTGCAGCAGCATCTTCTGAGACTCATATCACAGTAAAAATGAAAAACTGGATGCAACATTGAGGTCTCTTAGCAAGGTTTTCTGAGGTTGTCTACTATGGCTGACATGGGGAATGGAGAGTGCCTTTCCTCTGGGCTGGGGTCCATCCCATCATCACCTGTAGATGGAAGGAGCTACAGGGAGCCTGTCTGGTTGCAGGGGGTACAACCTGCTTCAGTGGAGGTAACTGTGCACTGAGGCAGCCACCCTCTGAAATAAGCTCAAGGAGTGCCTTGGTCTTTTTTAATGTCTGCACTAATTGCTTTTATCATTTCATGACTGTGAGGTGTAGATTGACCCGGCACCAGAAATTGTAGAGCATTGGCATGCCTGTAACTGAAGAGGAAAACACCTGGGTGTCTCTCAAGGCAGCTTTGCAGGAAAGAAGGCAGGGATCTGCCAGTTTGCTAAAATGGGAGCAGAATATTAACTAACCCTCGGAGGAAAGTTTGGGGAGATACTTCCCAAACTACAGTTTTGAGGGAAGACTAGGGAGGAGGGCAACACTACCCTCAAACCAGCTTCCTCACAGAGGGGAAGCGAGCAGGGAAAGGGGGACGCACTTTCATTCAAAGTAAGCCCCACAGATTGGAAGGGGGTCAGCCTGCGGCACCCAGCCCTTGGTGGTGGTGGTGTGCTGGCGAAGGAGCCCGTGGGCCTCATGGCCAGTTGAAACCCACCCCCCACAGCAGCCCAGCAGCCCAGGCCTACGCCTGCGGGTCCAGCCCAGCCTGCCATGGCAACCCTGGAGGCCTTGTCCATCCCCTCACCAGCACTGGCCCCTGCGTTCAGGCCAAGCTGAGGGTGCTCTAAAGAGGGATTAAAACCCTATTGAAGCATTTCTGGAAAACTTGGCAGTGCCCTAAGGGCTTACTGTAGTTTTGAAGGGCAGTTGTGTTATTTTCCTTTTTGCCGGGCTGTCAAAGTGACTGCCAGATTCTCCAGTTCATTTGCAGAAACTGAAGAGCCAGAAATAATCTGACAAAAAGCTGTCTCCCAGCATGTGGCTGTAGATGTACAGTATGGGTTCTTGCATCGCCATGGAAATTAAGAAATCTCTGACAGCTTAAATCATACTGAAAAGGAAATGAAGTAGTAAAGTGTCACAACATGGCAGGACGAAATCTGTCCTTCCTGGATTTCCAGTGAGATAGACAGCTTTGGACCAGGGTCAGACAGAGGGATAGGGACTGTAATGGGCTCCTATCAGAGGTCCCCACTGGCAGAGAGAAGTAATATCTTGAGCAGTTACAGTGCATTGAAGATTTCTATCCTGCGCCTTGGAAAAGCATGCTCGTTAAACATTAACCTGGTTGCTTTGGCAGTGGCACAGGTCCCAGGATGGGGACAAGCACAGACAAATGATCACAAACTTGTGTTTCTCTCATCTTTCACAGACCCAGGGTTGCATCCTGGTTTAAGGTTTCTTAGCCGATATTTACCTCATAGTGTTAGAGCCCCTGGTATTTCTGACATAGTGATTTTAGGAAATAGTATTTCTTGTGGAGGCATAGTGAAAACGTGGTTAGACAGCACCAGCTAAATGAGGAAGGTGCTGCTGTGTCAGTCCCACCCCTCCTTTCTTTCCCTGTCTCTTGAGTATATCTCAATTGCTACTGCCATGTTGTTTGGCCGGACACTGGTGTTTCTCTGACCCTTCTCTGAGCTTAATTCATTAAGATAGCAGAAAATGTCTGTAGCAGGGAACTGGGTCCATTCACTAAAGTGTCTGATAGCCAGCAAGAAAGGGTTTGCATATCGGGGAAGAGCAGAGATTGGAAAGCAAGGGGCAGGTCTCTCTCCTTTGGAAACAGGAGCTGTTGGAGCAGGTAGGCTGTTTTGTCTAACTGCACCCTTATTGCTCATGGCTTCCATACAGCTGCCAAACCCTGGCAGCACAGCAGGCCTCAGCCCCAGCTCCATCCTTCAGCAAGGCTGGGCAGCTGAGCCAAGACAGGCTGTAGGTGCCACTGCAAGGTAGGTTTCACTGGGCCTCGGGCTTGGGTGAAGTTATGTGGCAATCTAAGACAGCAGAGATATGAAAATAAGGCCAAGAGGAGGGGAAATGGAGAGGAAGGCTTTCCCCACTCCAGTTACAGAAGACCCACATCCTGCTTCAGATAGTGCATTCCCTCCCCAGTGCTGTTGGGATGATCTGGTTTGCTCCAAAATCTTCTGGGGAAGTGAAATGAAAAACCAGAACAGCACATTTGTTACTGAAAGGCACTCAGTCTGAGTGCCACAGTTGAGGTATACATATGCAGGGGAAAAGGTGGTGTCATAATCTGTTCTTGAACATGCCAAGCCAAAGATAAAGTGGATCAATAAGTCAAGAGCACATGGTCCCAGCTCCACCGGGTCAGGAAGGGTGTGACATGAGATTTGTGCTGCCTCTAGGCTAGCTGTAGGAGATGACAGGTGATCCAGCATAAAGCTCGACTGGCACAGATGATACTAGATCTCCTATAAAAAAAACACCAACACTGTCAGTCCAACAAATTAGCTGTGAAAACTTGACTCTGCAGAAAAACTTTAGCCTAAGTCAGCACTTTACGTTGTGTAGCTGCAGCAGTTTTGACCTACAAGCCCTAAAGCTGAATTTACTGCACTGTGAAATCACAGGCACAGGAAGGGGAATGTAAACTGCCAAGTGAGGCCAAAACACCTCAGGAAGAGAGGCTGGTAGGACTAATCCTGCAGAAAACTACAAGTTCTGCTGGGTCTGTCTGTTCAGAGCTCCCAGCTCTATTGTAAGCAGTCACCAGAGCAGATTAACAGTTTGCCAAGTCCAGTATCTACATAAAAAGCTGGGAAGAGGGAATAAGATAAATTATCTTTCCATATTCTGATGGCATCTAATCTAGTGACTGACCATCTGTCTACTTTTTTAGCTTATTTTAAGACTGTGGCATATGTTCTGGCTTTCAAAATCACTTCCAGATGTAAAATTCTTTCAGATAACAATCCCTTTTTTCTTTTTTCCCATTAGATATTTAAGTGCAATGCATATTGGCAAAATTATTTTTTTTTTACCGCTGCCTTTGTCATAATTTTTTTTTTTTTTTTTTTAAAGGGTGCTGTATTCCAGAACAAGACTGCTGCACTGGTCCTCTCAAGTAAGGCGCCTCAGTGCCTACAGTATACACATTGACTTCCAAAGTTTATGTTCCACATGCTCCTCTGCACAAAATAATGGCCCCTTAAAGTAGCAGAGAGCAGAGCCAGCTCCTGGGGTAGTGTGCTTGAGGTGGGGTCTATAGGAAGAAACTTTATGGAAGAAGGGAATAACGTGAAGAAGATATCCGCGTTGTACCTGATTGAATACCAGATTTTTTTAAATAGCTAGAGGGGTTTGCCCTGGAGTGTCAGACTTGCACAGTGACAAGAACTAAGTTAATGGAAAAATTTAAATAAGCAAAACACTAAATCCGCATGGAATGCCAGGAGTTTGAATGCCTAAAATTTGTCTCCTGAGGATTTCTGGACAACAAATTCTAAGTACTCTTTTACTGACAGTGAAAATGCTTTGAAGCTAGTTCTGAAATGCATGCATTTCTAAAGATGCCTCATCTCCTCTCATGTCCTTTTACTTTCTGGCTCAGATTTAGATAACATGCTGGAACTATCATTTCTACGGAACTTATCACAAGCAGTATCTTCTGCCTGCTGGCATTCAGCTCCTTATTGAGATGAAGGATCTCAAATATTTCCATTTCTTTTATAAGAAAGTTAAGAGTCTCTGCATAAAATTACCAGTAATGAAAAAATCTTCTATGAAAGCAAGTCCTGGTTATTCAAGTTACCTGGAAGTAAGACAGTGAAGATAATGGATATTTTGAATCACAGATAGTTCAGAAAAAATGAAAGGAAAAAATAATTTTGAGTTGCATCAACACAGAAACCTTTCAGAAATTGCTGGTGAAATCAAAAAGTTTTGAGAAAAATAATTTCAAGATAAATTAAATATTTGGTTTGACCTAAAATACATTATTCTTTCTGCTTTGAGCATTGTCATTCATATTTTTCTTACTAGAAAGTAAATTTCAAGGAAGTACCAAAATAAAAAGCTGAAAATAAATGCATTTAATTTTGAAAAAAGCAGAAGTGAAACAAATAATTTTCTTCAAAAATATTTTTTTCTTCTGAACAGACAGTTGAAACCCAGCATCAGTACATAAAATGTTGCAGCATTACTGAAACTTCTTGAGAAATAATTCCCACATTTGTACATGTAAGTTGCTCTCCAGGTGGGAAGAAGAGAGAGCAGGAGAGGGATGCAAATAGCTATAAGGAGTTGCAGACCCTGCTGCCCATCTCCTCTGGTGATGGTCCTGAGGGGCCCCAGCCCTGGTTTGCTGGCAGGACTCTCAGAGAAAATGAATCTGCCTGAGGCTCTCAGCATATATTGTGCACAGATGGAGACATCTTGAGCCAGTGGAAGAAAACCAAAACCTCTTATTCTGAAATGACTTTAACCTGATGAGGCAGAGACCTCCATATGGATGTTGAAGTAAGCAGAAATTCTTACTGACAGTGTAACCCATCTAGATTTCCTCTATCTATGGATTTAAGGAACAGCCATTAGAACACTTTTTTTTGTGACCCCCCTCCCTGTTTGTGAGTGGCACCTGAGATGCAACCCTGATTCAGGGCAAAATCCTTAAGGGGGGAAACCCTCCTCCCTCTGGGTCAGCCCTTGAAGCATCACCCTCTCTCCACTATGAGCAGAGGGACTGAGGGTCTCGAGTCCACGTTCTGAGAGATTCTGCTAGGAAAATGTGACTGCCGCCTTGGTATTGCAGCAGCCCAGGTGCAGCTCTGATGCTCACCATTCAATTCACTCCAGATTTTCAGACCACTTTGTGTTTGATTTTCATTCCATGCTTCAGCTTGCTTCTCCTTCTTGATCTTCCTGAAAGTCATATTTGCTGTCTTTGCAAGACCATTATCAAACAACTAATAAAGAGGAGAGAAAAAATGTTTCTGAAACAAATATGTGAGAGACTCCTATTCTTAGGGGCAGGCTATCTGAGCTCTAAAACCTTAGCTACACATGAACTGTACTGCCTTGTAATGGGTTAACCATCTTGTTGTGGAAATGCTTATTTCTGGAAAGAAGAATCCATCTGCAAAGGCACCTTTATACTAATGTGATAGAAGGTGTGACCATAAGGTGTGTGTGGTATAAACGAACCAGTAAGGATAAAGCCTTATCTTCATATATAATTCAGTGGAAACTTTCCAGTTGGAGTGTTTTGACAGTATGTCATTATTTGAAAGGGCATATTACTGCAGTGTGGTGTTTTCTTGCTTTCTGGATATACTATGTACTTCATGGATTTTAAAAACAAAAACCAAAAAAGTATTTTGGCACGGGACAAAGCAAAGAAACAATAACTTTCAAACACAGCACAGAAATCCTTCTGGTGGCAATCACTCCATGCAGTAGGAAGCCAGTATGCAGCTAAACTAGTCTTCTGGTACAGCAGGTTCTGGCTAGTGAGGCTCCATTGTCATTTACGAGCAAGCATGTTTAAGCAGTTAGGATGTCTTCATTCCATTTTGCTCTGTTTTGGCTGGTATCCTTGTACTTATTATTCTCTGAGCACACTTAAGGGACCAACCCCTTCATTTACATGTTCAGTTAAACAGTAATTTTTTCATCAGGTCACTCTTTTGTGAGTCACTATTTGCCGAGTACCACATTGGAAGCATTTGCTGGTCTCAGGAGAGGCAATGCTTCACTTGTCTGGGGAAGCAGAAGACAGAAGTCCTCACAGGCAGAAAAAGCTGGGCTAGATGGAAAATGCATTAGCATAAGTAAGATACAGATTTAAGGCACAGAAATTGTACTTGCAAAATATGTCTGTGTGAATGCTGGCATTAAGGGAACTCTGGAAACTGCAAAGAAAATAACTGCCATTAGCCTGGGAATGATAGTATAAGAGGTTTATACTGAACTACATTACACAGTGTTTAGGATGCACCAAGAGCACGTGTAAACATCGGGGTATACCTGCACAGTACAGCTGAGGATTACTAGCAGTTTGCCACTGACAGAAGGGGCAGTCCAGCCAGTCTGCATCAGTTCCAACCTAGTCCCTCCAGCCCTGCTTGTAGCCACATAGCTTTGTCTCTTCTCTTGAACCATCTCTGTCTCTCAGACTAGAATTGGTGAGCTGATTCTCACCTGACAGAAACTGCTCACTTTTTTTTTGGTAGGGTTATTTTTGGTCAGCACAGCAATTTCAATTGGAGTTTCAATCCATCAGATGAGCATCAGAGCCAGTGCTCAGAAGAGGTCGAGGGTTTTCACCTGGTGTGAGGAAGGCTGGCAGAGGACTGGTACCTCCTCGTTCAGTGGCAAGGCGCACATAGGTTGGCAGAGCTCTGTCATATTGCAGCACCTGGGAGCTAAGGTACATTAACTGTGCTGTATAGCTGTCTAACTCAAAGGAGTCTGTTCCCTGATTATAAGAGTCCATAATTTTTCTGCAGGATTCATAATGCTGCATTGTCTTTGTCTCCATGTAGAGCTTCTGAGTATAGAAAGAAAACAGTTTGAGGGCACAGAGTATGTACCCCTTACAATAAGAAGTGTGGGCGTTGAGTAGTCAGCAAGCATACTCTAAACAACGTTAGAGAAAGCTATGCCTTTGGACTGAGAGTTACTCAAAGTTTGCCTTTTTTTTTCCCTTCCCAGTTCCTGTGAATTTACAGCATCACTGTTTCCCGTCATGTCAACAAACCAGCCTCAAATATGCAGGGTTTGTCCCTTCCACGAAAGCTCAAAAAGATAAATAATTCAAAGACAGTTGAAAGTCTCGTTCAGATGCAACCATGTCAGTATGGGTTACTGATGGCATAATGCATTTTTTTCTGCATAAGTGTTTCTCTTTTCAAGTTCGTATCAGCACACAGCCTATTCCTTAAAAACCTATGCCAGTTGCAGTTACTGCCTCTCATGCTGCTGTCCCAACTTGACAGTCACTGCTGCTCAACTGCAGTATAACTGAAACGCTGAGGTATTTGCATGGAAAGGGACTTTCTGGAGCCTAAGCAAAGCTTGTAAAGAGAACAGCTTAAAACTCCAAATGTATATGGGAGGTCTAGATTCTGTAGATGAGATTAGTTTGGGACTTCTAGAAGAGCAAAGGAGATTTAGCCATGTATCTTTCATTAAGTAGTACAAGGAAATAGCCACGTCCAGCTTGGAAAATTTTGATACAAATTATCTAATGGCAGATGACAGTCTTCTTGAGCAGTACTAGCTCCAGCTCTGACCCTTTTAAAATATGAAATTCATTAGAAAAGAATGAAAGTAAACAAATACAGAAAAAATGTTACACATACAAGAGTGCTGAAGAACGGAATGCTTTCCATGGTGATTTAAAAAAAAAATCAAGTTTTTAAATTCAAACCAGCACTTAGGGGCTACAACAACGTAGAAACCTTGGCAGGATAAGGAGCTCTGACTGAAAGTTATTGTTATTATTCATTTTCTGGTAAAGCAGGAGCCAGTTGTGCTAGAGTTTATCCCAATAATTTAAAAGGGAGCTTTTAAATACCTTTACTTAGTTCTTTTATCATTCTTTTAAACTTTTGACTACTTCTGGTTTCATATTTTTTTTGTCAAACCCACAAAAATTTCTTAAGGAGGACTTAGTTCAACTCAAATTTTCACTGCTTGCTATCTGACCACTGATTCTTTTAAATCTTGTATGAGCAGAAGTTAGCTTGATGGGTTCTGAGCTTCAGTTCTCATTCTTTGACAATCAGAGCTTGGGACAACTGGAGCTCAATATAACACTTGAAGTAAAAACTAGGGAAGTGTTAGGTTTCCACTCGGTCATCTGTTCTGTTTTTCAGTCAATGTTCCTTTTTCTTTTTTCTTCCCCATTAATGACTGCTGAATAGTTTGCAAAGAATGCTGGGGATGACCAGTCTTCTGTGCTGCAAAGTGTTATATTCTTCTGCCCCTGGAAGTTCCTCAGTGTGAACACCAATACGTGTTTGTATAGAGTGCCTAACAGGTTACACCGTAACATGAGGTGAGGAAACAAATCTGTAGAATTCCTAGGAGAAGAGAAAAAAGGAATAGATTTGAAAAGAGATCTGATGAGAATGATTGCAGAGTTAGAAACAGAAAATTACTTTAGTTTAGCTAGTCATACAAGATCCATTGCCCTGTTACCCCCCCTCAAAGAATAGACTCCGTATCCTCACGTGTGATCTTCCCAATACCTTTTGAGAAAACAAGTAAGAACCAAGTCCCTTTGTGGCTTTTGGTTTCTAAATATTTCCCACTGTCCAAGCCAAAAGGTGCTTTCATAAAATCCCTGTTTGGCTGCTCTTGACCCGGAGGTGGAACTAAACTCCCCAAGCACCCAAGTCCTCAGCCAGACCAGAATTCATTTCAAAGGCAGTGGCAGCTTAGCTTTCTGTTGGGTTAGCAGGCTAAAGGGCCTCACCCTGCACAATTGGTTGGTCCAGTGTAAGAGGCTGTGGGTGCATATATTTGGGAGTAGGATGCAGACAGACCAGGGGGAATCAATGTCTTTCCTGTGGACGCCCAGGTGGGCCTGCATAGGTATAACATCAAACCACAGTATAGGTTCAAGAATTAATGCCAAAAGCCACCTCCAGGTGCTGGTTTGCTACTTCAGAGCTTTGCTGATGGGTAGGATCCCAGAACATCAAACTTTCTTCTTCAGTATTTTAGTGTTTCCAAATCAAGGAAGGTACTTTTTTATCCTAGAGTACAGTTCTTAAGGTTTGAGGCATGGAGTATTCTGTGGCTGTCCATGGAGAGGCAGCTGGTTATTCACACAATGGTACAGGGATTATACATGAATGTGTCTCTTTTGAAGTTGCATCTGGCTGAATTAGCAATTATCAGAACATAATGAAAGAAATAAAAGTTGGATGAAGTACTTTCTTGAAGTCACTCTGTAATCTGTGGACTAACAACTGGTCTGCAATGCCATAATTTGCTGTGACATGGTTTGTGGTGTGCAAATGACGGAGAACTCTGGCTCTCTATTAAGTAATTATCATGAAAATTTATGTTGCCTTAAAAGTACTTGTCCTCAGAAATTCCTCGTTCCCTCCTTTGACTAAAAAAAGACTAAAAAGAGTAACTGATATAGTCATTTAACTTCTTGATGACTGTATTAGTCCTGTAGATCCTACTTAATCAAGACACTAAGACTGCTGCTGATAAAATACGAGTTGGCAGACCGCATGCCGGCACCAAATGTATTCCTGTGCTTGACATGAAGAAAGTGTGGCTAAGGTTAATCATAAGGAAGTTCTAGTTAATCATAGCTCCGGGGTGAAGTAGAAGCAATGTACATAAATTAGTGTAATACAGAGCAATTTTTAGAAAAAAAAACCCTAAAATTTTATTATTATCTCCCTGTGAGACTGCAATTTGTAATTTGCACTGTAATTCCATCAGCTGTCTTTTCTGCTTCTGTGCACAATCAGATATAGCATCACCATGTCATTAAAGAAACAATTATTCTAACAACAGAACTAATAAATGCCTTCTGTTAGATGCAGGATTTAGCCAGCAAACACAAATAGACCTTTTACATCAATACCAGCTAGGATTAACAGTGACATTTAATGTCACCCACTCATCCATGAATTGCCACATTGTCATTGTAAGCCACAGGGTGGAGAAAAAAAAAAAAAGGAGACATCTAGCAAATGCAAAGTTATCATTCATGGGTGTGAAGAAACTGTGACTATTTACAGATGTTAGTCAAAACCTCTAAAATTAGCAAATATTTTAATCCCACATAAATTCCATATTTAAGATTGTAGGATTGAATATTTAATGAGAATTTAGTTGAACAGATTTTTTTTCAGGTACAGTATGTTATATTTCCTACTTATTCACAGCCTTCTTGTGTTAACTTGGACACCTTGTACAGCATTTGTGTGTCTCTTATTTCCTCAGGCCTATAATTTTTGGGGTATATATTACAGCAGTATTTCCCATTCTTATATGTGGACTGGAAGCAATTTAGTAGAGTCTGTAGAGAATCTAGAGATGCTCTATATGGGTAGGGTAACACTACTGTTATGATGAAACATAGGAACCTGAGGATCCTATAATAACAATTGCCTTTTTTTTTCTTCACATGCCCCAAATGAAAAAGCAGATTATAGGGAACAGCAGGGTTAGTGAGATGATTAACTGGTGTATAGTTTAAATTACACTAAAATTAGACTAAATTTCAAATGTCAATTTTTTAACAGAGTTTTTTTTCTGAAATTATTTTGTAAACATTAGTGTAGGAACACACAAAGATTTTCTGTAGCACTCATCGTTATGGTAGTTAGGTATCAAACCCAGGATCTAAATGCAAATTGTCAGCTAAAGACTTGTAGCCAGTCTTGCAGTCACACACTGATTTTCACATATGTTCATCAACTAGTTGGGCTTAAGTTCCTTCCTAGGAATATTAAATCAGTTTAGCTTGAATTCAGTGGTCTTGTTTAAACTAGGTTTTAAGAATGTAGGTTTGAACTTTTAGGCTAACGATATCCCTTTAATGCTATTTGAAATTTCATGAATGCCAAATGTTCTAGAAGATTTTCAAATGAGTTGCCTGGCTCCTGAGAGAGTCATAGTGAGGTGTGAGGGAAAAGTAGGAAAACACCTAGCCAAAAGGGATATGCCTTTTCCTTTTTGTATGTGTAGATATACATTTGATCTATTTTGCATATATGATCCCCGCCTGGTTGCCACCGTTTGAGCAGGTTACAAAGATTCTAGGAACAGTGGGTGAGGAGCTACATCCTTTCTTGTATTTGAACCACACCTGATATTATGGGATACCAACTACGATTCAGAAATACCAACCTACAACCAGTAGTAGTAGTAGCAATGTTGTCAACAGAAGCTTTAACAGCCTAATACATTTCCTCCACTCCCAATCAATCGATTTCCTCTTCCTCAGTATCACTTCCCTGTTGTTTCATTCAACCTCAAGTCAAAAGAGCAGGCGAAACCTTCACGAGGCCATAAAGGATAAAAGCATAAAAACTCCTGCTGGCAACAACAGCTCCATAGCTCATGGTAACAATTCCTTTCTAAAGAGACCACTGGGGAAAAAGCAATAATCTCAAAGCAGGTAATTCTTCATTACTGACCCATGAAAGCAACAGGTCAGAGGGACTTAAACCAGGCAGCAGAAAAGGACCCCTGAAGAGCACTAGTGTGGAACGGCGAACACTAAAACCATTCAGTGATTAAAAAAAAAGGAGCTGTTGCCCTGTACTGCTTAGTCACTGTGTGTGCTGGCATGTTTGAGATGGGTTACTTTTTTTTTCCCTTCTCTTTACCTCAGGCATTCAGTTTGAAGGGTGTGTAAGGAAGTGAACTTTCAAAATGATTAGTCATCTTTACAGTTACAGTCTTCTACTTTTAACAGGATTTGAGGCAAAGTTTTCCAGAATTTGGATTCAACTACACAGGGATCAAAAGGGACTCATCTGCAAAGGAGGATGAGGTGGGCATTCAGGCTAGCCAGAACTCCCATTTAGGACCCATCATAAAAGATACCAGTTTTGACACACCTAAGGGAATAATCAATGGAAATCCTGTGAACTATACTTAGTGTTTCTTATACAAAGTGGTCTGTTATTCACAGTGTTGCCTTTAAGGGACCCAACACTGCAGTCATTGAGGTGAAAATGTAGTCTTCTACATTTGCCCAACAACATTAAGTTCTCTTGTCCATGTCATAATTAGAATGCTGTATGTGGAGACACTTACCATCAAAATAATTTTTGTTCTTCCCACTCTTGAAGTTTAAAGTAGAAGCAGCAGCTTACATTTAGTTTTCCTATTTAATTCTTAATAAAGATATATTTTTATTTGAAGCATCCTCATTTTCTGAGCTTTATAGATCTATTAATCAATATTTGTGCAATTCAAGCTACTAAAAAAATTGCAAAATAATGGGAAGTAGCCAGGAAAGAGGAGGTAGGTGCAGAAGGGATAAATGAAGATGCACAGCATCACAACCCTAAGAGCTCTGCACTTTGCCAAGCACGATCAGCGAGATGTTTTTGTCACGGGTCTTTGCTACCCAGTGGAAAACCGGTTGCTTTGTTTTCAGCCAGGCTGTCCAGTCTAGACGAAGTCCCATTTTAATTTAGAATTCAATGAGTTTTCATCTCTTCTAAGAGGTTAAATCTTAAACTTTGCTACAATGTAAAAAACAATGACTGCTATTCCATACATATGGTATAGCACAGAGAAAAAAGCAGTCTCTCAGTGCATGCAGCAGAAGCCTCCATTTATCTGTGCTCACCTGTTCACGAACACTACTTCAGGTGAATTTACTCCAGATCAGGGTTTGGGTTCTCATCTTGCTTAAGCCCCACAAATGTAAACACTGGGGAAAGGTCACTATCACATTTCTCTTGCAAACACAAGTTTGAGAACTGCCCAGCACTTTACAGGTATGGGCACTGTGGGGTGATGCTGTTACTGAAGGTGCACATTTTCCAGATCAAACACAAGTTACTTGGTTTTTGCTGTTTTACATTTTTATGATGAATTTAAGGAATGGTTTTGGTTTAAAATATGGAGGCCTCTGGACCTTTGTGGCCAAGAGCATCTGTGGCTTAGCTGGACTCCTTTTTTTTTCCTCCAATGGTCTCTTCTCAGAATGGGCTAGTTATCCCAGACACAAAAAATTTGCAGGAACCCGAAGCAAACCTTAGAAGGTGAGAAAATTTCAGGTTAAAAACCAAACGCCTAATACTTCCTATCACCTTGACAGCTATTAGTGACCTTATACAGCCCTTAAAAGATATGCTTCTTGGGATATGGTACTGCAAGCTGTTATCCACCATGCAACTAATTAATTTTGCAAAATGAAAAGATATTCTTAATAAATGATGTATCTTAAGAACAGATATGATAATTTTACAGCAACCCCTCTGCAGTAGTTTCCTGTATCAGCTGTTCTGTGTTGAGCCAACTGATTTCTATCAGTAGCTAAAGATTAGTAACATACTCTAATTAGGCATATCTGCTATACGAGGTACTTGGCACCACTTAAATATAAAAGTGTCCCAAGCACCCCAGTTTCATCCACAGTTCAGTTCATGCCATTTATTCACATGCAAAAGTGTAAAACGTGTGTAAATGTCACAGGCAGAAGAAATGATGTAGCATCCCTGCTTCCATCCCCATCAAAGGAAGTGCTGCCAGTAGTTTCAAAAGGCTTCAGATTTACCAGTGCTGCAGCCCACACTGTGCAGCTGCAAACTGCACGGGGTGGCAGCTACGACACCTGCAGTCTATTCACCCAGCCCATCTGCGACAGAAAGGGAAGTTTCAAGAGGCAGAAGACAAGTGTGAGGTTGGTAGCTAACGCTCCTGCAGTTGACCCCACAGGACCTAGCTGCATTCCTTTAATTATACTCTCTCCAATTGCCAGAGAGTTACTTCCATAGGATATACCTATAGTAAGATACATGTGATAGGTAGCAAGTAAAGGAAATAGCAAAATGTCCTTATATATTCAAGTGTTACAAACATGTTTTCTGGTACTCTGAGGCTTTATGTCATGCAAGTTTATGACCAATGAACAGAGGACATCTTTATAGCCTGCAGTTAATTTCGTCTTTCTGTATTTATAGTAACAGGGACTGCACCTCCTTAGTGTGAGCTGTCCAAAGGGATTTCTGTGCCCCAAAAAATACTGCAGACATCCTTTACCTCTTTTTTAAAAGCAAAAAATCCACACGATCACAAAAACCAACCACCCCACCCAACCATCATCCCACCCAGCTTCAGAAAGACATACCCATTATTTATGCCCATTCTACTACCAGTTTCTCAGACACTCTGAGGAACTGCAAAGTGAAATAACTGGTAGAGCTCAACAGCCAGCTAGCAAAAGTGAAGGGCCTCTAGCTTCAAGGGAAAAATACTGAGGAAAAGCCCAGTGTTTCAACTAAAGTTAGGGCTAGTTTTACATACAGCCCAAGCAACTGAACTATTCTGGTGGTTAGAAACATTAAATCTCCAGGCTCTCTTCATGGACAAGGATTGATACAAGGATGCATTCTATAAGCTGTCTGCTTTAGACTGACAGCAGTAAGCTTCAGTGATTCACCTGCATCAATGCAGAGGCATGCATGGACACCGATCTGTTGACTTCCATCATCACCTCATGACAGTCCTACCGCAGGTTTGCAAAATGCCTTTTAATAAAATGAGGGCATGTTAAAATAGATTAATATGACTTGCTAGCTTCTTCTCATGCTTCCCAGTAACCTAGGGGAGGAGACAATTTATGGCTGTCTATAGCTGCACCTAAACTACAATGGTTCGTTTGGCATGACTAATCTAGCTGATTGAACACAGAATGCTTCTGCACCTTGACCCAGGTATTACCTGCTTTTAAGGTAATTCTTCCACATGCCACTAGCAGCTTAACTCCTTGTAAAAATCTTAGAATAGGGCTTCTTCAGGTTTTACCACAGAACATGAAATACCTCACCTGTAACACGGTTTTACAACAAACAAAATCTGGTAGCTTGGCTCAGTTTTTCAAATAATGTGTGCGTATTAGGACACATCAGTACTAATTTTGGCTAAACTGAAAAATGATACAAGATAAAAATCTGGAACAGCTGCAAAATAAGACAAAATGTTTTGTTATAACAAAATTAGAAATTCAAAATCACATGTTCCATTTTTTCTGTCAAACTGTTCACAATTTAACACAAACTGAAAAGCCAGTCCCTCTCCCAAACCCTGATATTAATCTCAGACTTCTTCCTTCTCCCCACACTCAGCTGAGGACATGAAAAAATAACAGCCTGTACTTTTTTTTTTTCTTCAGTGCCAACAAGGAAACAAAATACATGACTAAACTGCTTTTTTTCTGGATGAAGTCTCCAAAGTTTAATCTATTGCCTTCAGGTTCACGTGCATTCTATATAACTCAAAGCATATTAAGTCAGGACTGTAGTGCCCTTAACCCCTCCTTTCTAGCCAACGGAAAAATAAGTTAGCAATGCAATGCTGAAGGGTTTCTCTCCCAGTGAGACGCCTAAAGTTAAGTGCAGTCATTCTGATGTACCAGAACTCTCCTGCAACAGCTGTAGCTACATTCAACACAAGAGTTGTTTGTGCTTTTGCAAACAGTACTAGCTACACTAAGAAATGTTGCTAAGAGGACCAACTAAAATACTCAGCATCAGACATTAATTTACGTTAGAGCTCTCAGCAAGTCATCTCTCTCAACTGTTATTCTGTAGAAGGGATATATGTTTAGATACAATTTTCTAAACAACTAATCAAGCCATTGCACGATCAGCAAGGCTCATGTAGACTGCTCTCCTACAGAGTCCTCCACCTCCCCCACAACCTCAGCTGCTTCCTGCATGCCCCCACTCTTTCCCCTAAGCATCCCAGAACACTTCCCCCTCCCTTCTCTTCTCACTCCTGTCCCCACACTACTAATTTGGGGTTGCTTGGTTTGGAGCTGCACACATCCTGATCCACCACCATGGTAACAGCTGAGCCTTTTTTCAGTCTAAGCACAAATCTGGATGTTTCCCAGAGGAGTTACTGACAGCATGAGGTTTACTAGTTTTAACATATATTTTTGTAAGGCAACAGCTTCAAAGAATTTTTAGATATACCAAAGTCCCACAGTCTAGCTTGGTAATGAAATGGAACTTCCCTGTAGAGAAGCTGCCAGCTGTAGTTAAGACACATTACAAAAAGACTTAATCCTAAACCTTTTTTAATTAGGTATTGACCTTTACATAGTAACCAAAACTAGTATTAGTCTTCCCAGAGTCAGATATTTAGCTGCACAGAAATAAGGTCAAGATGCTATTTTAAGTTAAGCAATGCCACTCTCCCAGGCCCTTATTTAGACATACTTCTCTAAAAAAAAAAAAAAAATAATAGTTGCATCTTCATTTACTTTGACATGAGCTATTAGAGTAACTGCCAAAGAAAAATGTTACTGTCTTGCAAACAACTCAACTGTATTTTTTCCATGTCTTACTCTCCCAGTGTTATATATCAGACATCTTCATGATACAAAAAAACCCCAAAAACAAAAAACAAGACAGCACATAGTTTTAACAGCCAATATAGCAAGTAGCACCTAAGTATGTAGCATACAGAAATCGATTCAAGCATAAACAATTCATGGGCTCTTTTTATTTCAGTAAAACTAAAGCTTACAGATTCTGAACTCAACCATTCAAAAAGACACCCATAAAAAGTTGTATTAATAAAAACTGGCAGGCTTCCAGGCCTCTAAAACATTTCAAACATAGGATGCATTAAAAGATATCAAATGTTTACATTAGTCTTGCTGCCTTACACACCCTCATAAAAAGTGAACAAACAGATTCAGTAACTTCAAGCGTACCATTAAAAAGACAGCAGTAAGTGCTCCAGTTTTCTGTACCATACAACTTTATTTCAAATTCACATCTTTCTAGGCAATGTATCCAAAATATTTGACTCAAGAGTACCTTTAGACTGTAAATATTCTGAAACAGGGCATCAAGCCTTTCCTGTCTCCAAAAAAACCTTAAGTTTTAGCTCATGTTATAAAAAGTAACCACATGGAATGTGACAAGTCATAATGTGAAATCAAAGTGCTTTAGTCCCATAGCGCAGACAGACACTAGTGGTTATCTAGCCATTCGTCAATACATCTCAAACACCAACAGAGATGTTTGCTCTGTTTGCACCCCACCTTGCAAAGACCTTTGGATCATTACGGTGAAATTTCATTAACTGACAGCTAAACAGTATGAGTGGACCAACAGTTTCACTTTGATAATTCAAATAATGAATTATGAGGCATCTTTTACCATTTTTCAAGTTCCCTTAGTAATTACCAAAGTTCTACTGTATTATGCAAGACAAAATTATGTTCCAGTTAGTCTTCTAAAATCCCAAGTGTGCTGTATTCCAAATCCCAAAGCATTGAAACCCCCAAATTATTTCCCTGGACCTCAACAGCTATCTAAGACTCATTATTTTTGTGCAATTCTTGCTATTTGCATGTGAAGAGATAAACACTTCACCCAATGGTTCATATGAAAGAACTATAAATTCTCAAATCAGAAAGTTACTTTAATAAGATTTGGACATAGGCAGTTGAATGGAATATGTGCTCAATTCAGAAGTGGCCATGGTGAAGAGGGGCTCATGTTGCAAGTGTTCAGTCAGAAAACTTCCTTTCTACAGAAGTCTAAAAAGCTATTTATCTTCCAGAGTGAAGGAAGTTTAAGACTCAGGCATTTAATTCTCTTCCCTGTTACAAAAGAATTAGCTCTACAGTATAATTGCTATGATTATTTCCCCCCCCTTTCAGAAGACACCCCATTTTTGTACAAGTTTACAGTTTAAACAGGAAGGGCTGCAGGAAAATTTCTGGTCCTGTCCCACAGATGTAAAGACAAAAGTGCTTTGCAAGACGGATTTTATCCATCACATTTGTGGCAACCAACCCAAAATGAAGGCACATGAAGTCTATAACAATATATCTTATAAATTATAAACTAAAGCTGAACCTCTGTACAATTTCTAATCTTTTTGCACAAAAGTAATGACCAGCACCTATGCAGAGATTTCTTTTTTTTTTTTATGTAATTATTCCCAGAAATAGTTAAGTGTTGCTTGCATGCCTATGTCAATACTGCCATGTATTAGGTTTTGTCACAAAGTGCAGAAATTGGTAATTTATCTGCACGGGAAGTCTGAAACCTGCGAATCGCCAGCACTCCCTTCCTCTGTCGCTACAAGAAATGTAAGCCACCAGCAACAGCTACAGAGAGCTGTCACCTTGAAAGTGCACAACTCCCAGCAGCAGTTTCCCTGTGAGGTGTTCTAGAGCTTGTGGCAGGCATTTAATTAGTGTCTCAAATTTGGATTTTAGCATGTCAAAGCCTATCTACTTTTGGTTAGTTACTGGCCAGACATGCACATACATTCTGAGGAAGCCAACTTGAAACATGCTTTGACAAATGTTGCACTGAAATTGTACCTTAATTTCCAAGCACAGATGAGCTGCTACCTTGGGCAGCATTCAGGATCCAGGGTCAGCTCAATACCTCATTCTTAAGGAAAGCCGAGTCTGGATACAAGTCTGCCTCCTAGATTTCACTGGAATTGCTACCTTTAAAGCAGAGAAACAAGATTCAAGGTTTTTGAAAGCTTTAGCAGAGGGATAGGCTCGTCAATCAGATTAAGATTTAGCAGGCTGTTAAACAACAGTTCAAAGCCTTAGTTATCACTTCTCTAGAAATACAGGTTTAAAAGAACTCAAACACCACTGCCGTCACTTTAGAATATGTCATTATACTGCTTTCACTCAGGATGATAATCAGGGATAGTTTCAGAGTTCTGGTTATCGACCTTGTGTGTGAATTCACACATCCCCTTTTTTCCCCCTCCCCCCTCTCCAATTTCTGCACAAAGCCAGTTGAAGGGATTGGCACACAAGTTACTAGCAAACACAGACCTGCAGCTATTACAATTACAGGACCATATTAGAGTCTCATGAAGATTTCATGCAATGGTGCCTGTGCTGTTTTCTAAAAGAGAACACTTTCACAGGTAACACATACAACACAATTTTCTGATTTTAAACACAGTGAGTTACACAAACAACATTGACAAGAATTGACCAGACTTAATAACTGGAACTGCGCTAGGTCTGGCACTTGAGAATTCACAGTGATTAAAATAAAATTGCTTTGCCTAAGACAAAACATAAGATACCAAATATATAAAAAGACTCTTTGCTTTCATTATCTTGTATTAGTATTCCAACAGCAATAAGCAAGCTCAGTAGTACATCAGACAGCACAGACTTCTGCACGTGGTTAACTTTATTCATTGTTTGCAGTGCAATGGAGCAGGGGGTTTTTTGTATATATATTCACGATGTCACATCAGGCAATTTTCAGTGAATAAAGTCAACACAGGCTTGAGTCTTTGCTGGATTGAAGCTTGGATTCTGACAAGAAAACGTTATCTACTGTCTCATTTTGGGTACCCAACTCCACACTGTACCAGGCGGTATTGCTGTTAAAGAGAAACTTAAAGTATATTTGCATATAACTGAGGTGTTCTTCTTACATAGCAAGTTGTTTGTAAGTAGTTTATAGTACCAGTTGATAACGTAAGAGTAGAGCATTTGCACTCTTCCTTCCCCCACTCAACTCGCTAATCCTAGCAGATTCACTAACACAGGTTTCCGATCCCAAAGCTTGCTTTTTGAGAGAAAGGAGCGCAGCTTTTAGACACCCCAGCGTTTCTCAGCGTACCCGCTGCCTCTCACTTCAGCACTGAGGGCCCAGCCAAAGCAGCTGCTCTTGGGAGCTGTAAGCCACCAGAGCCCCGCTGACCCCACCAAACTGAGAGTTAAAGCAAGATACTCAGGACTCATCTGCCCAGAGTCCACGAGTGTAAATGAGCACCCACTCGTACCTGCCTCACCTTCCGCGCTACACCCTTGGGCACTCTGGTCCATGCGCCCACCTCCCAGACCTCCTGCTCCCTGGCCTTATCCAAAGACATTGGACTTCGGCCTGAGCTTGAACGATGCTTTCAGGGATTTCTCCTCGTGCTCTTCCTCCTCAGTGTCACCACGAAACGAGGGCGTGTTGTGGATGATCTGAGTCCTGAAGCGGATCTTATTAAGCCGAGGCTTCATCCGCCCGCTGCCGGAGGCTTTCCTGGTCATCTCCTTGCCCTTGCCCGGCACCGCCGCCCCGTCGGTGCCCTCAGCTTCCTCCCCGGTGCTGTGATGGTGGTGGTGGTGGTGGTGGGAGAGCCGGTAGCTCATGAGATTGGAGGGCAACACCTTGGAGAGCCTCCAGCGCCCGCTCCCGTTACCGGCAGCCCCTTCCTCCTCCTCCTCCTCCTCCAGGGCCCCCACCAGGTTCCGCATGTCCCCCGAGGTGCCCTGGTGCAGGTAGTGCGCGGCCTTGCGCCCGCTGTAGTCGCGGATGTCCACGTCGGCGTCGTAGGCTCCCACCAGCAGCTTCACCACCTCGGCGTGGCCGTGCATGGCGGCTATGTGCAGCGCCGTGTGCCCGCCGCTGGTGCGGGCGTTGATGTCCACGGGCAGCTGGTGCTGCTGGGCGAAGTTGACCAGCGTGGCCAGCAGCTCCTGCCGCCCGTGCTTGGCGGCCCAGTGCAGCACCGTGAAGCCGGTGATGAAGTCCCGCTTGCAGAGCAGCGCCGGCTCGCAGCTCAGCAGCCCCTCCAGACTCTCCCACCGCCCGTCCGAGGCCGACAGCATCCAGGCGTGCTCCAGGGGGTCCAGGGCCACGGCGCCGGTCGTGCTCCCCTCCTCCTCGGCGGACGACGAGGCCACCGAGGCGCTGTCCGAGTCGCCGCCGCCTCGGCCGCGGGTCCCCCCCGGTAGGGCGCCGCGCTTCAGCTGGGGCGAGCCGCCCCGCGCCGCCTCCCGCAGGCTCCTGCGGCCGCCCCCCTGCGCCGCCGCCCCAGGGGCTCCCTCCACCGCCCCCGCCTCCTCCGCCGGCGGAGGCCGCCCCGGGCCCGCCGCTACCGCAGGCTCCTCGCCATCGCCACCGCCTCCGCCGCGCCCGGGCGGCGGCCCCCGCCGGGAGCCCTTCCGCTGGCCTCCACCCGCCGCCGGGCTCGGCCGGGGCGGCTCCCCCCGCCGCCCCGCCGGCGGAGGGCGGCCACCGGCATCTTCGCCCGCTGGCGGCGGCGGCGCCTCCTCAGCGCTCGCCCGCGGCGAGGGCGGCGGGCTCGGCCGCTCCGCGCTGCCCCTCGCCGCCGCCTCCGCCTCCGCGGGGGTCAGGGCGGGGGGCTCCGGGGCGCAGTACCGGCGGCGGAGGTGCACGTACTTGACACCGGTGCCGGGCTCCTGGCGCACAGTGGCCACTGCGTTGACCAGCTCCTTGAAGAGGTGGCGGGCGGCAGCGCGGCGGCCGGGCTCCGAGGGGCTGAGCCAGTCCCGGAAATGCTCCAGCAGCTCCGCGTTACGGGCCCGCCCGCCCCGCGCCGCCAGGAACCGCACCACCGACTCCTGCCGCAGCTCCGCCGGTTCCGCCATCACCGCCCCTGCCCCATCGCCTCGCGCCGCTGCTGCTGCTGCCGCTGCGGGCGCGGCGGCGGGGCCGCGGCTGCCCGAGCCCCTCCTCCTGGCGGCGGCATGCCCCGGCAATCACGGCGGCGGCGGCGCCACGCCACCCCCCGGCCGGGAGGGGCCCGTGCGGCCCCACGCCACGAGCGCTCTCCTCAGCGACGGCGGGGCGGCTACTGCGGCCCCTCCGCCCCGCGTGGGGCCGCCGCGGCCCCGCCCGCCCGTGGCGCTGCCTCCGCCCGGCGGCCAGCAGCGCCCCGTCACGGCGGCCGGTGGGTGCGCGCCCTCTCCCCTCAGCGCCCGCCCGCCCGCGCGTTGCCCTACCCGCCTAGCCTGGCCCGGCGGGGCTATGGCCGCTTCCCACGCCGGTTCGCAGCCGGTAAGTCCCCTCGGTGGGGCGGGCGGGCAGCTCCGCCGCCCGCTAACCCCCGGCACCGCGGGTATCGCGTGGTGGGTGTCACCCCGGCGCGGGTCAGGCAGCACCGGCGGCGGGGGGGGTGGGAGGGAGCTTTGGCTGAGCTGAGGGGGCTGGGGGTGCCCCCGGGGCGGCGCGGGGCTCCGGTTTGCGGGAGGGAGAGAGCCTCGGCGTGCCGTTTCGTTCCCGAAGTTGCCAGGCTTTTAAAAAACTTGCTGTTGAGGCGTCTCGTTTCTGGTGTCTCTCTCCGCTGAGCTCCCGTAGCGTATCGCGTAGTTCGAGTAATAGGTTGTAGCGCTGAATCTTGGCTAGTGAAGAAATACTTTCCTTATGCCTAACGGCAAAGCTGTCGGCTCTATGCTTTTAAGACGTGGAACCCGTCCATACTTTAGTGCTGGAGCATTAGCTCCGGTTTTGAACTTTAAAAACCCCGAATCATTTATGACTTGAGTTTTCAGCTGTGTTTTACATCTCAGCAGTGCAAAGCACAGAAGGGTTGTAGAAACAACGTCAAGTGTGAGGAATTGAGTGACAAATCCTCCACCCTGGCTGTGTAGTTAGCCGCTTTTGCATTTTCTGATAGTGGGAAGGTAGATAAAGTACCTGGCTCTGATGGTTCTTGGCTCATTCCTGCCGCCGTGCTGTTACACCTCAGTTACTCCAGTAGAGCTGTGTGTGAAGCTGCCCCGTGACCTGAAAAAATGGAAAACAACTGTTACCCTTTAGAATTTTTCTCTCCTTGGAGTGATTGTCATCCGGGGCAGTGTCTTGCACTGGGTTTCGATGGCACACCCGAGGGAGCGGCGTGGGAGCGGGAGAAGGAAGAGGGGCTGCTTTGAGTTCGGGTGCTGAAAGAGTTATTTGTTGGACCATTGTTAGAGCCACCACAGGGCCCGACCACGTCCCGGCCAACCTCAACTCAGACTGAAAGGGCTTCATTCATGTTCCCCACTTGCTCACAAGTTGACTGTTGAGCACAGCTTGCTTTCTTGTTGGGGCTCCCGCCCAGAGAGCTCCATTTCACACATACTCTCTTTGAGGCCTGTATGAATCCTTTGCAGCTGCAGTATAACGTAGTGTGATGCATTAACTTTATATAAGCTTTCTCTCTTCATCCATGTTATGCATATATAGTGAGGTGGAGAGTCAATACTTCGCTGGCTGGGTCTCATGGGAAACTGGAAAAACGTTGAGGAAAAAAAACCACCAAAGAGCCAAAGTATGAGAAACAATACAAAAAGATTTTGCTACTTAACGTTTGCGTGAAGAGTATGGAGAGATGCAGTAGTAAATCAAAATCATCAAAAGTGAGTGAGAGTGGGCTTGAGGGTCCACTAAGCAGATAGATTTGGCAGGGGAAGAGAGGGCAATGTACATGGAAAACTTCACAGAGAATACCGTAAAACCAGACCTGTAACATAGCTCTGTAATGGAGGAGGGTGATTTTGTATGAGGTTTATAAATGTAAATTATGTAGATGATGTAAATCTAATGATGTAAAATATATTTATATTGACATCAAATAATATTGCCTAGTTTAACGCATGTTGTATAATTGCTAAAGTGTTTCCTACTGCATTTTGGGAGAGATTTTGTTTTGAGCTGGTTTGCAAAAGAAATGTAAAATCACTCTCAGAATGCAGTCTGTCCTATGAATCTGTTTACAGTCAGATTGCACAAAGAATGAGACTCAAGTATTTAGTACTTCTGATTTTTGAAAATTTGACTTCCGGGAAATTTTTGGCAGCCATTGCCCCCATCAACAGCGTATAGTACTCATCACTGATTAATTAGAAAGGAGGAAAAAAAAAAAACCTTGTTACAGTCAAAGTGGCCTTCTGATAGCAACCACCATTGTTGCATCTAAGAGCAGCATTGCTTTCTCATTTGGACAAGCAACATCAACAACAAGGGGCTGATGTGGTCAAGGGTGAAGGAGACTGACTCACTGCTCTTCAGGAAACACAGTGCTAAAGCTGCAACAGGCACAGCTGAGCCAGCCCAGCCAAAGAGGCGCAGATCTTCCAAAAGTGACTGCGGTTGTGATACCAGCCTGAGTATTTTTCTGTGTCAAGGTCATCTCAGAGGCTGCACCAGATTTCTGTTTCTTTGTTTTTCCTTCCTTGAAATCACGCAGGTCAAGAGAGGCCTTTCTGTGCGGACCACAAACCCGAACACTTTCTTCTTCTGTGTAGCAGTAGCTGATCAGTCCCATCTGAACCAGCACTGCGTCGTCATCCTTTGCCTGGCACATGGAGTACTTGCTGTGAGGAAGCGGTTTCTTTTCTGTCATCAAGTCTTGATTCCCTACCTGCTGCCTCTTGCCATATCTGTCCATAGGCAACAACGGAGGAACAGGTACTACATGTGCTAGATTTTCCAGTTACTTAAATGCCTGCAGGTGAAGAGCAGCCTTAGTGGCATTTACAGACGAATACGCTGTTGTCTGTGAAGTCACCTCCTCACAACTGGAACACTAGCAAAGTGTCTCTGCTTGTTTGTTTATTCCTAAATACCTGAAAGTACAGTCCAGAAGTTGTCTTCATTAGCAACCTGCACATTGTGCCCCCAGTTCTCTACTGACAAGGCTGCCACTTTTTCCTCCGCCCATCTTGGGTGATTTCAGGGCATTCAGGAAGATTCTCTCCTGCCTCAGATTTCTTCAGATAGAAACACAGGGCAAAAATGTCACCTTTTTTTTTTTTTTTTTTTTTAAGGTTCTTTCTAATGTCTCTCCATATATACAAGGAAATCTTGTGGCGACCTATGGTTTAAGGCAACTTCAACGGTATGGTGAGTTGAAGTGGGCTAGAAAAGGAAAATAGTTGGTGCACTGTAAGATGTAAGAAGTCATGTGCCATGTAAGAAGTCATTTGAAAGAGGTGAGGGAAGAATCCTGGGCTTCTGATGTTTGGATCAATCCCTAAAAGTTGTCTACTCTCAGACTGAAGAAATTACCTGATAACTGTGAGTGAAATTGTCAAATGAGTTTTCACTGAATCATCTTTTGGCTGATACTTTTTTTTTTTTCCTACACACCTTTCTGGGGGAATGTTTTGTTGCATACTTTGATTCCTGTGTGTTGCTTTTTATTTTATAGACTGATCTATTAATTCCATATAATTTTTAATGTGTTTCCCTTCTTACTGTGCATCTTCATGGACTTTTCTTTCTTTGTACTTTTTCTGCCTCATCCACCTATATTTTCTGTTCTCTTTTGTGTTATTTTGCCAAGGTTTCCTTTCTGTTCCCTCTACTCATCCCATCTGTTCTCTGTCTCTCTCTCATGGATGTATCATCATCGAGAGATGTCAGTGATACACATGCCTACACCACACATATCTACATTTTAGATTTTGAGTACCCGCCAATGGAAAGTATTTTTCTACTTGCTTCCAAAATATGTTAGTTTCCTACTTACCTCATGTGTTAGGAGGCAATAGCAACATTGATATTTACTGGATTAAATGTAACTTTGGTTATTAGGAAAGTAATTGACTGTAAGAGAGTAATGCAGTTTGTTATTGGAAGATTAAAATAGATTTTCTGGTTTAATGACTGTCCACACCTGTTTGTGATCATGGAAAACTCAGGTCTCTGAAAGAGTCACATTTGGAGGACCTGTGGGCACATTAACATGTTGTTGTCCAGCCTCATGGCTGATGCCCAGACATCCTTCCCAGGGCCTCTGCACAGCCTGTGCAGCTGCCTGGGCCTGACAGGACCCTCGCCTCCTGCCTAAGCACACGAACATTGATTACTTTTTTTCTTCCAGCTTTGGAGGGCAAATTTTAGTCATCTCTACAAGCTGAGTAGTAAGCTAGTTACTTGCCCGGACTGCAGGTCTGGTTCTGCAGGAGGCTTACGCAGAGAGATGTGTGTAGTCTGAGACCCAGCTTTTGTCATGGAATGGCCCAGTGTTGTGCAATTTTAGTCTGAAACAGGTAGCAAAGATAACTATTTTTTTTTAGTTTGTTTCTAAAGAAAAAAACAATTTCTAAATGTTATTTTTGTCTTGGGCAATGATTTTTCTTTGCACACTGTTTTTGATGGGCAAGATGACTATATAAACCAATATACTTGATTAACTGAATTTGCAGAAATCTAGATGCAGTTCTGTGAAAGCTGTGCCACCAACCATTTAAAAAAGGAGGGAGGGAAGGAGTGAGATGTGATTTGGACCATCTCAAGTGATCTATATTGTATGCTATTTTGATGAGAGTATGAATTCTGAGAAAGCAGTGAGAAACAGGAAGTATTTACGTGAGTATTCCAGCTCTTGTAGCATTCAGATTACAAGCTCTGAGTTATTCACTGAATAAAGTTGTATGAGATGCTGTTTTCAAGCATAATTTCACTGCTCCATCTAACGGATAGTAGTTTGAAAAGACTGGCTGATCTGGTGACTTAATTGCTTTCAGCTTGATTTATATTCCTTAATTTTTGAGTTGTCATCATTTTCCTAAACTAGTGATATGGCAGTAACTTGTTTTAAACTGGATGATGTATTATTTCTTTGAGAAGTAGTAAGAATCACGGGGTCAGTTTTGTGGATTTAATTTCTCTGTGTATTTGTTAGACCATAGCAGAGTGAAGCTGTGTGAGGTGCTGGCATTGCAGGCGAGACACGTGATGCCCCTGGAAAATTTCAGAAGAAAAAACATAGCCTATTACTTTTCTTTTAAGAGAATGTTCCAAGTGATGTTAGATGGAGCAGGTTCACAAAGAGATCTTGCGTGAGGAAGGTGGAGAGACGTGAGTCTCCAAATGAGAACAGTAGCTCTCAGTCCTGTAACGTTTGTTGCATGGAGAACAGAAGTATAAACATGCAAGAATGTCAGCTTCTAAATCGGTGTGACTGTCTCCAAGTTGAGCTGCACAATATTTCTTGGAAGTTTTGTAGTCTAAATTAAGAGCTTTTATTGCAGCATTTGTGGTGAAGTTGATTCCTGAAGACTCCGTTGTGTCTTGGGACAACTGTCTGAACAGTTTAATAGCAGTTAAAATCCCTAAAAAAAAGTAGTTATATTTTTAAATAACTCAGAGGCCTCTTTCGGCCTCTAGCTTTTAAAATTTTGCTATTAATGTAGTGTTGGGGTTTTTCTTTGTGTGTGTGTGTGTGCTATCAGAAATCTCCTCATTACATATACTGTGATCAAGTCAACTCTGGCCATTTTCTTGAAAGAACTTACGTAAGCTATGTTTCTGTACTGTTTATCTGTAAAAATGTTTTTTGAGACCTTGAATTATCCCTTTGAGACCCATGAATTATCATCCTTCAGTTTGCCAATCTTCTCTTGAAAAGAAGCTTAGGACAAGACATTAAAACATGTTCTTACAAATAATATAAATAATATTATTTCTACTTGAAATTCTTGTTCTTCCCTATGCTGTATCTTCCCTTGCTGACATTGTCATTGTTGGGTCACACTCAGCTGCTGAATGTATGAGGTTTTGGGGGATGGTGGTTAATTTTTTTTGGTTTACTGTGTCATTACCTCTGACAAAAAGAACTAGAAAGAGTGATCTTGTGTTAAGGTGCTAAATTACACACGAGGTGAATGAGATTCGTGTTCTTGCTCTCTTAGTCTTTCCCTTTATTAACTAGTATCTTTGTGTCATCTTCACATGCACAAAGTGAAGATCATATGTCTCTTCCCCCCCAGTACAGTGCTGAAGAAAGCTGTGCACAAACTACAATTTCTCTATTGGGGAAGTTCTTCCAAGTACCAGGTTCTGTAAGCTGTTTTTACAACTTACCAGGGTTTTCCTGTCTTGTGTCAAATTTTTGTCTTGTGTCTGAGTGACATAGAGCTTACCATGCACTTTTATGTATTTACATTTCCAGAAAAATGGTTTTAATTTTCACTCATAACTGTGTAGTGTCATTGAATTAACTTTTACGTACTGAAGAAAGATGAAATATGCTATCTTAAAATGGCAGCAAATTTGAGATGTCTCAGAATATCTTGGCAATTGCATAAATACTTATTGCAGACGTTGTTACTCTCTTTCCTGACTGCAATACATATCCATGAGAAGCATCTTTGGGAGAAACAGAAATACAAAGAAATTAACTGTCTTGGACATCGGATAAGAATTTTAAAGTAGTAGCACAGCCAGATGTGATAAGCATAGCCTTAGCTTTCTAAGCAAAGCTCAGAGAAGGCACCTTCTTTTGTGCATCTATTATTTCTTATTGTCCCCTGTTTCACAGATAAATTTGGTCAAATTTTCAATAATAAACAGTTGTCCTGAAAAGTGGGATCTTTATCTGATATGCAAGCCGGTACACACAGGGTTGAGGTATTTCTTTATTACAGATTTGCACAAAGACATGAGCTAGGTGATATTCCACAAAATTAGCTCAGTTTTGTATTAGAGCTACAGCATATTTATCCCATTACCTGATTAGCAAAAACCCACCGAAGTTTACACCTGTTGGTTAGTGATTAACAGTACATTTGTTATTGGCTAGTGCTATTTAAATTAAAGGGCTTGCTCCTTGAGGGTGTGGTAAGTCTTCTTGGTTTTCAGTTGAGTTGGTGTTTGTGATTTCCAGCTACTGCTTTTACATTTTCCCCAGTTATGGTCCATTTCTGCTGACTCCAGGCATATGTGGCCATCTTTCAGTCTAGTGACCTTGGTGCAAAATGTTTCCTTTGTCTTTTCTTTTTTTAAGTTTCATTTTTGAGATAAGTGGCCTAGCAAAGTAAGCAAGTTTATATGAGATAGCGAGGCATATCACAGCCAATATAGCAGCGGAAGAGCTAATTACTGTTGATTTTTGTTTCCAGAAAACAGCAAATTCTTGAATTTAATCGGTAAATTGTAGTTAATATCTCCCTTCCTTTTGAAAATGAAGTCACGGAGTTAATGGCCATGAGGACTCCTGTTGTCTGTTCCTGCATTTAGCTTTGTACAGCAAATACAGCTGCAATACCAATTTCCTCAGCTAAATGCTCTTTAATCCTGGCATGGTCTCTTGTGGGTGACGTGGTAGTTACTCTAATGACCTCTGGAAACAGTCAGTAAGGTTTTGGGTATCGGTGGTTTGTCCCCTGAAATCCAAGTGGACTGAAAGGAAACAAAGTTCCTTTCACTAGGGTTTTTTCTTGAAGAGTAACAAATGGCTATGCAGGGATTTTGAGGGTAGCCCAGCACAGTTTGGATTTAGCCTGGTAATGTGCAGAGAAAGGCCTCCGTTCTACAGTTATGCTGAGCCTCTGGCACTGGCTTTTGGTGTGGAGGCTCACCGTTTTTTTTCAGAACTCTTACATTGGTGGTGATAGAGGTGGTTTGAATATCAGACTGTGTAACTACAGTGGTTAGATGTGCTGCTGCTCTGTTGCAGATACATTTGTCTTTAAATGGACAGGATACTGACAGTTTTCAGTGTTTCTCAGCCCTTTTTAATAGTAATTTCCATATGGTAGAATACCTTGAGAAATTTCTGTTTCAGACATGCTTTGAATGAACATTTTTTTTTTTATAGCCCTAAGTTGTCATATTTTCTCTTTAAATTGTTCACTTTGCTTACACATTTTTCCTCATTATATTAGTCTAAAATGGAGTTATCTGACTATAATAGTCTAAAATGAGAGTTAGTGCAGTCTGTAGTGCCACACAAGAAGTCCTGTGCAAAAGAAGAAAAGGGTATTTGCTGGAGGACTGTCCATATCCTTTTAGCTACAAGAATTCTGAAACTTGCTATGCATACCTATCATAAAAGGTGTCACTTTTATGGGCTTGTAAGTGTTAAATAAAAAATTTCCTACTGTGGCTATATACATGTTCCTAGGAACCAGTAATGATTTCCAATTCCATGTGGATTGGAAACATAAGAGAAAGAATAGCATGGACCTGTCACTGTTTACACTTTTGGTATGGAAGGTTTGTTTAAAATTAGTTAATTAGTATGAGCCAAGATATTTCCTTTTAGACTTATGCATTTCTAGTATGCTCATTGCCTTGATGTCATGATGCTAGATTGCTAGCTGATGTTTGAAAAGGAATGTGCACCTCTAGACATTTCTAATAATACATATGATATTATCTCTTAGAGTTCTGGCATGTAGATAATGTATTATTTTACATAAATAACAATTTCAATTCCAGCTACTCAGAATGAGTTCTGATTGATAACATACACCTTCCTGTGATTATGGTCTCTATTTTGAATTCTGCTGCTTAAATTGTTTTTAAATATTTTTTTTCTTCATTTCTAAGAGGAAACCAATGTGATCTATTTTCTGTCTACAGTTTTCAGTTTACATTTTCACTTGGACTTGTCTGCTTCATTTTGTTCATGTTTCATGGGGTTTTTTTGCAAAACATGGACTTCATTTTGAGCCTGCAAATAGTCCTGTAAATTTGAATGTTTTCTCAAATCATGGAATAAAGTTGATTTGACAGATCTTTTTTCAGACCTTTGCTTTTCTTGATTCCATGTAAATCATAAAGAATGAATTCTAGCTTACTAGTAGAGTTCCTTTGTTGCCATTGCTAATTGCTTTGCAACTCACTTCACTAACATATTTTTAAATTATTTTTCTGTAGCAAAATGATGGCTATCGAACTTTATCCTTGTCCGGGCATGTTGGTTTTGGTAGTTTACCTGATCAGCTGGTTAAAAAATCCATCAAGCAGGGCTTCAGCTTCAACATTCTTTGCATTGGTAAGTAGCATCTGGGTCCTTTAAGGCTTTAGTAGTATACTTGTCCTTAGGAAGTGACTGAAATCTAAATCCAGTTGCAATGTTAAATTCCTTCTTTAATAAACTATAATTCCACCTCTTCCCCCAGCTTTGCTTATTTATATCCATCCTTTGTTTTTGTATTTTGTATTTTCATAAACAATATGAAGACCAAAAATGGATGCCATACTTTTATTCATTTATGGGAAGCTTCTTGGATTCCTTTGAGTAAACTGGGCTACATTCTATTTTTACTGTAGCAAAGAGCATCATACCAAAATTCCAAGGTGGTGTTACTGAAGTATTTCTATACTTATCAAATGTTTGCTCTAGTATTTTACCCTTATTCATAAAAACCCTCTGTTGAATCCTGTGGCTTCACAGCTAGTTACTTTTTAAAAAAATCTGTAGGAAATTACTTCACACTTTCAAGGAAACCAAAGTGTCAAGAGACTGTTCTGTGCGTTACTCATTAGTGGGTAACTCTCTTATCTGTAGGATGAAAAAATTAACTAAAAGATATTTAGTGCTCACTGTGGAAAAAATGCAGGCAACCTTTTTGCTTGGAGAGATCAGTTGATGAGTTTTTGTGTAAATTTGTTGAGTTGCTGTGATAACACTTTGTATGCTTAGTAGGTATTTATTTGACGTGCAAAATGTCTTCCCCAATCCTTTTGTTTAACTTTAGGGGAAACTGGAAGTGGGAAATCAACCTTGATAAACAGCTTGTTTAACACCAATTTTGATGACCCTGTGTCAACGCATTTTCTGCCAATTGTACGACTTAGAGCCCAGACTTATGAGCTCCAGGAAAGTAATGTTCTTTTGAAGCTGACCATTGTAAATACAGTGGGATTTGGTGACCAGATAAACAAAGAAGATAGGTAAGTGTCCTCTTGTTGCTATGGTATGCAGAAGTTTAGGTCTTCAATTGCAGGTTGATTTTTATTTGGGGTTTGTAGTAAATATTTGTCTTACGGTCCAAATATTTGGTTAACTGTTTTCTCTGTGTACCAAAGTAAACATGTTTTTCTTCTCATCTTCTAGTCTAGGAAATGATTTGAGAACTCTGCCCCTTTCTTTATGATAAAATCTTTTATAAATGTATGTAAATAAAATGTGCAGTAGCGACTAGAGTTTCTTTTGGGGTAGAGGAAAGCATGGAGAAGGTCAACGGGAGACTTTTTAAACAACCAAACAGGTTATAAGGTACTGTAGATTATATAGATTAGATCTAATACGGTTGTAAACAATATTGAAGAGCTTAAACTGGAAGGAATATCACGTGGCTTACTGAAGGCCTTTGTTTTTTATGTTGGGCAGCTTAATCAGAAGATGTAGAGGTACCATGCTAGCAACTTTCAGAATTTTTTTTTCAGTCTCTGCTTTTATGAATTGAAGATTTTAAAATACTGAACTGTCTCTTAGCAGATCTTGTTTCTTTCACCTTAATTGTAAAGAATTTTAGTAATCCTTTGTGGTATATGAGTGCCTAAATAGCAGTGATTATAAATGAATGTTAGAGAGTCACATTAAGATTATCATGAGAGCTATGGCTTTTGATATGACTGGAAAATAGCTATTGCTAATGACTTGGATGAATGAGATGCAAGTAGATATTGGTATAGACATCAGAGGTTTTGATGTGTGGCGTAGGAGCTGCCTTTTAGTTCTTCTAATTTTGTGTGTAACAACTACTTCTGAATTTTGATTAGCATTTGATCTGGTTTATAAACTTTGTGTAGCAGCAGGAACATAAGGGCATTCTGCTAGTACATGTAGCAACACTTTCTTTTAGAAAGCAGATTATAATCTGGTTTTAAGTAGGATAAAGTATACTTAAACTGTATTTACTGCAAATCAGATTTACATTCTTCTCTTACATTCCTCCTTTTCAATTTTTGTCTACTGTTTAAGAGCTCTCTCATGTACAGTACTTCATCTTCAGAAGATAAAGGAGGTCCTATTTCTTGGTACTGGTAATTGCATGTTCTTCCTTTTCTTCTATTGTATCTAAGAGTTTCTTGTATCTTCCTCATATCTTAAGGGTTCTGCAGTTGCACATCTTGATTGCAAAAATTTATAAAACATCACTTGGGAAGATCGGTTATAATTGTAGGTTTTTTTTGCTAATAGTAGCTAGGAAATGTTTTATCTGTATTAGGTACACAATTCTTTTTTGAGTAGCCTTTCAGAAATTAAGATTACTCTGTAGATTTAATCTTCTGCTGTATTGGGTAGATACTTGAGCAGCCTTTTGACATGTAAAGAAAAAAATCTGCAAAACAATACAAGAGGAATTCCTTTCTTAGTCTGGCTCTGTTTAGAAGTAGCTAATCTCTGGTTGTTAAATTTTATTTCTTACAGCTATCAGCCAATAGTGGATTATATAGATGCACAATTTGAAGCCTATCTCCAGGAAGAACTGAAAATTAAGCGTTCTTTATTTAGCTACCATGATACTCGCATCCATGTCTGCCTCTATTTCATTTCACCTACAGGCCATTCCCTAAAATCCCTAGATTTGTTAACCATGAAAAACCTGGACAGCAAGGTAAGACTTTGAAACAGAGTTCTGAGAATTTGTCATTTTGTGAAGCATCTTGTTGCTTTTAGATTCTCTACCACCTTTCAGTTCTGTATCTATGTGTTTGGTTTTGGTATGTTTTTTGGTTTTGAGATGTTTTCAGAATAAATTGGTTCCTCAAGTAGCTTGCAGTTCACCTGTTTATTTGCAAATCAAAAGGAGAGAGGCATCTGGCAAGAACTTTGAAAAAAGAAGCACAACAAGGTTTAAAAAAAAAAAAGTAAAAAAAAATTAGAACCATATCAACTTTACTTTTAACAAACTGTTAACATCTTACTGTGATTAGATAGGGTACCCTCCGTGAGTGCTGTAATATTTTTAATTAAACTTGTTTCTAGTTCACTATCGAGTTTTGGGAATGCTGGAAAGTTGACATATAAAAAGCTTCGCATCACTGTGGAGGTCTTTGTTATAGATAACTGAAGAGGGAAGTGCCATGAACAGAACACCCTGCCAGCATGGCTTTTTCTGAGATAGGCTGCATTAGTGTTTTAAACTTTACACCTTGATTTGTTTTGAAAGCTTTAAAATAGCAGTTTCTAGTGTGACTACTTGCACTTTCTAAATTTTTAACTTTCTTCCTGTAATGCGGCTGTGTGAACTGGATGAAGCTGAATGTTTAACCCATTTTAAGAAACCTTACATCGTTTGGGTTTAATTTGTTGAAATTTTGAGAAACTTGAAAACTTAACTGCATTTGCTCTTCCTCTAGCTCTTTCCTTTGTGCTTTACTAGAGCCTCTCCTGCTAAATTTTCTTTCTGCATTTTCCTGTTCATGAGATGTTTCTTCAAGAGGATCAAATCAGCTGTCTGTTCCGCATTTGTGATTGATGAGCACATTTGGTGTTTTTGTAATTTTGTTTGTGGATGTATTTTGCATTTTGAACTTCCTCAATAGCACGGAGCAAGTGGAGGGCAGGTATGGTGGGACAATGGTAAGGGAGAGCAGGGTCACTTCTTTCTGCTATGATGTTGGTTTATGCCATATTAAAATGTTTGTGAAACCACTCTCTAATACGCACTGATAGCTAAAGAGCCTTGATACTAGAAAATGGGACAGTTTCATGGAGCATTTTGTTCTACTCTGAGTTTTGAAGTTGGCGGTTGTGTTAAACCACAAAAGGACTTGGTTTCTAGGTTGTGCCCTCTCTTGACTGAACTCCCCTTTAAAACAAGTGTTTCTTCCAAAATAAAATGAAATAGATCCATGAGTCCCAGCATCCTGAGAAAATATTTTTGCATCAGGATAAACCAAAAGTAATTCTGCTTTAGGGGATTTTAGCTTCTAGTCACCTACTCTAAATATTTTTGGTTCTGCTTTGGCTCAGACAGAAGACGAAGGGCATGTAACTTTGTTGTTTTAACCCTTTGCAATGGATTCTACATTCTGATCTTACTACAGATATATATGTGTACACACACAAAAAAAATACTTTAACTGTAGTTTGTTTTCTGTCATTGTGGACCATGTTCGTGATGCTTTTAGTATTTCATTCTCCTAGTGGCAATTCAGAACTCAGCCTTTCCCAGGATGTGAAAGTCCCTGGGTGCTGAGTACAGGATTCCATAAAGAGAAGGTGGTACAGCAACATGCATACACCGAGTGTACAAATCTATGTCAAAAGTTGTCTTCAGTTTCTTCCAAAATCCACCACAGTGTACACTGTTACACTTGTTATGGTCCGCTTGGTACAAAACAAGATCAGATTATACAGCTCAGCCATAAAGAGGATTCTTGGAGTAGGATATGGTCATCCTATACTCCCTGGGAGAAAAAAACAGATGTGTCTGTGGGCAATTAATTCTTCTCTATTGCTTATAAATTAGATGACTAGCTAAGAATTTGGCCTCTAGCTTTTAGACATTGGAAAGTCCTGTAGTTTTTTTTAGGACTGAATCACTACAGACCAGCCAGGTTTCATTCACAGATTAAGGGAATCTTCTGTATGATTTCTTGCTGGGAACTAGTGATTATTCAACTAGTAGATCTGCATTTTCAAGTCATTCTTGCAGAATTACAGATTACTGGTAAATCAGGAAATTACATGAGTGTACCGTGTGGGGTTTGAATTTTTTTTTTTTTTCCTCCTTCAAAAAGAATCTTTGGAAATTTTTGTATTGATACATAGAGATACACTTAAATCAGCCTGCAAGATATCAACTAAGAATAATTTCAAGTATATGTATTTTTTTCCTTCTCTATGGCATAAAGAGGTAACAGATGTTTGACCTCAATGTAAGGTGTTACATGAAAATCTTAATTTAGAGTAATAACATGTTTTCTAATTGCGGGGCGAAGCAACTCTTCGCAGTTGAGGCAGAAGGATGATCAGAGGGCTGAATTTGGTGCTAGCAAACAGAGAAGTAACGTGCATGGATAAAGTGTATCCTGGTGACTTCATATGGTCATTTTGCATTGTTATTGAATGAGGCAGTCTCAGCTGCTTCTTCCCATTGTGCATGCTTAAGTGTTTTGGGCAACCAGTTCCCTGGATGAGGGGACTGATTTAAATTGAAAGCTAAAGATTTTTGCTTCGTTAGGGAACTGATCAAGCTAAAAAGTAATGTCTCCTTGGATGTCTGCACAGATTTTAGTTTGACCTGGCAAAGAGCAGCTGAGGGCAAGGGGAAGAGGAAGGGCAGGACTGTTAGTTTTATTTTATTGTGGCGTTAAAGTGATTCTGTATTTAATGGCCTGTAGCTTTGTAGGAAAATTCAGTTTTCTAGTTGTTGAGCGTTGTAGCTGGGGAAGAGGCTGGAAGGGAGTCATTTGGTTTCCAAGTGAGTAGTAGGCACAGGAGGGAGCAGTGGGACTTGGGGCACACCTATATGTGGTCCAAATCAATACAGTTTTAAGTCTCTTGTTAGTACAAATGTGTGCTTTCAATTAATGTTATTGTTGGATGAAAGTACTGAGATACTAGTTTTCAAGTAAACCTTAGATGCTGCAAGCAGAAATTAATTTTGTTTAACAGATTAAGTGAAGATAACTTTTGTCGGTTATCTAAAACCAGAGTAGTATTGCTTTTGAATTTTAATACAGTGGTTGTGATTTAACATCAATGTTGATAGCTGTAATCACATTTTCTGGCGATTTTGCTTTTCTTTTTGTTACTGGTCTCCTCAGTAGTCTTTCTCTGCTATTCATTATCTAAGATATTCTCCCCTGATTAATGAGTACTTGAAAAACTTTAATGTTGAAAAGACAGGGTAAAGGTTAATTTAATTCTGAGGACTCTGAATTCCATCCATTTTTAAAGCTATATGATAGGAAACCTAAATTGATGTCCCTCAGCTAATTTGATTGAAGCTGTGAATTACTCCTAGCTGTAATAGATTGTTTATACAATTCTAAATTAGCTCAGTTATAAAAAAAATGTTCTAGCATTTTATTTGATTTTTAGATATTTTACCCCATGCGTGCTTAGGTTGTGTATGCTACGTAATTAGCACTATCATGGGGTAATCTTAGAAGACATACTTTGGAGTTGTCATGTTTTCTTTTCATTTGGTTAGTACAGAAGACTTATTTCAAAAACATCCATCCGTTCTTGAGATTCCATGCTAGACATTTCCATTCAGACATAATATTCTGAAGAATAAAAAGAATGCGTGCAGGGTTTGGTTTTTTTTTTTTTTTTTTCCCTCCTTCCTTTTTGCATCTGTGATCAAGGAGCTCTGTAAAACTCTTCTGAAATCTGGAAGAATTATTTGTATTGTTCTTCCAAAATATTTGGACATTGGCATTAATTCTGGTTCTGAAAGTGCGTATTTTGGGAGTGGTGACAGTATTTTAAAGAAAAATTCATCATCTACTACCTTCCTAAGGTACTGCCATAACTATTTTAGGAAATGGGGGAGTTTACCATAGTGGAACTGAATTTCAAGTTCTGAATAATTACTTGAAAGACTGGTAAGCAAGATTCTTCAGTCTTTGTCATTCCTCTGCTTGCAGCAGATACTCAAGAAACTCTTTGCTGCAGTGGTGAGGTGAAGATGTTGGTAGCTGAAAGGAACCCAAGGAAGAGGCTCAGGAGTAGGCAGGCTTTTGTAGCCAGCTTCCTTTTCTTTGTGTATTTAAAATACCAACTTTCATTTAACACCTGAACCATGTGCCCCAGTGCTATAAACTAAAATGATCTATATTTTTAGCAGAGATATAAATACTTAATGTAATTTAGTTAATAAGTAGGCATTGCTGTTCTTTTGAGCACTTCACTGTATGAGACCTCCTTGTTCTTTTCTCAGAATCAATTAATTTTAAGGGCGTATATTAAATAATCTGTTGTTATTTTGTTAATTTATGCCAGTGAATGTATTTTTCATGGTTTGTGAAGCTTTGATATCAATTGATGGAAAACTTTGGACTGCAGGGAAAGTTTTAAAGAGTTTGGTGATAAACAATTTAATTTATAAAAGATGTCACCTCAAAATTGAAGCCTTACACATTTCATATAATTTGTATCATTAATAGGTGAACATTATACCAATTATAGGCAAAGCAGACAGCATTTCTAAAACCGAACTACAGAAGTTCAAGAGGAAAATAATGAGTGAATTAGTTAGTAATGGCGTCCAGATATACCAGTTTCCAACTGATGATGAAACCGTTTCTAAAATTAATACCATCATGAATGTAAGTAAATGACAAAAACATCGATATTTCAGTACTAAAGCATTAGTCTCTAATGCCAGTTCATGCCTGTTCTTTCATCATTATCTTGAGGCTTACAGGTTTGTATGTAATAAGTTCATTTGTTTATTTTTCTCTCTGCTTAGAAAGCTCGTATGTTTGGTTGGTTTTTTCCTTACTCACAAATCTCCCTGTCCCTCTGCTGTTGATACCATTTGTCTTAGGAGGCTTTTTCTTTTCTGTCTCAGCAACAGAAGAGAGATTCTCACTCATAGATACTTTTTCTAATTTCTGGATAATTACTAACATAGATAGACAGATTTGCTTCGCTCTTTTCCTCAGCAAATACTACCTCGCATCTGTTAGGGAAGATACTCAAGTGCCTTATTTCTCCAGTTTTCTCTGGTCTTTATGATAGCAAGCTTTTCTTCTGCTTTTTTGTTTATTTAGTACTTTCATTTGAAATTAGGACAAATTTCTCTGGGAATTAAAAAGTCAGATATAATTATGGCTTTTTTGCTATTGTCCTTTCAGATTCTCCCAGGAGTATCTGCCACCTTCAGCTAAGCTTGTGAAGCTAAACGTCTTTACTTTGAGCAGTCTGTATTTGCTGCTCATGTGCATATGTCTGTAGATGCACACGAACATGTGTTTGCACTTACTGAGGTTTGGAAGTAGGGAGGAGGAGCCTGTATGCCACTGTGTATGGCTCTGCAATCCCAACCTCTGTCGGTTGTGCCAGGGACTCAGGATGTGCAGGCTGTCATTCAGTAATAGGTCCTTCTGCTCTGGGGAAAGGTGGTGGTCTGTTACTTACCCCTTTCATGCTCTGCTAAGGATTTATTTTCCAGTCAATGATACCTTTTTTCATTTGGTCAGTTTTTGAGGGTCAGCACGCAGACAGTCAGTACCCAGCCTGTATTTCTGGCCGTTTGGCTGAGCCCACAGCAGCAGCCATACCTCGGGTTCAAGCCTGTGATCGTCTCATGGCTGTTACTGGGTATATGAACTCTGGCAGAATGTGAATCGGAGGGATGTGTTCTGGAGTGGTGTTGTACTTACTGCTGATACTCTTCCTAAGGCTGCTCAGGATGTAGTTGGCCGCCTTTACCACTGGAGCAAACCTGCTGAATCAGGTCCAACCTGTTGTCCACCAGGGATCCCATGTCCTTTTCTGCAAGGTGCCTTTCCAGACAGTCAGCCCTCATCGTGTGCTGGAGCATGGGGTTATTCCTCCTGATGTGCAGGACTTGGCATTATTCTCATTTGAACTTCATGAAATTCCTGTTGGCCCATCTCTCCAGCCTGTCAAGGTTCCTCTGAGTTGGCAGCACACCCGTCTGGTCTATCAACCGCTCCTCCTGGTTCTGTTGCTGTAGGTTGACTTTTGTATCATTAGTTTGACTAGCTACAGAAACCAGTGGTTTTTTGTTTGAAACTGCTTGTTGGCTTTTCCTGAAATGGTGTTTTTTTCCCCTAACATATTTATGAAGTGTTTCCTTTTCAGTTCTGACATAAGACTGAGATAAGACTATTTGTGTGACTCTTACAGGGGCATTTGCCGTTTGCTGTAGTAGGTAGTATGGAAGAGGTGAAAATTGGAAACAAAATGGTGAGAGCTCGTCAGTACCCTTGGGGCATTGTACAAGGTAAATGAATTCTCAAAGGTATTTTTATGAGATTTTTTGTTTTGTTGTTGAAGTATAAAATTCACCAATACTAAAAGGGGCTGGTATTGTCCATTGATGCCATATTAATTGTATTTTGGATCAACAGTTTAAGGAGTTGAGCAATTAATACTTGAGGTGTGCACTAACTGGTAGTTTTATCAGCACTGATGCATCCCTGGAATCAAGCTATGAGATGGTGTATGTAATATTTGGGTAGGTTAGTATGGTGGCAGTGCCTCTAGCACTACAAGGTTTCAAAGTTTTATGATTACTGATTTTATTGTCAGTAAAGAAGAGTGAAAAAAGAGAGAAATTTATCATTGTTCAACTTGAACAGGAAATCAGGATGTGCTGGAGCATATTCACCAGTACTTACAGTTAGTGCTTCAATGTGTATATTAGAAATTATAAGAAAGTATAAGAGGTATAATAACAAGATATCTTTTCCTGGTAGTATAATTAGTAACCAAAATAAATGAATCTCAGTGCTGTTTGACAATTTTGCTATTTGTGCATAACAATCTTCCTCTTTCAACCGATTAGTGGAAAATGAGAACCACTGTGACTTTGTAAAGCTTCGCGAGATGCTTATTTGCACAAATATGGAAGACTTAAGAGAGCAGACTCATGCACGACATTATGAGTTGTACAGACGCTGCAGACTGGAAGAGATGGGCTTCAGAGACATTGGTCCTGAGAACAAACTAGTCAGGTAAAGGACTTCATGTGCAGCAATTGCTTTCAGCATCCGTTCACTTCACATTTGACCGTATCAACCCAATACAGAGCAGGGTTCATACACAGAATAGGTTTTCTAAGAGGAAAAGAATTGGGTTTTTTTTAATCAGAGTAATTATGTAGCTGTTCATTCAGTTATCTTCATGGAGAAGTATATGGGATTATGTGAGTATTGCTTTTAAAGGCATACAAGCTAGCTGTATTTCTGAAATCTTTCTATTTTAGAATAAATCTGGAGATAGTAATTTTTGTCATGGAGAATTTCAGTTTTCTTCAGGTGCATGCACTTTTATGCCTTTTAAATTATTTTCATTATATATTAGCATGCTGTTTTACTTTCTCTCTTAATAATGTCTGATTCTGAACAATGGTTTGGTTGGACTCAAAGTTCAGAAGGAACTGAAGCAAAAACATTTCCAAAATCATTGGTTACACTGTTGGCTTCCAACATTATCTGCCACAATAACAAATGTCTAGCCTTCTCAGATCAAGAAATCTCTTGCTAGATTGTAGGAAGTTAATAGAGGATTCCAAAGGAAAGTTAAGCAGAGGGTTAGACACACTTGGTTGTTTAATGTAGTAAAGCTGCTTCCTGCAGGAGGTATTTACAATTTCTATATCCAGTTTGTTTAGTATTTTATTTCTAATTCTGTCATCTCCCTCCCCCTCTTCCAACTTCCTTTAGTCATTTTATGCATGGGACTGTTTTTGTGAGTGGTTAGAATCCTGATGGGGAAGGAGTTGTTGAAGGGAAATACCAACTTAAACCAGAGCTTTTCTTCACAAACATAAAAGTTGTCTTTGCAAAACCACTAAACAGTTTGCATTTTACTAATGGTATAAAGTGGCAGGTTTATATCAGAATGTCATAGTATTTTATGATTCAGAAGTTGGTTTAGAAATGGATTGCTTCATGGAGATACGGAAAAGCTAAATTCCCTTTGGTGTGTAGTTTTTATGTATGGCCCACTAAATGTTGGTTTATTGAGAGCTTTGTGGTGAGACAATACACTTAATTAGTTTTGGTATATGTCATTGTTTTGAAAGGATGAGAAGAGGTATTCCATAAGAATCTAGAAAAATTAACTTTTTCCTAGATTTACTTCGTCAGGAAGAAAAAAGTGGGACTGGATCTAGGATGTGTGGTTGTCCCTCAGTTATGTGACATAGTGAATGACACTGATGTCTGAAAGAGAAGGCATTTGGTCTTTTGGGAGAGTTTATGATACTGTAAAAAGGGAAGAGAATTTAGAGGGTCTGTATGTAGTGTAATTAGCAGACTACTGTAGCCTTACCCATAAGGTGTTTTATGAAGCTACTGAGGAAATGATAAAAAGTGTCATCCTCAGCAATGTGATAGAAAACATCTCTTTCCATAGAGGAAGTTCAGTGCTTCCTGTTTTGCTGACTTGTAAATTTAAGTATCTTTCAGAATAGGGACTATCCCATTCTTCTAGGCAAAAATGTGTTCTTAAATTATCATCCTCTTTGTCCTTGAAGATTTTTACAATATATGCACATGGATTCTAAGAGCTATAGTTCTAAAGTATAGTTAATGTTGCACAGCAGTATATGACTAATGATTAAAATTTCATGCTACTTGTGTAAATAATGATCAAAATGCATGTTGAAAAGTCATGTTTTGTACCTGTGGTATAGCTGTCCAAATACTTAATTTGGTAATATGAATTGGGTTATTTTACGTAAATTTTGAAAATTTCTGCTAGACTTGAATAATTGGCTGATTTTACTGCACTGGGGTTTGTAGCATTTGAACATTGTGTTGTGGTTTGAGCCTGGAGGGCAACTGAGCACCATGCAGCTGCTCGCTTACTCCTTCCCATGGCATCTGCTCCACCGTGGACCTCCATGGGCGACAGTGGGGCGGCCCTGCCTCTCACCATGGGCTGCAGGGAGATCTCTGCTCCGGCTCACTTCCTCCCCCCTTTCCTCTTCTTCCTTTCTTCCACTGACCTTGGTGTTTGCAGAGGTGTCCTCCTTGCAACTCCTCCTCACAACTCCAACTCCTTCTCCCAGGTTCCCCTTCTTAAATATGTTATTACAGAGGCACGGCCACCATTGCTAATTGGCTTAGCCTTGGCCAGAGGCGGGTCCAACTTGGAGCCAGGGGAGCTGCAAGAAACTTCTCACAGGAGCCTCCACTGTAGCCCCTTCCCCTGTTACCAAAACCCTGGCACGCACACACAAACCCAACACACGTTGTGGGCTATTAATTCTCCTGCTTTCAGGACACTTGAGTAGCTAACATGCTGTGCCTTTTGGCATGTTGTGAAAAAGCTGCCTATGAAGTTCCTGTACCACTTTTTTGCATTTAAAAGTACAACGGTAGTTTATTCATCCAAAATTGTACGCCACTGCAAAGCAAAAGCAAATTATTGGGTTTTCAGCTACTTTGTGAGATAGGTTGTAGGCAGACATCTGTAAAGTCTTTCACTTTTACATGTGAAAAAACATGTCGGCAAGCTTTATTTTTTTTATGGGAGACATGGAAAGAGATGGGTTCAGCATACAACGGAGGAATATATTTGCATCTCTTTTACTAGGTGTGAGGAGGGAAAACAAATAGTAGTAGTCTGAAGTGACTGTCTTGTGTACATTTTTAAAAATACCTATTCCCTAATCCTATACTTCTTGTGAATTTGTGTCATAATAACTTTTTAATTTGTTTATTTGCAGTTGCATTCTAAGAATTAACTTTTTCATTAATGAGATTTCCACGGTAAATGAAGTTTACATGATCAGTCTGTTAGTCTCTCCCTAATAATTTATGAACCAACTCTTCATTTTCAAACTTCAGTAAAGGGTTGGATGCTTCCAGGGGATTACATGGTTAGTGTTCTCACTGCAGGAAGAGCAGAAGACCTCTGCTCCTACCAGTTGTTGGCCAGCCAATGTGCATTTGTTGTCAGTAAATCATTACCTCTGAATCAAGTGCTGTCTTTTGAAACTCTTGGAAGCTTGGCAGTACTGCAGTAGGATGAGAGGGTCATGGGTGATTTGGAAGTAGCTAAGGCTACTGCACATAAAAGGGCCACGCAAGTACTCACAATAAGTAAAGAATATTTAGGAAGTATGGAGGGACACTAATTGCATAGTTAAAAAGGTCTAAGGATGTAGGCAGGACTTTGAGTGTTACGATCATTTGAGAGAACAGAACATAAAATCATCCATAAGAATTTGGGCTATTAATTCTTCTGCTTTCAGGACACCTGGTTTATTATTAGCATTTTATCAAACCATTATTTATTTAAATTTGATAACAATAATTAACATAACATAAATTAATGGGTAATTGGGAACTTAATCTCATTCATTTACCTTGCAAATACAATATATAAAGCTTTCTTATGAAGAATTCAATCTTATAGTGGGGTATCATTCCAAAAGGTCATGAGAGTTACAGTTATGTATGTACCATATCAGATTAAAATATAAAGTGTGGTAAACCACTTTAAAAATGAAGAATCCACCATACGGTACTTCAGGGTTTGTTGAAAAAAGCCAAAGATTGATATTCAGGCTGTATGCTTGCATATTTTGGTTTCTGATGTTAATCATTCTCTTGTTTAGTTGTTTTTCTGTGCTCCAAATTACAATTTGTTCTTCATCATAATTGCAGTTAAACATAATTGTAACATAAACATCTCAGTTTGTCAATATGTGAGCATTCAAATATTCCATGCTTTATTCCTCCCTGAAACTAGGACATTCAGACCTTGCAGTTCTTGAACAAAAACATGTTTATTTTTCAGTCTATTTTGAGGATGATGACAGAAAACCAGGAAGGATTCAGTAATGTGCATAAGTTTACATGTAGAGGTATGTTGCTATGACTCTCACTATCTTTTCTAAGAAAGGAAGCCTAATATCTGAAGGGCTATTAGACCTCTTCCTTAAGAAGTCATTTGGGAATGGAGTTCAATCATAGAATGACAGAATATCAGGTTGGAAGGCACCTCACGGATCATCTGCTTCAACCTTTCTTAAAAGTGTCTAATGTTGAGTAATCCACCACTTCCCTGGGGAGATTATTCCAATGGCTGATTGTTCTCATTGTGAAAAATTTTCCTCTTGTGTCCAATTGGAATCTCCCCGGGAGTAACTTATACCCATTACTCCTTGTATTTCCATGTGACTCCTTGTAAAAAGGGAGTCTCTATCTTCTTTGTAGCCACTCTTTAAATACTGGAACATGGTGATACGGTTCTCTTCTCAAGGTTGAAAACTCCCAATTCTCCCAGCCTTTTCTCACGTGGCAGGCTTCCCAGTGCCTTGATCATCTTTGTGGCCCTTCTCTGGACCCTCTCCAGCCTGTCCATATCTTTTTTTGTATAGTGGGGACTAAAACTGAACACAGTGTTCCAGGTGTGGCCTGACAAGTGCTGAGTAGAGTTCATCTGACCAACTGCAGACCTTTGCATTTGAGCTAAATATTTTATCCTCCTTATGGTAAGACTGAACTGCATCCAAAATACCTGTTTTTCATGCCTCCACTGGGAAAATGGTAATTATTTAGATCTACCACATCCTTAGTATTGCTTAATATCAACTTAGGTAGCTCACTGAGTCAAGGGACCAGGCTAAAAATACCTGCCACTAGTTAACTTTTAAATTTTTTAGTTTTTCTGATATATCTTAATTGATAGTCGAAAGTTATGCAAAAAGCTACAAGTGTAGTTTTCAAATTTGAAAGCTTTTTTAAATTTAAATGAACAAACTGTAAAATACTGTGTCAATACCTGTGTTGTTCAAAGCGCACAAACATTGTGTTTCACTGAGGGCTGAATTCACTTCAATCAGTCTTTACTTATGAACATAACACATTTGATTTGGATCTTTATATTTAGGCTTCCATGTTCTAAGTCTTATGCAGATAGAAAAACTGTATGTCACAGCTATGCATCTGTAGAAAGGTAGGTGATAGCGCTGTTAAGAGTTATGTAATGGATTAGTAAGGTGTAGATTTTCTTCACAATCCCTTCCCTTCCTCCAAAACCTCAATAGGTATACATGATTTAAATAATTATCTTTAGCATCTTAATTTTGCAAGTGGTTTTGCACAGAGTATAGAGGTTCAGCTCAGAAGAATGAGAGAACCTGTGACTTCGATTTTCATAATGTGCTATATGAGCAGCAGTGAAACTGGTCTTCAGGTAAACTGAAAAGTGTTTTACTGTGAGCAATGGATGCAGTAATGTTGGAAGGGATCAGGTGACCTATTTTCCCCTCCTCCCCAAACCTCCTAAAACCAAAGGCAGTTTGGATCACTTTGTTGCTGATATGCCAAACACAGAAGAGGAAAGTTTGTTTTAATTTTGTCTTCATGATTTCCAGAACAATTCAGTCCAGGGGGAGGGGGGATTTAAAAATACACTTTTATTTCTCCTCGTTCTTATACATATAATTTGATTACCTAGTAAATCCAGTGTCTTCAAAGTTAATCTTTTACTAATTTGAAGACAAAATTGCTTTTACCTGATTAAACTAGTTTAGGCTGAGTCTAAAGATGTCCACACAGTGAAATGAAGGTGTGATTGCAGCATGTTAGCTTAGTCTAGCACTTGCTCTAGCAGCTTTATTGCGCCCAAAGGCAGCATGTCAGCTAGCAGAACTGACACAGGGCCTAAAAGTGTGTACAGTGAGATTGCTAGCACTTGAAAAACCTGTGCTGTAGCTTTATTATTACATATGCTGTCTAAACATAAAGATAGTGTGAATGAATATACCTGTGTGAAAACTATGCCCTTGTTTCACGTGTTTGATCCAATTTGAGGATGACCTAAGTTACTTCACAGCTGATTAAAAAAAAATCCCACCAAACCCCAAAAGGTTGTTAATTCTGAATTTATTTTGTTGCAATGTATTGCTCAAATAAGACAGAATAGGAAAAGTGCTCTGACCTTGAGATTTTACAAACATTAAGTCTGCATGTATAACTTCAAGACCATTCTTCTCTCTCTTTAGATTATATTTTGAATACAGATAAGAAACTTTATGATTGGGAAACTGCCCAGTCATCATAAATTTAAGTATAGAAAAGAGTTGTTTAAGCTTACTGTTGGTCTAAATAATTAAGTTTTTAGATGCCCTTTTTTGTAAGTCTTTCCATTTATAAACTGTTTTAATAGAAACAGTAAAAGATGAGTCTTAAACTGGTACAAAAGTGTGTATATGTATTAAAAATTTAAAACAAATTTAAATATTTGGTATATATTTATTTTAAATCAGAGTGGAAGGCAGGAGATATCTGGCAAAGCACAGTAACTCAGGATAGCTGAGAACAACTGACTAGTCAGCAGTCAGGAAGTGTTAGAAGAGATGAATGGTGTAAGAACTTTCCCTGCCAGCACTGGGGTGGTAGCAGTGGTAGTATAGACCCTGAAAATGTCAAACCTCTACTAGTATATGAATAATTTACCAGCATCTTTTAATTTGCTGTGATATGCTTTGATATGAAAGAAGTTTCTCAATTTCAAGTACCTGTTGTTTAGAGGAAAAAATTTGTCTTGTGTACTGAAATGTCTAGTAGGTAACTTTTCTTAAAAAAAAAAAGGGGGGGGGGAAGGGAGGCATGGATTTAAAAGTAAAAAAATGTAATTGCTTGCTGTTTTGTTCTGTTGCCAGATATTTGCTCAATGATCTGAACTAGTTTCCACTTCCTATATAATTTAAAATATACGTGTGGTATGTATGCAGTATATTAGCTTCTGTGAGAGAGGATTCAGGAAAAAACAAGCAGTCTTGAGATTTTGGCTGATGCATGTTGGAAAGTAACCCTATCTTTTGGATGTTGAAATACTTTGGAAGTTGTATTTATTCTATATTAGTGTATCTGCCATATTTAAATTTTGACATTACATAAAGAGAATGCTATATATTTTGAACATCCTGTTATTTTTCCTTTTTATATATTCGTTTTGTTAGTTGTGTTAATGCTCCAGATGCATTAGTTTTGTAATGTCCTATTTTAAGACTGAGGTTTCACAATATGGAAATTTTGGGAGGCTTTTCTGGTAATTTTGGGGTCTCATTAGTAAGTAACTTTAAAGAAAAATGTTATGCATGTTGGAGGCAGAAAGTTACAACTCAGGTCTTCTAGAACATGAGATTCCTAAAGTGCTGTATTTACTTTGAAATGTAAATTATCCAGGAGCTGTTAGAATAAATAATTTTACTCAGGGTTGTTTAATAAAAATTTAGAAAGGTAAGATACTTGCTTCTGTTCAGGTTTGTTTATGAATTTTTGTGTGGGGAGCTGTAGAAATTAATATTTCAGATGAATATTAATTGTTTAAAAATGTTCCAGATTGTTGGTTTTCCACATTGAACAAAGCGGTGTGCTGGAGACTTGCTTACCTTTTTGGACTTCAGTCTACAGGAAGCCTATGAGGCAAAGAGGCATGAGTTCTACCTTGAAATGCGAAGAAAAGAGGATGAGATGAGACAACGGTTTGTGCAGAGAGTGAAGGAGAAAGAAGCAATATTGAAAGAAGCAGAGCAACAGGTAAGATGCCTGTCCGTCCATCTTGAGTTTGTTTGCTGAGATTTGGAACAGCTAAGTTCTTAGCAAAATCACAACTAGTTGATGTTTATAATTTATTAATATTTTGAGGGCAGCAGTGCTTAAAAGCACATTGATTACACAGATTGATTGGATTAGCAGGTTGATTAGACAAGCAAACAAGAGAAGGAGTGTTAGGAGGAGCAGCTGAAGGAACTGGGGTGGATTAGCCTGGAGAAAAGGATGCTGATGGGAGACCTTATTACTCTGTACAACTACCTGAAAGGAGGTTGTAGCAAGGTGGATGGCAATCTCTTCTCCCAAGTAGCAGGTGATAGAATGAGAGGAAATGTCGTCAAGTTGCACCAAGGGAGCTTTAGATTGGATATTAGGAAAAATTTCTTCATGGAGAGGGTTGTCAGGCATTGGAACAGGCTTCCCAGGGAAGTGGTTGAGTCACCATCTCTGGAGGTGTTTAAAAGACGTGTAGGTATGGTGCTTAGGGACATGGTTTAGTGGTGGACTTGGTAATGTTAGGTTAATGGTGGGACTTGATGATCTTAAGGGTCTTTTCCAATCTGAATGATTCTATGATTCTATAAATGGCAGCCTTTTTTTAAAAGGAGGGAGCTTATGGTCTAAAGGCTTTGGTGGGTGGCTGGGACAAGTCAATAGAGTAGGAAGTGATATGGTGAAGTAAGAGAGTGATGAATATAATGATTACATATTTCTTCATCTTCTCTAGCAGTATGCTGAGAAACATCTGTATGCCGTAGCAGCACAGTAGGTGCTTTTCATGCCTAGATTGCTCTGTAAAACACAAGATTTCAGGAAAAAAACCCCATGGGTTGTTTTTCAGGCCAAGAGAGTGGGGCATGTATGTTTGTGTGACCTCCAGGTTCAGTTATTAAATATAAGCTCAACCCTCAGAGAAGTTTGAAAGCGTGGGGGGTTGTTTTTGTTGGTTTGGTTTTGGTTTGATTTTAAAAATCTCATCTTTTCTCAGCTGCCTTAAGAATATTTGGAGGTGTGGAATGTTTCTTCTATATGTTGTTGAAGATTTAGTCTTGTCAAGCTGAACTGGCAAAACTGGATCTTCTCACCTACTTTCTGCCAGACTCTATTATGGTCACGTGTATTTGTATTCAAACACTGGTTTAATTGAAATTGGAAACCTGTCTGTATTTAATGTTCTTTTCTGTACCTCAGTCTCCCAGCAGTGATAGAGCAGTTTTTTGTGGGGTGTTCAGATGCATGTTTTAAATAAAAAGAAGGATTAATACTTTTTTTTTCTAAATCTATGAAGTCCCCCATGCTACTTGTGGAGGAAAAAAAATCATGTTCAGTCTTTCTTAGTTGAGGCTATCCAATTGGGAGAATGCTTGGCCATGTTTAGAGTAGGTCCAGCTAGGTCTTACACAGTATCTGTGTAAGATTTCTGATGTTTTCTTTCTATGACTTATACCAGGCAGTTTGTGAGCTCTGCATATTGCAGTTGAGTTATGGCTATTTAGTTTTCCCTGTTCCTGATGTAGGAGAGTGATCCTAAAGAACATTAGTCGTATACTCTTGCTGCTTGTTCTCTGAGAAGTGTGTAAGTGTATCTGGAAATGAAGGAAAAACAGGAATTTCTGTTGTACTTAAGATTGCTTTCACATCCTTCATTTAGAGGAAACTTGTAGCTGCAATGTGCAGCATTACTACTCTGGAGACGTTGCTTAGGACCTTACTGTTTCTACCCTGAATATTTTTACTGGTATGCCTGGTTTTGCAATACATCTGGTTAACTGTTGCAATGAAATAAATTAACAGTATACATACATACACACACACATTTATTAAACCTGACAGCTCTGCTGTGTAAAACAGGCATACTGTACGTTTATAATCTTAGTTATTTCTTAGTTCCTTCTTTGCAAAAGATGGAAATAAATCTCTCTGATTTCTATACCAGTATACCTGCACTCAGACTGAGTTACACCAACACAGATGGATACAGAAGCAGGATTCTAGGACAGTTTGTGTGTGGGGAGGTGGAAGGTGAGGAGGGGTGAAGTACCCTTTGGTTATCATGCACAACTTCACAGTAGATTTAAACTGGTCAAAATGCATCTGGAGAGTAAAATCCATTGATATGTCAAAAGAAAAATCAATAACAGTTACTGCAGAAAAGCAGTTAACTTCTTGGAGCCCACGAGTAACTCCCCCAGCCAGACTTACTGTATGTGTACATATTAATGTGTAAATGTAATTAATATACATATCAATATATATGAAAATCCATACCTTTGTAACTAAAGTGTGTATGATTCCTTGCCCACTTGGTTTTAGGGAAGTAGATTCTACTTGACAGATCCTGATTCAATCCTTCTGTTGGTAATTGTTTCCCCTCTAAAGGCCTCCTTATTTTTGATATAATAAAGATATAGTCAAATCTAGTAGGAAATCTAATATTCACTTGGTGTCTTCCATGGTTTCCACCCGTACTTTGTGTGTAGTAGCCTGGCTTCTATAAGAACAATCTGATAGGAATTTTTAGTCTTTAGCTGTTTTTTAGTCTTACCAGTTTTGGGAAAGGACTGCAATTTCTTATGGTTTGTAACCCAAGTTGAGGTAGGTTTTACTGTTTGATTGCAGAGGAGTTTTGTATTGTGATACCACCACCTTGTGTTACTAGTTGGAAATGTTTTTGTGCTTTCTTTAAACAGATACAGAATAAATTTGAACATCGTATGCTAATGCATCAAGGAGAGAAACTGAAAATAGAGAAAAAGAAAAAAGTTCTAGAAGATGAAATAGCTATGTTTATTGAGAAGAAAGCTAATGCTGACTTACTCCAATCACAAGCGTCTGTCTCTACCCCTGTTAGTTTGAAGAGAGACAAGGACCGCAAAAAGTAAGTGCTGATGCTAGTCATTAGAGGCAGCAATAAAAAAATTCTTCACATATTACTTTTATAATGCAAATTTCAGTAATCTTTTAGAAAAGATACAAACATGCTCCTATTCTGTTATGTGATAAGAAGACAGAAGTGTGTAAAATACCCTCATGATTGGATTTACTTTTAGAGTAATTGCTGCATGTTCTGTGAGCATTCTTTCTTTTTTTTTTTCTTTTTCCATGAAGGAACAAAGGTTTTCAAGTTGAACTCCTGTGCTTTGATGTCAGAGATGAAGAAATTGTGAATGTTCACAAACAGAGCAAGCGGGAGAGGGAGAAGTTAGAGAGGGAGAAAAATTCACCCAGGGAATTCCTGAAGTAGTATTTGATTGCAGCACTCAGGTTTTGAATATAGGATATGTTAGTTTGATGAAGCAGTCTGACTGCTGCTGTCCCATAATGTGTCTTCCTAGAATAGATTTTTGAGATGAGAGATAGGTAAAATTGGCTGTAAAATTACACCGAGTGCAGAATATAACCTGATGAACATTTCACTTTCTTCCCTCCCACCCACTTTCTCCACTCCCAAAAGAAAAGCTCGAATAAATTGTGACATTTCAGAACTGTATTCAAAAGTAATCTCCAGAACAACGTGCCCAACTTCTTCATTTATAAGCATTGAATTAAATGTCCATATATAAACATTAAATTAAATTGAATTATTTTTTTCTCCTCCAAAACCAGAAGTTGATTAACTTATTAATTTCCTTTCCTTTCCTTACAACTTTACTGCAAATAACATTAATATCTTACTACAACTGAAAGCAGATTTTTTTGATAATAACTGCTAGATTATGAAAAACTTTGGAAGCTAGATGGGTGCACATATTGCCGCAGATATCTTCAAGACAGCTTTGACATTTTTGGGGTGTATACTAGCAGCCTGCTTGTGTTGTTGCCAAAATTTATTGAATTTCAAGTAATGTTACTGAGTTCCTTTTCCTAGACTGCTTTTTCTGGATTTATATGTGGAAGTGGCATTCTTGGTAACAAAAGTCATTATCTGCACTATTATGAGTAACTCTTAACTTCAGAAAATTTTTATATTTGTTTTCTCTGTTTTCTTTATTTCTTCAGAGTATGTTACAGTTTATATGCTTGCTTTTGTTTTTCTCTTCCAGCTTTACATAATACTGATGCTAGAAGAAACAATATTGATAATTTGTCTTGAGGAGGCAATGATTCACAACGTGCTTTCGGGGGTATAGGAGTTGCAGTTTCTTACTAAAAGATTTGGAAAATATCTCTTGTAGCTGCATGCTGCAAAAGAAGAATTTTGAAGTATGATCCGTACACATACGGTGTGGCGATTACTGTCATTGCCATCATGGACTTTCTGTTATGAGTCTGCCTTGATACACACTTGCCTTACATACATGTGGCTAACTTGTTTTCATTTTAAGTACATTATACCAAAGAAAATGTCCTTGCCGTAAACAGTACCATTCATAGTATAAATGCTGTAGTACAAAAGTATTCAGTGAATAGATCCACTATAACCTTTCTAAAGAGTTATTTTCATATGGTATGGTATATTAGTCTACTAAATATTATTTAATACAACTGTTGACATAATTCAACCACTTACTGCTTTTGCTGACATATTTTGTTTATAGGCTTTTATGTACAAGCACTGTCCTAAACTTCAGATATGATCTTCCTAATCAAAATTTATTGAAATACTTTGCAGTGCTGTACTGTTGCGTGATGGTTTATCTGACATTACTAACTTAATATGGAAAGTACCTATAACTTTTTGATGCTTGTGACTGTGGTGTTCAGTTACAGCAGAGGCTGAACTTTACAAAAACTATTAACTACAAGAGCTTCAGGTTAATATAAGTTGTGTTTTATATTTTCAGTAGCCGTGATAACTAATGGGAAACTATAAGAGGTGCAGTTCTCTGAAGTTGTTTTGTGCAGCTCTTTAAAAATGAAACACTAACTTGATAGAAATAAAATACATTGGTTTTGCTTAAGTGTTTCGGTTGTTCTGCTTCTTCTCCCTCCCATGTTACTAAAAACAAGGAGTAATATTTCACATTAATCTGAAAACTATAGTTTTGCATCTGTTTTAAATGTCATTACTGATTGGAAAAAAAGGCGATTTGTGTGTGCTGTGCCAGCCAGAAAGGCAATATGACTTGTGATATACTTGTCACATACCACTGCACTTATCACAGAATTACAGAATATCCTAAGTTGGAAGGGACTGTTATGTCCTGCTCAGATGAGGGAGACAAGTGACTCAGATTTGCAAATCCCCAATGGAGTGGACAAGTCTCCAAGTCCAAACACTTATTAACTACCCACAGTGTACTAATTGAAAACACGATAATTGGCTAAGTATATTGCAAGTTGTGGCAAACAATACAATATGTCTTGCATTTCTTAAGGGGAAAGGGAAAAGAGGGAGATAGAGGGAATGGGGAAATACAGATCACCGGTCTGGGTTTCTGCGCTGATCGTGCCAGCAAGGGTTCCAGGAGGCACAGGAGGCATCTGTCTTTTTCGCTTGCATCCGTCTTCTTCGCTTCACTGCACTCTCCAGGGCCCCCTCCTTTCCTCCCCCCCCTTGATTTATACACACTTTGCTTGGGTCCATCCCCTAGGTCGACCCACATACCAACATATCCCATGTACGGGGAGGGGTAAGGTGTTTCATGGGGTGATGTAATTAGCATGGTCATGTTAGCCTTCGTTAGCATATTGAGGGGTGTTAACTTTAATATGCATTTCGTGGATAATGAAGCAAAGTTCATTCACCAGACAGATGGCCCTTGATATTTGTCCAGGTGCACCAGAGCAGAGCTGTCCTGTCTCCACAGGGCTCCCTCCTCCAGCTGCATCTTGTGTTATTCGGGCAGCCTTATCAGCTTCGACCTCCACAGAATGCACCCTGTGACTCATAGTTTTGTCTTGCGAGTGTTTGAGGCATTTCTTCAATCAGCCTCAACTTTTGCTTTCTCAGGCTGTTTTTCTTAGTTTCTCGCAGGCCCGGTTTCTCGTCTCTCAGAGGGACCCATAAGGATCATCGACTCCAGCTCGCTGCTCCTCACAGGACTACTATAACTAACCCATATGACTAACAGCATCGTCCAGATGCTTCTTGAACTCTGACAGACTTGGTGCTGTGACCACTGCCCTGGGAAGCCTGCTCTAGTGACCAACCTTACCTTCTATTTTACTCACACAGTGATACATATTATATAAGATTGCTTTCCTTCAATTCTGTAACAATGGGAAGGAATAGATACTAAGATATATAAACCCTTTGTTGACCAGGAAATGGTCAAACTCCTAATTCAGTCATCTCCACAGGCCCAGCAGGCTGTAGCATAGGGGGGAAAGGTTAAGAGGAGACACCCGTTTAGCCCACACGCTCAGCGTATAACTGATGCTTCTTTCAAGAGAAGAAAATGGGCCAGGGCCAGGCCCAGTGATTGCTGTCTAATTGCTCCTTCCTGAGCAAAATGTAACTTGATGAAAGACTGTATTTTTTTGTTTGGCTTTGTACCATTGGCTGGGCCATTTGCATCTGTTTGACTAGAAATAAGGCATACACCCTCCCTAAAGGAGGTAATGGCCAAATGAAAAACAAAAAAAAAAGAAAAAAAATCAGTTTTTTGAACTGAGCAGTAGATTTGGAAGTGTTATCAAGTGATCTTGAGCAGAATGTAATTACAGTTAAGTGATGGGTACTGTCAGCACTCAGTTATCCCTGTGTGGGTTATCCCAGGCACTGTTAGCTCAAGCACAGCTCTTCATGAGTGTTATGAAACTGCATCAAAAGACAGAATTGGCTGTCTGTAGTGTGGCCACTTGGCTGAGGGCAAAGTCTGAGATGGTTAAGTACTGTTTGACCTAAATAGTTTTGTGCCTGGCCAGTACTAGAGGATGTGCTGTGCTTTGACAGCTGGGAACCATGAATAGTATAACATGTACAGATACCACATGTCTTGGTCAGAATTGGTTTATATTCAGTTGCACATGTTGACCCTGCAGGACTTGACAGCAGAACAAAACTGGTACAGGCTCCTGTGCAGGTCTTTGGAACAGGTGACAATTAAAGGGAGTTTTTTCAGCTGTAGCACAAAATGATGTAGCATGAAATGAGAGAGCTGGTGGGTTTTTCTCTTTTTCCTGATATTCATTTAAGCAGTGGAGAGTCATCTGTAAGTATGGGAAATTCCATAGTTGTTTTGTTTAAGTTCACCTAAGGATGAGATATCAGATAAGTGCACGAGTGCACATCATGGCCTGGCAGTTGTATGCAGTTCAAAGAATTCTAAAGAAACTACTAACAATATCTTCTGAAAGTGGAAAATTAATAGTGGTAGTAAATAAAAATGCATGTGCCTCACTGTAGTTTATCTTAGCTATGTGCTTTTTAACTGAACACTTCAGAGGGGTTTATCTTGCAGATGAAACAGTTTCAGGACCATTTATTAAGGTCTCTTTATTGTTATGGTACCTTCTGCAAGTAGCTACTGCGAGATTACTTACAGCCTTTACAAGTCTGAAGCCTTTACCGTTTTAGATCCTTTCTTTAGGATACTTCTGTATATATTTTGTATATTTATTCTTAACTATATCTTTAAAATTACTTTGCCACAAGAAGCCACAGCCAGAATGCCTAAGTGGTTTTATCTTAAATCTCCTAACAGTATAGCGTTGCCTATATACTTCGTGTGAGAAACATACTTAGATTTGCATTGTGAAACTAAGTGAAGAATATACTGGACTTCAAAAATTAAGAATGTATGGACAATAAGAAGCAAGGACAGGCAACATGGAAGAACTACAGAGATGCTGTTCACCACTGTAGGGAGAAAATTCACGCAGCCAAATCTTGATTAGAGTTCAAGCTGGCCAGCACTGTGAAGGACAACAAAAAGGGCTTTTAAAAATATGTTAGCAGCAAAAGGAGGGTCAGAGATAACATTGGTCTGTTGCTTGATGGGTTTGGTCACCTCACAAATAGGGTCATAGACAAAGCAGAGGTGTTTAAATGCCTTCTTCACCTCTATCTTCAATGCTGATGGTGGGTCCTGAGACCCTCAGAACCCTGTGTTGAAAGACTGTGACTGGGGGGATGATAAACTCCCAGCTGACCCTGAACTTAAGTTTGAGACTTGCTGCTCCAACTGCATGCACATAAATGTATGGGGCCCAATAGGTTTCATCCCAGGGTGCTGAAAGAACTGGCCTGTGTTATCACGGAACCTCTCTCCATTATTTTTCAACTGTCTTGGGAGACTGGGGATGTCCCTGTTGACTGGAAGCTGGCAAATGTTGTCCCAGTTTTCAAGAAGGGTAAGAAGGAAAACCCTGGTAATTACAGGCCTGTTGGTCTCTCTTCAGTGCCTGGGAAAATTATGGAGAAGTTTATTCTGGAAGTTACCGAAAAGCACTTGAGAGGCCACACAGTCATTGGTCATGGCCTCCATGAGTTCATGAGGGGAAAGTCCTGCTTAACTAACTTAATTTCCTTTTATGACAAGGTCACCCATCTAATTGACCAAGGGAAGCCAGTAAATGTGTTTTGTTTGGATTTTAGCAAAGCTTTTGATACTGTGTCTAACAGTATCCTTCTGGTCAAAATGCCCAGCAACACAGCTAGACAAATCCATAATACCTTGGGTGACCAACCAGCTGACAGGTCAGGCTCAAAGAGAGAAAATAGGGTTATGTCAGGCTGGCAGCCAGTCACCAGTGGGGTTCCCCAGGGCTCAATTTTAGGACCAGTGCTTGTTAATGTTTTTATAAATGATCTGGATGCAGGAATCGAATGTACATTAAATAAGTTTGCTGATGATGCTAAATTAGAAGAGCTGCAGACTCCCTTTAGGGAAGACAGATCTGGATAGGCTAGAGAGCTGGGCAATCACCAACCATATGAAATTTAACAAGAGCAAGTGCTCGATTCTCCACCTGGGATGGGGTAATCCTGGTTATATGTACAAATTAGGGGACGAGAGGCTCAAGAGCAGCCCCATGGAAGGAGATCTGGTATTTTGGATTGATGGCAAGTTGAATATGAATCAACAGTGTGACCTGGCAGCCAAAAGGGCCAACCACGTCCTGGGGTGCATCAAGCACAGCGTCACTGGCCAGTCGAGGGAGGTGATTGTCCCACTCTACACTGCACTGGTGCGGCCCCACCTCGAGCACTGTGTGCAGTTTTGGGTGCCTCAATGTAAGAAGGACATCAGAGTATGAGAGTGTGTCCAGGGGAGGGTGATCAAGATAGTGAAAGACTTTGAGGGCCAGGATTACGAGGAACTTGCTGAGGTTACTTGGTTTGTTCAGCCTGGAGAAGAGAAGGCTGAGGGGTGACCTCATGGCAGTCTGCAACTTCCTCAAGGGGGGCAGCAGAGGCGGGGTGCTGATCTCCTCTCTCTGGTGACCAGTGATAGGACACAAGGAAACTGAATGAAGCTGCGTCAGGGAGAGTCCAGATCGGACATAAGAAAAAGGTTCTTCACTGAGAGAGTGGTCGGTTACTGGAACAGGTTCCCCAGGGCAGTGGTCACAGCACCAAGCCTGTCAGAGTTCAAGGAGCGTCTGGGTGATGCTCTTAGTCATGTGGTTTAGTTTTAGGTAGTCCTGCAAGGAGCAGGGAGTTGGGCTCAATGATCCTTATGAGTCCCTTTCAACTTGAGATATTCTATGATTCTAGGATTTTAACTTACGGAAACACAAGGCTCTTCCATAACAGCAACAACATCATCTCTATATAGAAAGGAAAATACTCAAAAGAAAAATGACTAATTTTTCAAGACCTTTGTGAAGGCTTGTGTAATTCACATTCAGTGTATCACTGCAAAAAGTAATTTAGTGTAATTCATAGATACATAAATCACCTAACTAGATTTTTGTACAGTACTGAGGCATCTACCTCTCCTTGTTTTCTTTACTAAATATAATTTGTAAAATCCAGACTCTAGCATCAAGTCAACAAACCACTGATAGCTAGATATAGATACTTGCAGGATTTTAAACCAGAAAAAAAGGCTTCAACAAGATTTTTCACTAGGGTGCGCTCGAAGAACATGTCTTTTGCTTCTGGGGAAAGGACTGTGGCACTGAGCAACTGTCACTGTCCCTCATCAGCCCCCCCTCTAGCTGAACCTGCTTTTATCAGGGGAGTTGAGTAGCTGATCTCTAGAGGCCCCTTCCAACACCAGCGATTCTGTAATTCTGTAACTCATTTAGATGAGCATTTTTTTTTCACAGAAGAGAATATTAATCTATTTTCTGTAGAAACAAAGCTGCAAGCAGAGGAGGCAGTATAAAAGTAAGTGCAGTGAAAGCTCTGAGTTTACGTGTTTGATTATATCTGCTAGGGCATTAAAATGCTAAATCAGTCTTTATAATTTGAAAACTTAAGAATACAATTGCATCTCATTCTGATCCAAAATCTTTTTAAAAGACTTCCAAGAGATGCATATGAAAAGAACATATTTTTCTCGTTGGGAAATACTCTTTAGATGTATCAGGGTGGTTTCTGGGTTATTATCCTGTGAACCTTAGACTTTCTGAAAAAAAGTATTATGGAGCTGCACAAATGACTTTTGACATCAGATCTTTAAGTATCTCTTCATTTTTGGTGTACCTGTACTTGTGATCCATAAGTAATCATCTCTCTTGGCACTTTTATGTATCGCAGTTTATTGGTCTAATTTTCATAAACAAGGAACCCACCAAACTAATGGTTTCAGAATGAAATTCTGTCTTCCAGCAGAAATTTGCCTTTCTCTCATTTTCATATCTAAGTGTGTAGGATTTGGATATGTTCCTATTTATATATACAAGTCCACATATTTTTTTATAAATGTACATAAACAGATGCATCTCACTCCTGCCTGTCTAGATCTGAGTATATGGATATGCAGATCACTCACAACAAGTGCCACAGCTAGCTAAGAGTGGTCCCCAGGCTGCCCGATCCCTGATGAATTCAGGAAGCTATTTTAGTGCTTAACACTTGATCTTGATGCCTGCCAGCAATTTCTGCATTCCCTTGTGCTGGGAATAGGACATATTTACTACCCCATTAGTCTGCATATTTTGGGAGTGGCTGATCCTTCACACTGAGAAGAGGCTGTAAGGCAGAGCTCTTGGCACCCATAAGATTTTACTCCTCTGTCCTCACAGGGTGGAAATGTGGAGCTAGTCCTTCTTCCTCAGGAAGACGTTAACTCCTTCAGCTTAGAAAAGGCAGAGACCCTGGTAGTCATCACACCTTTGGAGGGAAGAGAAAATAATTGGCATGTTTAGAAAGAGGATAAGAGGATGCTTTTTGGACTAGATTTTTCATAGCTTCTCCTTAGAGCTATTTTGTTGAGATGGTGGGTATTTAATTAGCTTTGGGAATGCCAGAGATGCAGTTCCATTCTCCCTTACCCTGGCAGTGTACAGACACTTGGTCCTTTTTGCCTTCTGGGGGAACATGATGGTCCCAGTGCCTTTTGGTAGAACCAGCTGAGCTGTCGGACAAGGTGCGCAAGCAGCCAGAGAGATGACACATGCAAAACTCTGTCGTGACCTTTCCTCTGATGTTTGTTAGCCTCCCGTCACACCGTTAAAGACTCATTTGACTTGCAAGCTCCCTTGAAAAGTTCTTGCTAGCTGCAATCTAGCTGCCAACACAGCAGGCAATGCTGATGGACTGTGCAGAGGAATACAAAATACCAGTACTGTTTTATGACTGTGTTCACAGTAGATGAATGACATCCAAGCTTTGCTGCAAGGTCAAATCATTCTATACCCCTAATAATTGAAAATGTGCACATGCACAATGCAAATACCTATATGTGAGAAATAATTTCATTGTCTATCCTGATGGAGTTTGAGATTGGCGTGTTTTACCTCTAAAGTTACAGAATTTTTTTTGCTCCCATTAGCTTCTCAAGGAAAAAAATCTCTTAGGCAAGTTAAAGGATCTTCTGACTGCTTCTCAATCTTCAATGTATTTATTCTCACAAAATATGTTAAGAACTTGGAAGATACTGCTTGAATTTACAGTTGGAAAATAAGACCCACAGTGTATAGGGCTCAAATTTTTAAGCATAATTATTATTTTTTTTATTTGCAACCACTCAGTGAAAATGAGCCATGGAAGTAAATCCATAATAGCTTTTAGTGTGTAGTTATAGTCACACAGGAAATCTGTGATGGACTAGATATTTGGGCTGACATCTTTGCTGGTACTAAACTTGGGTCTGTGCTCCTCAAACTTGTACATAGTTCTCAAACCTGCCTTGATCCGACCTCAGGCTCATCCCTGACCTCGCTGGTCCAGCTTTGGCAAGACTGAGCCAGTTTCTAACCAAATGGACAGTATCTAGGCAGAAACTGCTTTCTGCTTGAGCACGCAAAGACTTAAGTCATATTTAGTTGGCTGAAACAAAAGAGACCAACAAGCCATCTGACTGACGGCATCTGTAACAGTGGCATGGCTACCCCAGCACACCGCTGGCAGGCAGGACAGAGAGGAAAGGCTCAAAACACGTTCATCTCCCTCATAAATCTGTGCCGGACTGATCTGTGTCTAGCCTGGATTCTCTACCTGGAAAAAACTTTAGGAGAAACATGAGATGTACCAAAACTCTTTGGGATGCTGCAGTTTAGCGAGCTGAATTTTAAAGATTACCAGCAACACTGGTGCTGTGTTTCAGTAGTTTTTGAAGAAAATAGGAAAATCCTAATTAAAAGACTGCACGGTGTTTATCTTGACATCCAAGGAAGTACTACCCTAATATTCTGGTGGAGCTGGAAATAGCTCAGTTTATGAATCCAGTCATTGAACATATGATCACAAAAACTAAATATCATAATAACATGAGGGCACTTCTGATAATGTTCCTGGTAAGTGAAATGTGACTCTGGTAGATGGAACAGCAGATTTCCCTGGTAAGGGATTGCATGCTAGTACTATGTTTTGAATACATGGTACTTTGCCTGCGAGGTCAGGAGTGATCCTTGAGAGTTTTACTGGATGATATAATGGAATTTGTATATTGGCAGAGCTTATTGGATCAATAAGTAAAGATACTGCTTTGCAAGCTGTGAATTAACGATTGCTGCAAACAGTTGGCTGAGGTTGCTGTCACTGTAAGTAAGCAAATAAAGGAATTACAGCCTGGTATGCTCATTGCTCAAAGCCATATTTGGAAATTTTCCTGGATAGGGTGTTTAAAAAAACCCATACAATCCTATGTTAAAGCTGTAAATAATTTTTTAAAAACACATTTTTATAAAATACAATAATATAAATGTCATATCTTGGTACATAATACCTGAAGCAGCAAATTCCATGCCCTCTAACAGAAAGACAAAACCTCCACACAGAAGTGTTAACTTCAGTTTTTGGGACCTGTCTTGCACAGCTGGGGAGGCTGTGGGTGCATCAATCAGTTTGACTGGTTGGGGAAAAGAAATAATCTCCTGTTTGGTATGAAACAAAGTCGAAAAGTACTAAAAATGGCAAGCTGCCCATCCAAAACTCTGCAGAGGAATTTACAGATGTGTGTGCTTTCAAATAAATTAATTTTTCCCCAGCCAGTATTCAGTTAAGTTTTAAACAGAAAGACTACGAAATTATCCCTAGTCTTGTAACTAAGAAACACAGATCAACGTGTCCTCTGGGTGCGTATTTCTGGTGTCATCCTTAATCTACTCACCTTCAATAGCTGAAACCCAGTTAACAACTTAAAGTTACTAAAAACGTTCTTCAAATAAAATGCTTTGATGTGGATGCTCATTAAAAAATAGACGTGAGACCATGGACTTCCGTTTTTTGCAACACCAGATCTGTTGGCAGGAGACTGTTTTTAAAGAATATTACAATTGCCTTGGAAATGTAATTTATTGGAATTTAGGAAGGAAAGTTATATTGTGATTGCCGTCTGCCTGGGTTTCTCTGGATCTTCTATTTGGTACATTTTTTGTTTATTTCTTCACTCTGTATTTTAAAGCCCATTTTAGTCTAGTTTATGGAGGCTGCCAGTGAGAGGTGCTAAATAACCATCCTTGGAGATGATGCAGCTCCTGGAGCTGTGTCCTGCCACGAGCCAAAAAATTATGTTTAAGCATAAAAAAAACCCTAGGCAAAGGAAAGCTGTGAAAGCTCCACTTTATAAAGCCAAAATTAAAAGATTGTGAGGATTGTACTCCTCAGAAGCAGTCAGGATGGAAAATCCTCAGGCAGTTTGAAGTCCATGAGAGTGCCGTTGCAGGAAGGATTCAGCAGCATGAGATGTGACAGTTGGCTGGCAGGGACTGGGTCTTCAGCATGAGCAACCTGGGGGCAGAGATGAGAGCTGCTGGGGTGGGCATGGCATGGTAGTAGTGAAAATCTTGACCTTCCCAAGGTGAGGAGTTTCATACAATGTATTTTAAAGCTTAGATGTTGAAAGGGAAGACTCCTGAGATTTTTTCTGTCTTTAGTTGTTGATTATGCAAGAGATTCTTTTGATTTAGACCAGCGTATTTTCTCACTGTGCACAATTTATTTTCTTTTCATTCTAGACATAACAGCATATCCTTCCTCTTTCATGTTAGCCGCTTGTTCACTAAATCTTCTGGTGAAGGTTCTCAGCCTTAAAGCTGAAAATGCACATTACCTAAGTCCAAAAGAATGCTCTTTGGTAATATACTCAGTGGTTTACATCTCCAAAACACAGTTGATGTCCCTGCCCTGGTGTGCTGACACTGGAGCTGAAAGGCACGTTGGCTCCGTCAGGCACCGTGCGGATGTTTGCCCCTTCCTGATGCAATGCTCTGTAGCAGTGTCCCAGGATGGATTTGGAAGTAGTTCAAAGTAGAGATTAAAGGTGCAGATATAACCAGGTTATATGTATCAACAGAAAACTCCCTTTTTAGAAGAAAGCAAGCCCTTCTTGAATTTTTTACATGACTTCTTGTAGGGTTGGAGGGGGTGATGTCTGGTCCTCTTAAGGAGGAGGAAAAAGATGGGAGCAGTCCCGTTGCAGCAAATGGGAGACAGTAGAAGAAAAAACTCCTTCACCAGCTGAAAGTCAGCAGTCATACGAGGAGTATTTTCTCTTTCTGCCAGAGGCAAAGTGGGTACTTGAGTCCTGGCTCCTAAATGGCAGTTTCCTACAGGTCCCTGAAGAGAAAGCCCTTTCTTCTCCTTTCTGAACAAAAAACAATGAAATAAAACACATAATTTCATTTCATTCTGCACAAATTGCTCCTCTGGGCACAATGAAACATTTTGTTCTCAGGCACGAGTGGGTCAGTGTGGTCTCAACACTCACCTGCCATGTGAGGTTCATCCTTCAAGCTGCTGGAGAGGATTTGGTCTGGGTTCCTGTGCTAACGTCTCCGGCAGCCTAATGATGCTCTGGGACAGTCAGCACCGCATAACAGTCCTTACAGCTGGGCTAGGCAGCAGGGGACACTGCTCGTACCAAGTGGTCTGACTCTGGCAGGCAGGCAGGAGGATGGCCGAGCCTCAGCCTTGCTTGGTAGCTGGACGATCATCCTCAGAGCCTGATGGGGCAGGTCTGTCTTCACTCAGGATGAGGTGAGGACTGTCACTAGCTCTTTGCCATTCAAGTAAATGCCCCAATTGCTCAGCTGGCGGTAGCAGGGAAGGGGCTAATACCTTGGGGCTAATTTTCAAATAATTTGGGGATGAAAACCAAGCCTTTTGGCAAAGAGGAAAAATAATCTCCAACTCTGTCTCCTCATCTGCTGGTTCCCATTCAGGGCTGATGCCCAGCACCAGCTTGCTTTTTCTTCCTGTCCCTCTCTGTGGTTTCATTTGTAGGTCATGAGGGTCTGACCCCCCTGCCTTAGTGTCTGCAGCCTGCCAGTGAATTGCTGGCAGCGAGGTGGGTAGCTGTACAATTTACCTCGGAGGGATGCTACTCTTCCCTGGGAATGCAGCATGGAGACAAAGGTGGTTAACTGCAAGCTTTTGGTTCATGTAGAGCAACTGTAGCATGGACAAGTAACGTTTGCCGTGCTTTTGCAAAAGATTTGAACATAAGAGCTTGTTGAGCCCTGCTTGGGAGGGTTTGCTCTTTGATTTATCAGATCACCACTTTTTTGTACACTGTTGCACAGCCTGTCACCTCTGCAGCGTGGGACGATGTGCCACGGCACCCAAAGGAAGGCAACAGGAGCGAGGAACCTCTTTCAGTGCTGGGGGCACCTTCCTGGGGGCACCTGGCTGCAGTGGAGCTGCTGGTAGCCCCCTACCCTGGGGTCTGAGCCTGGGGGCAGCCACCATGCTCCCATGGCTCAGCAAGGCAGGGGCTCTTGCCTGGGGGCTGGGAGGGAGTTCTGCTTCCTTCCTGGACCCCCGCCCCCCCCTCCCCTCCCCAATAATGTTATCACAGCATCAACTGTGTGGAAATTAAACACGGATCAAAATGTCCTTAAAAGTGCAATATGACCCTCTGCTTTTAGTGCTCGGTAATTCCCACTGAGAAAAGAAATTCCAGGACTCCTGTTTGCTCTCTCACACATGCACACACTAATTTTTCATCTCTTGCTTGCAGACTTATTTTATCCCTTGCTTTCTGAGTGCCTCCTTTGTGAAATATCTGTGGATTTGATTATTTTCCCCAGGTATATTGGCTTGCATCTTCTCCAGGCTAAACTTCTTAGTTATTCCTCATCTGTACAGGATTTGTAAACTTTTCAGGTCCCATTGTACTATTTCTCTGTCCTCACTTGTGATTGTAACACCTCCCAGCCCCATATTGGCTCCAAATGCAGCATGCTATTTTCTGTGAAGACTAATAAGACATCAGCTTGACATCAACTCAGGTATCTGCCAGGACACGTGCTCCTGACTAGACTGCTCTTCTGCTGTACCCCCTGAAGAAACGAAGCAGTGACAAGTCAGTGGGGTGCCTTGCCTCACAGCCAAGGGTGTGAGGTCATGCCTTGTGCTCCTGTCGATGAGCATCGTGCAACCATCTCAGCTGCAAGTGACTAGGTGGTCATTCAGGCTGGGCCCAACACTGTGTCACTGGTGTTAAAAGCTGGATTAACCCTGATGGACCTGTGAGGAGTGTGGGGATCTTCAACCCTTCCTGACTAAGCCTGAAAGCCTGATGCGATGGGGAGACAACTGATGGAGCTGTTGGTATCAGAGAGAGCTTTTAGCCTTTCACTGGTGCTTAGAAGTTACATACTAGCACTATGACAGTGTATTTATTTAGTGGCATGGCAGCAACCTGGTCAGGGACACTTATCAGGAAGCCCCTGTGTTTAAAATGTAAAAGTGGGAGAAGCTGTAGTCTGGGGAGTGAGAGGAGACCCAGTGGTCCTGAACTTGGGACTTGAACCTGCTTCCCTGTTCTTCCATGGCATTCGCATGGGCCCTGGGATCTCTGCCTGTCCACATTCAGCTCTGAAACAAGGACAGTATTTCTTCGTGGCCAGGAGTCCTGGAAAAAAACCCTTCTGGGCCTAATATGAGCAGCTATCAAAGACTCAAATTTTGTCATTTTGTAAGACATGGGATAGGCACGGTAATTACTGTCTCAGGACTAGGACTCACTTTAGGCTTGAACAAAAATCGAGTAGGTGATAAGAGCCAGGGCTGTGGGCAATTACATGAATGGGTCTGTGCATACACATCCGTGCCGAGGCTCTTTACTTCAGAGGTAAAGCACATCTTGCTGGATGCATAAAGTATGATCATTCCCCAAATGGCAGATTAGAGCAGGAAGAGCGCTCATTTAGTGTTATTCTACCCTTATATTTTCGCAAGGGCTGGGTAAATATATTAGCAGCCAGGAGCTCTTCTGTGCTTGTTGCTGATGGATGTGCTTCTCCGTTTTGTGTCTGTACAACTTCACAGGTCCCATGGTGTTAGAGGGATGGAGAGCAGATACTTAGCTTCAGGGGCCACAAGGGATGGAGGACAGAAGTGGGCTGGGGTTGACTGGTAGCTCTCCCAGGAGGGAGAAGAGCTGAGCCGCAAACATCTGCATTATGCCTCCACTCCCCTGGGTGTTAGTGCTGGGGGGATTTCACCACCAGTGTGGTCAGGCAGCTGTATTGATGACTGTCCCAAGGGAGGGATGGGAGAGTCCTGCCACATACCACTGGGGCTACCCATTTCCACTTGCCCTGCCTGGGATTTTTGCTCTGCTTTGTGGTTTGCTTCTGTTTTCCTTCCTCTTCCCGCCCCCTCATAGTTTTGCTGCAGCCTTTCTGTTGCTGGCTGGGGCTGTCTCAAGAGGCTTAAGTAAGGATTCAGTGCTGCTGGCCAAGAGTAACTTGGCCAAGAGCAGCCACAGCGAAAGGAGATGAAATAACCCCCAAGCCCTGGTGGCTCAAGGGCAGCTGTGTGGATTGCTGAGTCCAAGCTCTGTTTGTGAAGGACCCCAGTCCCAAGATGACGCAGTGAGGGGGAAAGCAGAAATGCTCCTGGAGACCCACCACAGCACTGGTTTGGTTCTCTGGTTATGCAGGTGAGGAGGGATGAAAGCTCTGGATGCAGGTGATGTTAGCCCTTGTTGCAGACTGCAGAAGGCAAAGTGCTGGCAGCAGGTCAGCGTAGAGGACACCCCTCTGCCAGGTATACACAGCCCCACCAAAGGTCTGCATCACTAAATAAGCCCATGGTTATTCTTCATCTGCTGGGGGGTTCTGGTGTGTCCTGCTTCTGCACCATCAACTTTTTCCTTCCTCCCATTCAGCTTTCCTGTGTGGGCTTGCAGTCCTGTGGTATGCTGTGGCAGCCCCGTTGCCCTCAGGCTGGAGCTGCTCTCTCAATGAGCATCCCCTGGTTGCTGGAACAGTCCCTGCCAGCCCTGTGGCCAGTCCGTTTCCCTCTATGTGTCCCAGCTCCTGCCCAGCCTGGAGCAAACCCAAACGGAGAGGCAACAGCATGGAGTGGCCTTGGCAGCGTCAGGGTGGTGTTGGGCTGGACAAGGCAGTAGGGGTGCTGATCTGAGCTCTTCTCTCTCTCCCTGGGTTGAAAACACTTTATAAATATTTGAGAAAAGGAAAAAAGAAGGAGTAGAAATAAATTTGGTACACTTAAAAAAAATTACCTGTCCAGAACTAGGTTGCGAGATGTACTTGGTTAAAAATATAAGAAATACTTTAATAAATGCAAGTCAATATTGTAGCAGATTAACTTCTGAAAACCTGAGGTAAAAACTAAGTTACACTTATTAGGCTACAACGAAGATTTAAATGAGACATTAAAGAGATGTGTTCTGAGTAATATATTGGATTTGCTCTAATATTATTAAGGCAGAGGCAAGCCTGGCACCATGCCTTCCTTCACTTCGCTACTGCATCATGTGAGGACTTGATGTCATCAGTAGAGGGAAAGGGGTGGGCACCAAGAGTGGATTTTTAAATCCATATTATCACAGTTTGGCCCAAGGAAAGGCAATGGCTTAAAGGAGCTAAAATCAAGCCCCAAACCCATCTAAATAGAAAACACAGTTTTTACATCCACAGATGTTTACTGGCGTTGCTATCCAGCACCCCAGAAACATATTAATGTTAGATTACAGTACTCTGTTCAGTGAGGATGGTAGACTTGCTACAAAGGCCTTCTGTGCTCCACTCCTCTTAAAAACATTATTTTAGAGTCTCCTCAATGCAGTTATGGTTGTGCTTGAGCTATTAGAAAAGCCCGCGCTGCCATGTTATCTCCTGTACGATGACAGAGGGATGCAGTGCGAAAACAAAGAAAAACTCTGATCTGTGTAGAGCCGTAATGAAACTAAATTTTGCCTTAACTGCGTTCAGTTCTTCTGCCATCGGTGTCGCATGCCAGAGGCTTTTTTTCCTAATTGAAAATGATAGCTCCCCAGGTGCTGGGGAGTCATGTGGCAGCCTTTTATTGCCGGGTGGATTATGTGCCCTCTGTATTTCACACACTGCCTGGAGAAATGCGACAGATTTTATTGATATGAGGGACAGTCCCTCATCTTTTTTTTTCAGTCTCTCTCTTTCATGCTTGCATTCTCAGTGCAGCTCATTTCCAATGTTATTAACATCTGGGATGTGATAGGAAGGCTTCAGTATGAAAATTAGTGGAGAGCTCAGGAAGAAAAATTCCCCGATGCTCGGATTATAGGGATGCACATGCTTATACTTCCACTATTTCAGTAAAGGAATATTTGGGAGAAAAAAAAAAATCCCCTGAATTTGTTTGACTGTGAAAAAGTTAAAGAAAATTCATCTGTCCTCAAAAAGGTTAATTTAGTCTATCAAGCCAAAGAGATTAATGAAAGTGCAAAAACTAATAACTAAAGTATAGTCAGCTTTAGAAAGCAAGATAAGGCTAATGACAAAATAAATCACTTTATAACAGTTTAGCAAGAGTGTTTTATGACTAATGAGGTACTGGGTTTCTGTCCCTCTCCGAGCTGTGGCCATGCCCCAGCGTGGGTCGCCCAGCAGCTCCCTTGTCCCCTGGTCACCCACCGAGATTACATCCTTGCATCCCTCCAAGGCTGCACCAACCAGGGGGACACAGTGCTGAGCACCACTGGCCATGGGCAGCAGGGCTGCGGGACAAACCTGCACCGCCGCAAACCTCACCGGCACTGAAATCAGCAGGATGCTGCACTTGGGGGTTTCCAGAATGCAGTTTGCTTTGCCCACTGCTGAAAAGAGCAGCCTTTTCTGCACCATAGATGTTGCTCTGCACCTGCGTGAGCCTGAATTAGTTGGTGAGAAAATGGGGTGACCTGGGTAGCTCCTCCTCAAGCAACGGCCACCCTCGGGGTGGCCCTCATCTGCACCCCACCCCATGGCCCGGGGGGAGCTTGGACACCTATATTTAGCTGTCCTAATTTTGGTTCAGTACCAGTAAGGCTTCAGGAAGAGCTGAGCCCTACCTGCCAGCTGCATCTGGGCTAGTGGGTGTCAGCAGGTGTCTGACCCAGCACTGCCCGGGGCATCTCAAACGGTGACCTGCATTGCACCCCACCGCTGCCTGAGCAGTCACAGGAAGGGGGCAGGAGGCAAAAGGCCCTGTTATTGCTCAAGGAGCCCCATCTGAGCACTCCTGGAGCTGGGCTGAAGTGCTATGGGCAGCTCCAGCCCTTTCTGCTCATGCTGAACCTCAGGCATTGCCTGCCAGTCCTGTAGGGATGGTGGGAGATGCTGCCCCACCAGCTGCTTGAGTATCCAGCAATGTCTAAGGTGGCATTGCTTCAGGCACGAGCCAATATTGAGGTCGCAATGAGATTCTCCACAGCCTTGAGGCAACCTCCTGAGCTGCTGGTCCTCCTCCCAGTGCAGTGGCCAGAGCCCAGGATGAGGGATGTGGAGGCTGGAAGGTGCCTCGGGCACTCGCCGTCTCTCTATGCTTCGTATAAATAACCAAACACCTGCTGGAACGTGAGACCTGATCCTCCCCACCCCAGTTACCCTCTCTTGCTTTTTCATGCTCTCTCTCTCTCTCTCAGCTAATGAATATTTATTTAGAGAAAGTGAAGCAGTGCTTTTAACAAATTGTCTTGGGCAAAATTTAGCATTAATTGGGTATGTGTTTCCAGAGCACTTTACTGGCCTCTGCTCAGGGTAAATGCGTGGAGGTGCGATATTGCAAGGGCTCTTTATATTAAGCTGTGGGAAATGCTCAAGAGTACATTTTTCTGCCTTTAAATTTGAATGAACGCTGCCCTATGTAATGAAGGGCTCTTCTACGAGGACTGGAGAGTTGAAAGGAGGACTTCATTTTTTGCTTCATTTTCCTTTTAAAGTGCCTGCTCCAGAGTCTTCTGACTTTAACAGAAAGTTTGGACATTGAATAATTTCTTGAATGAATCCTATTTCTCCATCTCCAAACTGGTGGGAGGTCATCAGAGGAAATCCAGAAGCTGCCAAAAGGTCCATGCCCTTCCGACAAGGGAGTCATTTGCACCTCAGACCTCAGGGTGGCTTCCTTCAAGTTCCTGGTGTTGCTTTACAACTGACATCTGAAACTCTTGCAACACAACCCCCTCTATCACAGGCACAGGTAGCCCTAGACCAGCTTAAATAGCATCAGTCAAAATGGCACTGTAAGAGCTCAGCAAGAATACCTGGCTTTTTTAGGGACTGGTACTAAAGTAGTGATGGTGATATGTATAAATATATGTGTATAACATATATATGTGTGTGTGTGTGTTTTATGTGTGTATATATGAATTTATCACAGTAGTGAAGGCAAGGTCCATCGTGTTCAACTTGTGCAGCCACCTTCACTGACGGATGCAGCTCACTGCTGTCAGAAGCAATAACCACTGGTGTTCCTCAACTCACCTGCTCACAAGAGCTGCAGGTTAGCAGCCATGTCGTCAAAGCCTTTTGAAAATCACCTGCTGTATTTTCTAACAACAGTAAGTTAAACAGGTGCTCATTAATTTGCTGAATTTGCAAAACTGTCCTTAGTCCTTCTTCTCCCATGGTGTGATGGGTCCCTTTTGAGCGATGCCCTGGCTGATCCCTAAAGCTCTCAGTCACAGGAGCAGAGCTGGTGGGTGAAACTGAAATCCCAGCTGCTCCCTGAACAGAGGGCAGAGCCCTCCTAGATGGGGCTACAATCGCTGCTTGTTGATTGCCCTTCCTAAAAGTCCAGATTACCATGGCCACTCATGGTGTATTCACTTACTGTCAAATGTCCTTTTAATTGTAGATTTGTGTGAGTTATTCAGCTGTTCTACATCAAATGGTCTGAGGGCCCAACAATTTATACACACACAACTTGTGTTACTTTTACAGATCTATTGCTTTTTTCCTGCCTTGTAGAGATTCGTGTGCATTTTTCTGCATGAAGCATATTTAAAATGGAAAATAAAAATAACACATTAATCCTTTCCTTCCTCTGCCTCCCAAATGAGCAAAACTGTCGGAATAAACTCAAACCTGTTCCTTAATTTATGGAGAAATGCAGAAGCCTAAATCAAGCTCTGAGAAGATTAGATTATGAACTTTCAGTGGAAAAACTTCAGGGAGACCAATTCTGCAAGTTGCTGAAAGCTTTGAGTTGTTGAACCCTCCCCAGGCTGACACAGACACCTCTTCCCTCCAGGACAAGACTCAGGGAAACTATTGCCTTCTCTGTGGAAAATGCCACATGATACAAATGCCAGCACAGATCTCATGCCCGTGTGGCCAGCTGCTGTGGATGCCAGCCCTGGCATGCTGCCCTGGTAGCCACCGCGCCTCACCCTGGAGCTCGGCACCGTAGCGCAGAGTAACATACAAGAGCGATGTGCTGAGCAGGTTTGAAGGCTTTGACTTTTGCAGTAACTTTTTTTCAATAAACCAACCGGCACAAAAGCTGCTGCACGTCTGACATGGGGCAGCCAGCACAAGAGGTAACCCCCAGCACATGGTAACCTCTCGGGAAGCCGATGCTGTTGGGTGTATTTAATTTTTCAGCTGTGCCCTGTAACCATTTCTGCATAAAGGCATTGGAGATATCTGGGCAGTGCTGCTGTGTATAAACCTGCTAATCTAACAAGAGAAATAGGCCAGGAGTGCAGCAAATGTTTTTCTGCCTCGCCGAGGCACTGCAATGTGTTTCATCAGTGGAGAACAAGCTGGGACCAATAGACATAACAGGATTAAAATGGTGGCTGCTCTGTCATTTTCCACGCTTACCCGTGTGCCTGAGAATTGCTGAAATATGGCTGAAATGCTGCTACACTACATCTTGTTTAAAAAAGTGATTTATTAAAAGAAAACCCACACCGAATAACTGAGTTTGGTCCATTAAAATAATATGTAAACACTGGCCCCACAGTTTAACCGTCACACATTTTGATAGCCTTTAGGAACTGAAAGGCAATTCTCGCCCCCCTCTGCATTATCATATAACCTCATCAGAAGATAAACAGCCTCCTTACCCCCAAACATTTTGCAATTTGCATTTAGATTGTTCAGTGCCAATGTTCAGGATAAGATACTTCCCAGCTCTGTCAAACAAACCCTGATTGTCATTTAGCAGAGTGGCAGTCAATTTATGTTTCCATTAATGCAGATCCCAGGCAATTATCTGGGGAGGGGAGAGGGAAAACCTTAACAAATTGCCCCTCTGTCTGCTAGGTTGATTTTCCAGTGGGCAGCTGGGGGGTAAATTTGACATACCCATGAGGAAGAGAAGTGAATGCCTTTCTACTCTTGCTGGGGAGAAAGGAAAGGTGTGGGGGGCAGCTCATGGACACCTTGGCTGTGCAGCATGCCACATGAGATCCAGCCCTGAGTACCTCGCAGAGACAGTGGTGATGTGGGGCAGGGTCCCCACACCTGGGTTGGGGATGGCGGTGGGGATGTGTTAGACTTTGACTCCCAGCCTGACTCAGCAGCAGAGCCAGGGCTGCAGCAGGTTTCCTCGGGGCTGGTACCGCATGTGTCTGCTTGGCAGGTGGAGATGCACTGCCAGGCACTGCCCTGTCTCCGTAGTCCCCTGGGCTGTGGCTGTCCCCTCCTCAGGGACCCCCTCAGGGATCCTGGACCCTACACACTCGTGGTTGTGCCTGGTGAGGTGGGATGGCAGAGGACATGCCCTTCTGGTGATGGGACTGCACTCCACCGCTGCCATGCACATCCCAAAACTGCACTCCTGGGGCCTGCTGGCGGTTGCACACACCAACATGACTGACATTAGCTTTACCAAGCTCTTGTGCAGATGGGAAATGTGAATTTAATATGTTTTTTGTTCTCTGACAGTAAGTTGAAGAAACTCCTCCCTTCCCTCCTGTCTTAATGGCTTCATTTTAAATCTGCCCCATTACTTAGCTGTGCTCCCCACAGGGAGCTCATGGGCAACTGCAACCTTGCCACTGACGGCAGCTCCCCCATCGCTCACCCCCATCTTTTTCTAGGGCGCAGCACCAATGGCACTGACCAAGCCCGATGTTTCCCCAGTCACGGCATTTCCCCCAAAGACACTACCCTTAACTAAAAAGCCAGCCCCGCTTTCCAATGCCCTCTCTAGGAGGGGTGGGCAGGTACCACCGGGGCAGCCCCGCTCCCCAGCGGCACTCCTTGTTCGTGGGTTTCTCTGCACACACACATATGTGTGCACACAGGAGGTTGCAGAGCTCATAATCCTGCACGCAAGACCATTTCTTTTGGCTTTGCAAAAACACTGCGTCGTGTCTTGGCTGGTGCGAAAGACCCATTTGTGTTGGAAACAGCTTTCAAGCGACTCCCTTGCCAGGTGGTTGGATGCTGGCTGTCTTTCCCTGGGGCTGCTGGGGTCTCCATGGGGTGGGAGTAAAGAAGAGAGTCAAGCGGGGGTGTGCTCACCTGCAACTGAGCTGTACCTATAAATGTGGAGGGGGGATGCACGGGCTGTCTGCCGCAGTGTGCTGCTGGGAGGGGTAGGGGGGCGAGAGGACCCCTGCAGTGCAAGCCCCTTGGTGGCCTGGCCCACGGCCCCTCTGCAGCATCCTAGGGCAGGTGGTGTTGCTTGGTGGCTGAGAAAAATCAAGTCATTTTCTGAAGGGAGGGGGAGACACCCACACCCCAGTGATTGGAAATACATCTGTGACTGTTTGGAAAGTTATTTTTGCTACATAAAAGGCTGGGATGTGAGGACAGGGCCTTCTCCAGACTGTATCACCTCTTGGCTTCCCTGATAGTACAGCTCATTTATTTGGTTTGGCACCGACTAGCCGAGCCGTGTAGCTGCCAGGTTCACCATGTTATATGGAGCTGCTGATGTCAGGAAGAGCTTCTGGCCTCAGGAAAGCCCTGCAGATGTTGTCCAGGTGGTTCTGCTCTTCACAAGCATTTAAGACTAGTCAAGCCATGTAACAATTTTACGATGATTATTTTTCTTTTGAAACATGACTGGGATTCCTATCAGGCCCTGGAGCAGGAGCAAAGGGCGGCGTGCGGTGTGAAGGCTGGGTGAGGTGTGCAGCATGTGCTGGCAGCACAGACCAGAGAGGTGCCAGAGGAGCAGGACCTGGCAAAGTGTGGAGGGGACCAGTGCTCTAGACCAGGTTGGAAATAGCTGGCAAGCTTCTCTGTGCGGCATTTTGCACCACGCTGCTTGTCAGGCAGGGCAGCCAGCGAGGCCAAGCAGAGGGAGAGGTGTTGCCTGCCCACGTTCAAATTCTTGTGGTTCCCACATTTCAGAATTTTGATTCAGGATCCAGCTGAGGCAAAGGGAGGCTCGTGTCACCTCGCTGGAGGGGTGGCTGCCTTGAGGATGCCCATACAAAGGCGCCCTGGTGAGCTAGCTGAGCATGGCTCCCTCCCTGCCCTAGGTGCTCTCGACTGGGGCAATGAATCACCACCTGCGGGTGCCTCGTCCTCAAAGGCATCTCCCCGCCAAATCAAGGCAAACACATCCAGACTCAGTGCATGCTCCATCTCCAGATGCTCTGCACCGTGCTGCTGAATGGGAAACTCAGGCCATGTGCAAAACCAGGCTTATGCCCCTTGTCTGGGTTATGGTGCCTGCTCCTTCTCTCTCTCCTGGTTTCTTGGCTGCAGGACACATGCACCTTGCTGGCACCATGCCCAAGTGCACTCAGGGCAGGAGGAAGGGGATCTTCCTCTCCCCACAAACCTGCTCAACCCACCAGGCGACCTCAGAGCACCTGTGAAGCCCGCAAGCAGGATTTCCTTGCTGTTTTCCTTGCAAATGCTTCTGCTGCTGCATCCCCTCCCAGCCTCTCTGCCACAGCCTTGCCACCTTAGTCCCTCTTCCCAGCCTGTCCTCGCTCTCTTCCTCTGGACCTACACACCTTTTGTCCCACAGGTAAGTTGTTAACTTCTCAAGATTTTGAAGAATCCAAGATCTTCCAAAAGAAGATCCAGAAGGAGATTCCGACTTCTGCTCAAGCACCTTTAACAGGCCTTTATTTATGTGGGAATTACTACTGACAGCAAAGTTGATTTAAGGTCTGCTCAAGACCAGCGGGGTTTGCAGAGTGGTCTTCTCTGTTTTCTTTGTGAACCGCAGAGCCACTTACATTGCTTGTTCACTTTGCCATCTAATAGAGAGAGGAACCTCAGTCAAGTTGCCTTAATGTTTATTTTATTTAAAGAATCAGAAACACAGTCATTGTAGTTCATTTGTACTCATATCCGCCAACATTTTCTAAATCACGTTAACATTCATGTATAACAAAAACATTTTCTGAGCTGTGCAAAGTTCAAAGGAATTGTTCAATTACTTGAACCCATTTCTAGAAGAGCAAACCTGGCATTTTACAAACTGAGGCCACCAGAAGGAGTCTTTTCTTTTCCCCGCCCTGTTGTAGGAGATGCAGATGCTCCCTCCTCCCCCTTTCCCTGGTATGACAGGTAAAAATTAGACCACAGTACGAGTCGAACATCTCGCGTCCAGGACTCCAAATAGCACTGGGTCACGTTTTCGTATCACTGAGCTGTATTAAGTTCTGCACTTGTGCTCCTGGCATGGAAGTGATTTGTCCAAGATTACTCAGTAACCCAAACTGTGATGATAAGCAATAAACAGGGGCCAGAAACAGCTGTTATCAAAATAGAAACACTCCCCCCCATCCCCCCACCCCAATACTTTTCCTTGCAGGAGTTATGACTGGAAGGGTTGTCATCTGTTAAAAAAACCACCATCATCCCTGCAAAATATATTTGAAAGCACTCATTTCATGACACAACATCTGTGTGTTTTCCTTGATCTTCTCACACATCAACTTTTGTCCTGTTAGAGTTAAGCATGAATAGTGGAAATCTGGAACCATTTTAGATCTGGCTAAACACAACAGGCAGCAAGCAAGCCGTCATCCTGTTTCGTTTTTCTGAGTGTAGTAAATACACCCACAGAACAGAATTTTAAGAGGCCTTTAACCACTGTAAGTTGTCAGAAAAAATCTCCTCATCTCTGACAGATCTAACCCAGAATTTTTATTGGAATCGATAACACACATTTTGGTGTTGCTGACTCGCTAACTGTGCAGTTTACTGTTTGAGGTGCAGTGATACCACTTCTGATCTGGACCAAATAAGTGGAACAGCTATGGCTCTAGTCTCAAGCAAGTCTTTCCAGAAGACATTTCTTCAGCTCTTATTGGTTATAAAAAGGCAATTTCCTCTCAACAGTAACTAAACTTTTAGTGGCTGATTCATTACAATCTGGAATATGAACAAATGCGGCAACGTTAAGTATAAAAAGAAACACCCTGAAAATGATGCCTCCCTGTTTGAAGGTGCTATACTTGGCCATGGACTGTGTTTCTGGAATCGGTTTGTTACATGTGACAGCAAGAAGAAACTTATTTTACAGAGAACAAAGTCACGGAGCTGAACTTAAATAGGAACGCTCACTTACATGGGTTTTGATATGTACTAGTATACACGGCTTGAATGAAAACAAAACTTACACCTTCGCATACGAAATACTGGTAACACAGTAATGATGTTCACCCACTGGGCCTCTTCCTTTTAATAAGGTCATCTCCAGGTTACAGTGCCTCCGACACGCTTTTAAATGACCACCACATGTGGGCTTTGGCAAACAGCCAGCTGCTGGCAAAGGCAAGGTACGGATACAGCTACGAAAAGCCTTTCATCATGTTTCATTCCTCAAAAGCCGATGTCTTTTTAAATACTCTCACAATCGCATTATGGAATTTTTTTCTCATTCTGCTTCATATGAATAACTGGCTAAACTCCCTTTACATTTATTGCACCTTTAAGTCCCTGGTAGATGAAAGCTTATATTGCCTGATACGGTTTGTATTGTAGCTTGACCACGTTAAGAAATTGAACAGTCTCCAGAACTGTGCATTTCTACAGTAAGAAATCACATCTCGATAACGCTAATTACAGCCGTCGCAGATCAGCTCTCGTCTCCGTGATGCAACGACAGAGGAAAACTCCATGGTCCCTGTGCGTGCTAGAACCTGCAGTGTTCTTCTTATTGCCATGAAAAAGTCAATTAAAACGACTCCTCTGGGAATTACTTCCAATTCTGGAGTAATCATCACTCTCCAGACAAAATGCTGTGCTTCAGCGTGGGTCTTCAGCCACTCTAAATACGTAGGAGAGAGCGAGCGTGTGCGTGTTGCGCAGGTGTGCTCCCCCAGGTATGTTTATCAGTGACCAAGTGGCTTTTTCTCTTTTCCTCTATAAAGCATGAACAAGCAGTCTGATCTCGATCTTCAGGTACATTTCTAATTTCATACATTGAATGCAAATTTGTTGCAGCCTCTCTGTTTAACCAAACCAAATCTTTAACAATTAAAAAAAATAGCACCAGATGTATGAAAAAGAGGAAATGTCTGATCTAGTAGGAATATATATAAAGTAGAGCAATTCTTACAGTAAAAAGTTACGTCATACAAAAAAGCAATGGAAAGTGATACTGAAGGACAAAAATCCATGCTGCATATAATAAGGGCAGAAGACAGGCAAAAGGGATTCTGCTCAAATAACCACAGTTTAATGGTGGAGCCGTACTTCCTCCAGGACCTCCCTGGCGGCAGCGCCAGGACACCGGATGGTATTGGACTCTGAGCACTAACACACGCACTGACAAACTTGCGCAGCATATCTTTGAGGTATATAGAAAGCACGACATTAATGTTTTGGACTCCTCATTCTTTCTTGCACGACGATGCACTGATCTTTAGCTGGGGTTTTCTCCACCCTTCCCTCCCGCTTTTTCCCTCGGGAAAATGAAATCCCAGTTTAAGAGCTTCCTAGCACACCTCCTTGAACTCTCAGATCCATCTTGCATAGGCCAGTAATAAGAACACTGCAGCTCTGACAAATAAGTTACAGCAATATAACAACTTTCCTCTTAATTTTTTTTAAAGATATCTTCTCTATAATTTACACAAAGGATTAACAGCCGGAGTTTAGGTTACGTACAGTCCAGATGGGCGTCCTTTCAGTCTGTGATTCCAGGTGGAAGGCACTACTTCAACATACCACTGTATGCACTGCACATGGTCTCAGGAGCACAGTGGGGCACTGTGTCTCCAGAGCTGTAGACTGAAGGGCCTGGGGGGGAGTCTTTGGAAATAAAAATGGCAGTGGTTATCAGTCCAGTTTCTCTTTGCTGTCTCTTCTTGTGCTATGCAGTTTCCCCTGAAAGCTCCTCCAGTTGAGAGAGCGACGAGCTGTCCTCAGAAGCTCTCAACAAAGCTCCCAGGGAAGAGGCCCGTCCTGCCATTCCTCTGCAACGTCCCTTTGTACCAGCCGTCCTCCCGTTTCTTGTGCACAAACACAATGTCACCTTCCTTCAGTTCGATCTCGGCCTCGCTCTGTGGCGGGTACGGGACCACAACGCGGTACCTTTGGAGACAGAAACACAAAGACCTGGTCAGCCAGCGATTGAGCCTGTGCCTGATGGGAGCAGCCAGGCACCAGAACCAGAAATCTTGGAGAAAAGTAGTTTTGGAAGCATCATTAAGCTACATTTTCACATACCAGTTGTACCTGAGGCAGCTGTATTTTCTACTAAAATTCAGTATGATGGGGAGATTTCTGGCCAGCTTGACTGGAAGCTTGACCAGGACATACTCTAGAGCCAAACCATGAAAGCAGAAAGGTATTGTCAAATGGCTGTACTACTTGTGGTGGTCCCTGATCCTGGTTGTGTGCCGAGCCTGCGCCAGAGACTCGACCACCTTCTCTTGGGGCAGCACCTGCCTCTGCTGTAACACATCTCATTCAGCACTGTATCTCCTCCATCCAAAAATCATAGACTCATAGAACCGTTTGGGTTGGAAGAGACCTTTAAAGGTTACCTAGTCCAATCCTCCTACAATGAGCAGGGACATCTTCAACTACATCAGGTTGCTCAGAGCCCCGTCCAACTTGACCTGGAGTATATCCAGGGATGGGGCACCTACCACCTCTCTGGGCAACCTGTTCCAGTGTCTCACCACCCTCATTGTAAAAAATTTCTTCCTTATATCTAGTTTGAATCTACCAGACCCTACTAAAAAGTCCCTCTCCATCTTTCTTATAAGCCCCTTTAAGTACTGAAAAACCACAAAAAGGTCTCCCCTGGAGCCTTCTCTTCTCCAGGCTGAATAACCCCAACTCTCTTCTTTTTTCCTCATAGGAGAAGTGTTCCACCCCTCTGATCATTTCTGTGGCCCTCCTCTGGACCCGCTCCAACAGGTCCATGTCTTTCCCATACTGGGGACCCCAGAGCTGGACACAGTACCCCAGGTGAGGTCTCACCAAAGTGGAGTAGAGGGGGAGAATCACCTCCCTTGACCTGTTGGCCACGCTGCTTTTGATGCAGCCCAGGATACAGTTGGCCTTCTGGGCTGCAAGCACACATTGCTGGCTCATGTCCAGTACCCCCCAAGTCCTTCTCTGGAGGGCTGCTTTCAATCTCTTCATCCCCCATCCTCTATTGATACCAGGGGTTGCCCTGACCCAGGTGCAGGACCTTGCACTTGGCCTTGTTGAACTTCATGAGGTTCACATGGTCCCACTTCTTGAGCTTGTCTGGGTCCCTCTGGATGGCATCCTGTCTCTCAGGCATGTCAACTGCACCACACATCTTGGTGTCATGTGCAAACTTGCTGAGGGTGCACTTGATCCCACTGTCTGTCATTGATGAAGATATTAAACAGTACTGGTCCCAATATGGACCCCTGAGGGACACCAGTCATCACTGTTGACCACTACTCTCTTAATGTGACCATCCAACCAGTTCCTCATTCACCAAACAGTCCACCCATCAAATCCATATGTCTCCAATTTAGAGAAAGGTGTTGTGGGGGACTGTGTCAAAGACCTTACAGAAGTCGAGTTAGATGACACATGTAACTCTTCCCTTGTCCATTCCATTGATGATGAAAAATGGGGTTTGCAGTGCTCCCACCAACTGCCTGCGATATTGGCAGAAGTTAGGTAAAGCAGTTCACATTTTTCTTCTCATGTTTCTTGAGAATACACCTTGGGTCCCTCAAACCTGGAAGGGAAACTAAAATGGAGAGGTATCAAATGACTTTCGAAGCACTCTCCAAAGCAACAGGGAGCCCCTGTCCTGAACCATTCACAGGGCTCTCTGGGAACTTAGTTTTCAAGTGTCACTTCATTTCAATGAAGTAATGACAGATCTGATCTTGATATGGCTATTCTACACTCAGGCTTATCAGCAGGTGTCCTCCTGAGAGCACAGATTGGGCCCTTTTATATCAACGCACTTGTGTGCAGAGCAGGGAATATATTTCTGCTGTACTGTTTTTTTAATTCAGTACATGTACTTTCTCAGTCTTCTGGCATTTGGTTAACAGTCAATAACTGTCTTGCTAATTGCAAAGTAGTAAATATAATAAGATAGTTACAAGATGCCAATGGATTACCTAAAGCCCATCTCCTGAGGATTAATATTTTCACAACCACTGCATGGCCAGTGATGCCTCAGTTATGTTTGTTACAAGGGGAGTATCTATTTAAAATAATATCTTGTCCTTAAGCACTAACTTCAACATACCCTGGAGGCTCTGGAACACTCCCTGAGGCCATTCCCAGCGAGATGGTACCAAAGCAAGGGGCTCTTCAGTAGCAGTCACTAATTTTCTTTGAAGACATTACTCAGGTACCTAGTGACTGCGGTTCTGAAACGAGGGACTCCACTTTGACACAACAGTGAAAATACCAGCTTTGGCTGGTATTTCATTATTGGAAAACCATTAATCTCCATTTGGAGTGGGGATTCTGCTCTAAAACCTGACTATGGCCTTTTAATCTTGACACAGCAACACAGTCATGTAGAAAATATATGTGTTCAAGTGCCATCAAAAATCTGGTGGTCATCTTTGTCCTCTGGTCAATAAATCTAGTTGTCACTTCCCTCCTCTGTGGAAAAGCAAGTAACAGAGGTTGAAACGTGTGCTGCTGGCTGGCTGCAGGAAAATGGCCTATCACGCTATCATCTGTGGAACTGCTACACTTATATTATGAAGCTTTGCCAATTACAGCCATTATGTAAATGAATGCACACATTATTTCAAACACGCTGCTGCAGTGTTGATTAATTAAATTATCAGAGTGGAACAATTTTAGCTAAGATGATGCCAAGTTTCAGATCTCACAACTCTATGTACAATCACAGCTCATTGGAGCTCTGCACCAGGATCTAAGAGGCTTTGAGAAAGAAGAAGGTTGGACCTCAACATTAGGCAAGTGGTGCGGAGGTACTCACAGACCCTTTTGGCAGATCAGGAAACAGAAACACAGAAAAAGGTGGTGTCTTGGGCAGGGTCATCCTAAAGACCCAGATGGAACTGCCAACACCTCATGTCGTACCTTAAGCACTGACCCATCCTTCTAAACCCAGACTGTATCCTAGGGGTGAGGAGCTGCTAGTCCCTAAATGGTTCACATGAGGAGGGAGGTGACCACGCTCAACAGGAATGTGCCCATCGTCATAAAAGGGGTTCTACACAGCATCTCCTTAGAGATTTAGAAAAATAAATCTCAGTTGCTGCATTACCAAATGAAGTACTTTTTCCCATTTAAGGAAACCCCAAATGCTACGGTTTAAATTTAATTAGCTACGGTACTTCACAGGATAGCACCAAAGTGGTTTTGATAGAATAATGAAATCTTAGATACGAAGGACCTTGCAAATCGGTTAAGAAATCCTCCATGCGAGATGGAAAAAAGATGCTATGCTTTTTCCCTTGAGAGGCTTTTGAAGTGGGGCCTGGCATGGGGCTGCCCACACCACAGGTCACTGCTGTGTCACCCCTCCAGACCTCCAGGTGGCATCTCAGCCTAGTTTATTCTCTGGAACTGAATTGCAAATACATATATTAGCCATATTTTTTTGGCAGAAAAGATCTCTTTTCTCAGACATCCTCCCTCACTCCCAAAAAGGCAGCCCTGTATACTTCTATTTATATCTCCCCTTTTCATTTCCCCTTTTGTCCCCTCTTTGAGAAGCTACTATAAATTTGTAGGTTTTCTTACACCAACTGGCTTCCTGGCATTTTAGATGGATCTCAGAGCTCTCTCAATTTTGTCTGTGTCACATTACACCTCTAAATTACCAACTTTTAAAAATGTTAATTAGCTGGGTAGCAATCATGATGACAAGCATGGCAATCCCCTCTGCCTACTATTAACAATGTTTGGTATTTTGTTGTAAATCATACTCTCGGATAGTTGTAATTCTGCCAAATGTTAACCATTTTAGCCCAAACTCTCCACAGCAGTTGACTGTGTCAGGCTGAGGGTCCCACATTCATCCCAAATGGTCCCACCACGTGCAGGAATAACATGAGGGTGTTTTTGCAGCATCAGCAGGACCCAGGTGAGTGCTTTCACAAGCTGCTCTCAGCTCCCCATACTTGGGAGCAAAGACCCGTCCTGTGGCTCTGCTGGTCTGTCAAGGACAGTGTTCCTTTAGAAAATGAACTGCTCTTGGCCAGGTTAAAAGCATTCAAACTATCCCCAAATGGTACCTACTTAGTAGAGGCTTGTATGAGCACAGAAGGTAAAATCTTGGCTGATTCATACTCCAAGGTGTCCCAGCTCTGTGGGACCTCAGAGGTTGCATTTCTCTTCCTTTCCTAGGAATGGGCTCCTCTCCTGTTTTTCTTTCAGGGCACAGACTCAGTGTTGGACTCTCCCACTGCTGGCTGCTGTTGCATCCCCGGGTTGGGCACTTCATCCCCGGAGCGGACTGTCTGGGGTGGGCAGTGGCATGGGGAGAGTCCTTGGTGCCCAAGAGAAAATACGTGAGGAGAGGCTGCGAGTAGTATCAGCAAGGATGGGGGACAGGGTTTGCCTGGGCAGGTAAACTTCAGGGAGTTAGAGAGCAGGGTAAGGTGAAGGAGGGAGTGAAGGGAGAGGGAGGCTGACGGGAGGAAAACTGGGAACTGAGGCAGAAGTGGGACCATGATGAAAAGTGGAAGCCTTGAGAGATGGTGTGGGTATGGCTGCTGAGGGGGCAGCTGTTCTGAGCTGAGTCTGGGGGAGCAAAGAGCCTTGGTGGGAGGGAGCCTGGGGCTGGGACATGATATCCTGTGGGGCAAGAGACTGAATGGGTAGAGGATGGCACTGGGGCTGAGGGTGGGATGGGGACCCTGGCAGAAATTAACTCATTGAGAGCTGGGAATGGGTCCATCATCCCTGTCCCTCTGTTGTCAGCAAAACCTGGGAATCCCACTGTCCCATATCTTCACAGCACTCATCCTTGCAGTCAAAAGAAACACCTCTCCCACCCAGCTCTCGCTTTGCTACCGCTGTGGACATCTGCAAGGTGCAGCTAAGACTCCTAACCTCAAATAGATGTTACATGATGGAAGTCCTGCTTTTGTTTCCTTTAAAAAAGCAAACTGACTAAAGATGTCATGTATGTAGATGCATAAAGACATCCACTATCTTAACAGAACAGGAATGTTTCACACCCATGAATCTGAGATGAAGAAACAGGCAACTAAAATTGCCCATGACTTCACTTTTGCTTGTGTGCAATATAACATTACATGATTGCATACTATTTTTCCCATAGGATGCCTGCCTCATTTAGTGCACAAGATGTCCTGCTCTGGACGCGAGTCAAGGCTCTGACGTGGAAGAGATGTGTGGCTGCCAAAACCACCCCATCTTTTGCAGAGGTTGGAGGATGTCTAGTAAGTGACCACAGTGAAACTCAGAGTAGCACAGGTGTGGGGAAAGTGGCTTCTCTGACTCCTCCAGCTGCAAAGCCTCGTGCCACACTTTCCACAGAGTGAGACTCATCTCATGCACCATAGCTGCGTAGGAGTCAGTTGTCTGGTCTAAATTACTCATGCTAGTTCTCTGTCAGTGTGTGCAGACAGGCATTGAACATTATTGATCAGAACTGATCAGTAATTAAGGGCTGAGCTCAGGCCTGGACACTGAGGAAAAAAACCCCAAAATACTGAGTATCTGCTCACTGAGTCAATATGTGCATCCAGGATACTGATGAGCTACAGAAACTTAAGAAAACAAATGTACAAGGAGGCAAATTAGATCTGCAGGGCTAACCTCCAATTTGGTCCCATTTGGAGTGCTTGAATTCAGATGCTTAATGCAGCTTTCTGTTTGTCAAAGTATCATGCACTAAGGACAGGTTTCAGGAGTCCAGTCCTGTGACTCCAACAGGTCCCTCGTGTGTTAGGGATACACAGTTAGTTTTGTGTGAGGATAGATAATCGCTGACAATAAAGCATCTAGTTCAGTTAACCACTGCTCTTGCTTATCGGTGGAGTTCTGTTTCTTCATCCTTTTACTGGCAGATTGCAGAGACCTGCAAAGTGACTCCGCACACTACAAGCCAGAACCAGCTTCACCATATTACAGTGTCTGAATCAGCAGTCTTAGAAGAACAAATCTCAGCTTGATCTTTTACCCTTCTGCTGGAAATATTGCAGGATTCAATTTCTGAGATGGTTAATTCTAGTTTCTCAGTCCTAAGGCAGGTATCTCGAGTCAGAGAAGCACTTAACCATGTGCATACATGTCACTGTTCAGTCAGAACTTACTCCTGGGGTCATTTCTCTAGTATCACTTTCCAGGAAAGAAAAAACCCTTCCTTTGCTTTCCCCATTTGGCAAAGAAGATATATGTGCGCAGCAAAATTGAAGTCAATGGGCATTAAGCACACGCTTGAACGCTTCCTTGAATTGGGACCTCAATTTCTAACGTGGCAGTGATTTGTAGAAAGGATACATGGAAACATAGAGGGGTCTATTTTAAAGGTCAAACTCACTGCTTCCATCTTATTCTGCAGCACTGTTGTGGTCACAACTTGCTTGAAGGCTCTGTGAAAACCACAGAAACATGGCACAGATACACCAGTCGTGACAGTAAGTCTTTATCAGAATATAACATGGCAGAATTTGTGCCACTTACTATATAAGAGACAACAACGCGTGACATGTTTTACTCAGGTTCGCATCTGGGAACAGTGCCAGGCAGCAAGGGGAACATGACTCATGCACACAGACATGCACGCTCAGTGCTCCTGTTTTGCTTAACATACAGTCATATTTTCTTGAAGGGGGTGGCAAGGAAAGTATTTTGCTTTGGTGCTGTTAGGCAGACAGCACACCCCTCTCCCATGTGAACCAACAGCGTTGGTGGGATGTGGGCCAGTCTGTGGCCCAGGCTCTGCCTGGCCACAGCGCATCCCTGTACTGGTCCTGTTTCTTGCACCAGCAGAAACTGGACGGAGCAGTAGGTGGAAAAGAGCGTGTGGGGCACATGCAGCCTGATGGGGTAGTCACTTGACAGTCAATCACTGCAACACAAAATGACAAGGATACCACCTGGGAAATTTCTCTGCTCTGCTGCTTGGACTGCTGGATGCTTTATGACAGAGAGCAGCTGAAGGAAGGTGGTTTTATAAACTGATGGTGGGAAACTACACCCAGAAGGCAGAGATGGGCACTATCTATCCCAGCAAACCAGTTAAATATCAAGGCTAAATTATGGCAGAACTAGGAGCAATTTCCTTTCTAATCCAGCCATCCATAATGAGGTTTTGGAATATCAAGTAGGATAAGATAAAATAATTGTTTTCCTCGTTCTCCCCATGCACAAAAAATTAATAAGAGCATAAACATTAGCAGCATCTCTGAGAAGGCGAAGCTCACTTCACCTTCTTGTCTGAGCGGCTGTAACTCCCACAAAGGGCTGCGCTGTCAGGCAGCGGAATAGGCAATTCTTTCCTTAAATCATGAGCGCTGAGCTGCGAGCAATCGGAGCCTTTTAATGCACCTCCGATACAACTAGTGGCATGACCGCTCGGGTTTGATCAGTAGCCTGGATGTGGCAAGTGCTGGAGCTGCAAGCCAACCTCTATGGGAGAAGTAGCGGTGTTCTGCTGCCTATGTGAGCCTCATTTCAAATGCCGTAAATATTAAGGAATGTGCTACTTCTTCCAACCTTTCAGTGCTCTGTCTCTATGCGCACAGATGGGCGTTGGGAGATAGAAAGCCAAGTACAGCTAAGTGCACTGAAATGCTTTGCAGCTTTTTAAAATTTCATCCAGCATCTGAATCTGTTTATCTAACCTTTTTTTCCCTCTCCTCCCTTTTCTTTCTCAGAGAATTGCTCCTACTGTGTGGATGAAATGCACCAAAATGCAAACAAGCAAAATATGGAGCTGAGCTACGTTGAATGCGAGTTCCTCCATTGCCAGATGTGAAAAGAACAAGAGGTTTGAAAACCGTAATTTGTTTTAAAAAAAATATCATTTGGTACTTCTGAGCAATTTGATGATTTAATGAGCACAGATGGATGTGGGATGAATTTGTAGGAGACAAGTGTTTAATGTATCTGCTCAGATTATTCCAGGACTAAGCATTATCCTTCCTAGTGCATGAAGGTAATTAATATTTCCCATTATGGGCATGAAAAAACTCATATGATCAGTTAAGGAATGCAGATTCACCAATGATATGGAAGTTAATTCATAAATCAATTAGAGAATCTTGCCTGCTGTGTATAATTAGGGTTACTTCAATTATAGCTTATTTTCGGATTTAAGACTCAGGAATTAAAATGCTTAAAATCAGAGTAAGTTCCTTACTGTCATATACTGCAACTGGAAGTATTTAGTCAGTTTTAGCAGTCTAAATCTATTTACTCCTGATTCCAGCATGGCTGAGCAGACACAGCTAACCCATGTCCCTCTGGTTCTATTTTGTCACTTAAAATTGTTATCAGTTAAATGTTTCACTATCTGGATCATCCTGAGGTGAACTGAGAAATTTGTAGGATATGGGACTAGCCCTGGCATATTAAATGCAGTGTCTGGACACCTCTACAGTAAAACTTTGAGAGCAGCACCTCAACAGCCAGCTCTAGAGATGTCAGGGGATGTTCTTCCTGGCTTCTTTTCATGGCTACATTTAACTAAAGGTGCAGCATTCCACTGATTTAGTTACACTGGTGCTAAATCTGGTTTATATTGATTTAGCTTTTCTTATAGCATTAATCTAAACTGATGTAGACCAAATTAAGTGTGCCTAAATAGGGATTGGTTTTTCACTCCTTATACTAAATTGTTTTTTCATGGATTTTAAGGACAAGAGACTACTGTGATAGTCTGCTCTCACTGCCTTCATTACAATGCTGAAGAACTTGCCTGTATTTATTTCTGCTTCAAGTCTAATAGCTGTGCTTGAACAACAGCACCTCTTTCAGGCAAAATGCCCACTCTAGAGTAAAAATATTCCCATGTCTGTCCTGTCTGCAGTGTCTTACAGACTGTTACCAAGCCATTCCTAAGTCTGCTCTTTACCAGGTGTACCAGAGCTCCCTGTATCACTCACTGCAAGTATATTGTTTTAAACTTTTCACTGTTCTTATAATGCTTCTCTAAGGCTGCTCCACTTTGCCTCAGATCTGGCTCTTCTGAAATACACTGTTACTCTGTGTTGTCCTTACCAATGAGTTGAATTAGCTCTGTACCAACGGGTCTGTGCTCTTCATCACCTACATCCCACTTCAGTCCTCTGTTCTGAACAGCAAAGACTTTATGTTGGAAAGTGCAGGTCCAAGACCCAACTCCTGTTGGGCTACACTACATACACACACAATCATTTTCTAGTGATTTCTGATCTAGAGTTAGATTTGATGCCAGTGAATCAGTTTTCAATCCACTTAGTATCTGCTGTGTCAGTTGTGTACAGTTTACTCAGCAAGACATTTTACAGTAACAAACCAGCTGCCTTAGAAAAGTTTAAATATGTTACACTGTCATTGTTACCTTCCCAACCAAACTTCAGCCTCCATTCAGTAAAACACTGTGTAAGGTATGGACTGTCCTGTAGTATCCCTTCTATGCCCTGCATTATCTGCTCCATGACCCCAGCTGGATTCAGGGTCAGGTGGCTTGCCCAGTCCATTCCCTTCAGCCTCTTACATACACCCAGACAAAAGTATTTTCTTTCAAACTTCTGGAACTTTACTATTGTTTGAAAATTGTTTTAAATATCAACTCAAGAGTTCCATAGACTGCTTTTTGAAAACGCTTTGATACTTTTGCAAAAAACATGTTCTCCTCAATCACTTTTGAGTGGAAAGCATTTCAACAGCATCGTATGGGTGCATTATCCTTCCCAGTCCTCAAACTGCAGTCTTGTAGAAAACATTTACCTGAAGCCTGCACATGGAGACCTAGCTCTTTTCTGTACCCCTGTTTCTAGTCAGTTATCTCTATCTCCATCTGCTTTTGTATTTTGGTGTTCCTACTCTACTCTTTTTGGGTTTGCAAGGTCACTCTAAGGTACCAAGGTTCAGAGCAGGCTGCTGAAATATACTCCAGAATCACCGGTACGTTTCTCTCTAGAAATGGACTACATTTTTTGGTAACAAGTCCCTGAAGATGGCACTATCTGTAAGTATCCTACACAAGGAGAATTTGAAACAGTCTTTGATATTGCAGAACAGGCCAGAAATGGCCTTGGCGAGCCAACACATCATCCCTGTTGCCACCAGGCAGGAAGCATCACATGACAACCTCATAAGTTTATTAAAACATAGGGTCCCATTTAAAAAGTGGCCTTTTCCAACAGCATTGACATCCTTTGGGCTGCGAAAGCACTGCTGTCCTCCATGTTTAGACCACAGCTGTACAGTTCCATGGACAGGTGCTGCTCACCCCTTTTTTAATCAATGAACATTAAACCTGCACTGTGTGTTGAATGATTTTCAATGGGCAGATGCATGTAAGTCCTGTCTTCCTAAAAGACAGCTGAGCCATCTACAGTCAATCCACAAAGCAGCAAAACTGCAACAACCCTTGAGCAAGTTAAACTTGCAGCCCTCCTCCAAATGCCCCCTGAGGGTGCAGGTGACCTCAGGAGATACACAGCTTACCTTTCCCGGGGCAAAGGCTTGGGCTCTGGCCGAATAGCTGCCATGGAAGAGAGGGGCTGCCTGGCAGGAGAAGGGATGGAAAAATTCAAATCCAAGGAGCCTGTTTTCCTGTGCAGAGGCTCCAGCCCCATGGCTCCCTGCATTTCACTCTCGATAGGGCATGAGCCAGCCCTGCCATGGCTGGAGAGCGAGGAGAGCTCAGGTCCCACTGCCCCTTGCAGGACTCCTTCGATGGCTGCCTGGGGGTCATGTGTGGGGGACACGGACGGTGGGGAGCGTGACTTCTTTTTTGTTGATGCTCCTGCTAGAAGTTTCAGCAGCCCGCTCTTCTTCTCCTTCTGCAAAGGAACCAAATGAAATATGGGCAGTGAGCAGACATACCAACTCCCTTCGATTTTCTTTTGGAAACCTCCCAAAACTGCCATGACTAGAGGTGGATCCAGGTAGAACTTCAGCTTTTGGTAATAAAGATCCTATGATCCCCATCCACAGGGCTTCAACTCATTCAGCAGAGTAAGGACCTAACTTACTGCAAAGATTATCTCCAATTTTAATGACACAAGGAGTTTTGCAAAAGATCTGTTAAATTTCTTCCTCTTCTGTCAGAAGTGCAAGCCATTACTCAAGACTATCTTCAGAGACTTAGGGCTGTGAAGTTTAGCTATATTTGATAATTTGTTCTATAATAGGATCCCAGGGGATAAAAATGAACCAAGAAACTGCAATACTTCTGGAACAGAAACTCTCTATCTTCAAGCAGGAACACTCTTTGGAAATACAAGCCAGTAATTTATTTATTCTCTGTAGACAAAATGTCCCATGCAAGGTTTAAAATGATTCTCTTTTATGTGCTGACTGCTGAAGTAATTTCTCAAAGCAGCTTTAAAGAATAGGAGGGCTACAATAAAATAAATACAAGCTTTTAGAAGATGCTTGGTTTTACTACAGTAAATGTACTTGGAGTATCTGATATGTCTGCTCCCAAAGTTCTTGTTTGCACTCTTTAGCTGTCACAGACTGGTAAGAAAACAGAAATACCTTATATGTTAAGACATGGAAGAGGTAAAATGAAGCATATAGTTGTTATCACAGAGACAATGTTCATTGATTTTTGAAGAGTAGAGTCTTAACTATGCTTCCAGATCCCAGTCTCCTGCATACCACCAGTTCCAACTATACACTCTGTTTAAAAGGGCGTTTGTCACTTACAGGATGAAAAGATCCATCCTGCCAAGATGTTCATCCAGGCAGAATCCATGGAAGCTAAGGGAGGCTGGCCATATGGCACCATCAGGTCAAAAATACTAAATAATTTCCCCTGGAAACAATAGAAAAGCAGACCAAACGCCCCTGATGAACATCTTTTTTCCCAGATGGGAAGGGACTGTTGTGGGAACTGTGGTAGGTGTGCATGCTGGAATTCACCTGAAGCACCAGAAAAATACTTCATTTTTTCTCTCACTCTCTAATTAAGAAATAGCGCTGCTGTCATCATTATATCAAATTTTAAAGCTCTTCATGAAATTGCAAAACTCTCCTTTCCCTGTGGTACACTGAAACAATAGCTCTAATGATCCCAGCATACTGTGTCAATATTCATTTGAAGGTGTCTAAAGGTCAGTGACAGAATACAATAGCCATTGTGGGGCTCTGGAGAAACAGCTATTGTGCAGCAGTGAGCACTCTGAGCCTCTTTAATTGGCAGCTCTGCACATGCAAAGTAACTATGTGAACTAAAGCCCTGCATAATGAACAATTAATATTCCTATGTGGTAGCAGCTTTTCTAATTTTTACTTCTAATTTAAATACCTTGGCAAATTTTCATTAGAAAAAACTTGTGTGACTTAGACCATTTAAGGCATAGAAGCAAAAATCTTTGGAAGGAAGGAGATGCATATATTCACACCCATCTGCACATTAAAAAGCAGATGAGTCTGACAGTCATTCAATTTTGTTTACAAGAATGGCTTCCACTCTACACAGTTAGCCCTGGCATAAATTTCTATACTCAAGCTACTATCCCTCAGATAATAGAGAGCTATAATGAACTTGCTGATGTACCCTTTGTTCTACTTTAACAAAAGGAAAAGTAAAGAATTGATTTTTAGCTCTTCTTAGTCCACTGAGCATTTTACTAAACTTTTGAGACTGTTCTCTCAAGGGAGATGACTTCAATTGCTAAGCCTAGTTCTGCTAGTCAAAACCGGAGGAGTCTCATCCCTCCCACTGTGCCCTTGGGCAAGATACTTAGAGGTGAACTGATACTAGCCACTTTGGGTGCCTGGAGATTAGACATTACGTCCAGCTCTTTCTCCCTTTGAGTCTGGCAAATGCTCTCAGCCTTCTGGTATCACATTGCCAGATCCTCTGCCGATGCTGCTCAGAGCACTTCAAGCAAAACAAGGACTGTCGGGAGCTGATAATTTACTGTGATGTGTTTCATGAGAAACAGACTGGGTTTGAACCTTCTGTGATCAGCAGTTCAACCTAAACTCCACCATGCCAGCTGCCCCCATCTGTAAAATGGGACTAGGTTAAAACTCCTTCTTGTGCTGTGGGAATTTGTGAATGACTCCAGTGTTAGAAAGCTGTACATTTCTTTGAGAGCAACTGGTCCTTTTCCATGGCTTTAATAATAAAAAAAAAAAAAAAGAAAAGATTTGGAACGGGATGTTAGTATGCATTCCCAGCAGTGATTTATTTCAAATGTCCAAGTATTATGAATTCATTTAATATTTAGTGTAATAGCAGCCATCCTTCACAAGAAATTAATTTAATATTTATATGGCTGTCCAAGACAGTCCTTTCTTCAGCAGTTTCACTCTAAATCAATGAGGCATTAGTGGGCGTAAATGCTGTAGAGAAATCTACACTGATTGGTTACAGACTGTGGGTTTTGAAAAGAGATAAGAAGTTTACAGAGGACTTATCTGATGACTTTCAGGAATTAAGCTTTTGAATGAAAAAAAAGGATGGTTTACTTTTTCCATTCACAGATGACTGTTTTATTGTTTTCTAGGAAATCTGTAATCTACTGAAGCAGCTGTGTAATTACTGAGTTTTCTTTGTCTGGTAGCTACATTTCCAACTGACTGCAAACTGTGTTGACGTCTGTACCTCCTGAACCTGCCAAGGTCAGACCTTCGCATCTGTGTTGATGGATGGATTCACAGTGTGGACAGCACTTCTCCCATCTCCTGGTTACTGCCCACATGTTTAACTGAATTTAAATCATCACCTTTGTGTTGCTCAGGTTTTATTCTGGGAGGTTCAGACTCAAAAATTCCAAACCATTAATTTCACAAGGATCAATACCTTGTTCAAAAAAAGGCAAAAGAGTGAAATTAGCTCTTTCAAATAAATCTCAGGCTGTTTCTACTTGAGAAAAAAAGGACTGTGAACATACAGCATAGGCAGGTCAGAATTTCTTGCTTCTCTAGTGAAGCCTACACTTGAGACTCTGTTCCTATGGTGTAGCATGAAGGAATCTCAGTGGAAATCAGTCTCTGGCAACACAAGGATAGGACGGGCAGCATTTCTGTGACCCTGAAGCATATACCTGGGGAAGCCAGCACTTGGGCAGGTGCAAGTTCCCCTCCATATGTCGCTGTGGGAACGTTTGGAAAAGTGAATACAGTCTGAGCTTAAGAACTCATGAAGGACTAGATCAAAATTAAAGTCTCAGATATGTAAATGTTGAAATATTTTGCTTCACAGTAATTGGGGATGATTTTTCCCCTCATTAATAACCCCACTTGAAGATAATAACTAGCTCTTCTTTCAGCCTCAGAGATGAGATGAGCCCAGAATGCAGCTTCGTTGATGACTGAGTGATAACGGAGTCCCCTGTCTGCAAAGCAATAATCATGCTATAATCCAAATACCAATTATATGTACTGGCTATATTAATACAGATCTTTTTTTTTTTTTTTTTAAACCACCCTAATAAACAGAAATTTTTGTTTTAGTTTTCTTCATCTGCAGCTCCTAATACTTAATTTCCTACCTATCCAGGCTCATTAAATAAATGAGGAAACCTTACTGCAGCTGATAGAAAAACCGGCTCCAGCCACTGAAATGAGGTAATTTCTCATGCAACACCAGTTACATCAGTAGATAAGAGAGCCAGAGGGAGAAAAAAAGGTTTCATTTAAAAATGAAGAAAAGAGAAACAAAACTGTTTAAATGCTGCCCTGAGTCCTACAGGACAAATGAGGAACTCATCTATCAGTCAGTACGCCCAAACCACCACCTTTATTGTCTGTTTAACTTGGTCAGTACTTGTTTCAGCAAATTTAAGTTAGTGTCTGGAGAACAGTACATCTTTATTCTGATACCAACTTGGTTACTGGTGATTGATGCTTGCACTGAAAGAGTAGGTGGCATTTTGGATTACATCGTTTAGGAAAAAAGCTATTTGGATTTTTAAAATCTGTAAAATTATTTGACTTGAGATTTTGATAATTATTTAAAAAGAGCAAAAAACAAACCAGCATCATCACAAAGGAAAGTTTCAGGTTTAGGATGTCTTTGGATATGTATTTATCATTTGCAGTTTGCCACTATTTCTCACGAGGCATAGGTGACATACTGAACAAGACAACAGTAATTACTACATGATTACTTCTAATTTTAGGGAAAGACTAGTTTTGTATCATATATTGTATGGAAATACTTGAAGGAGATTTAGTTTTTAATGGATACAACTGCTTCTGGCCAGAAGTCTACTATTATAATCTCAGTATACAAGTTACATGCCAAGGAACAAAAATGATTTTAGAATCATAATATCATTAGTTTTTAAATCCCAGTGGTAGTAACATGCTTACATACATGCACAAACATATTAAACTTATGGTCACTAATTTGAAGATAACTAGTATTAAAGCCAGGAGAAAATAAGAAAAATGTCTTGCAGCTAGACCTGATTGGGAATTTCAAATGTTTTGAAAACAAAACTAAGAAGAAATTAGTGTTCAGGTCCCAATACAGCAAAGCACATAGGCACTTCATCATACACTTTTGTTGAACTGGGGCGGATGCAAGGCTCTAGAGACTACTAAAAGAGATAAAGAGGGAATCTAAAAATATATTTGAATATTCAATTTAGACGGCATATTAGATCTTTCAAACACTGGAACAAAGTCAAAGGGAAAACCTGAAGAGGAAGCAGAGAGTCTCAGCTATTGGTGAGCTTCCTGGAGGCTGCTGAATTCATAACAGGCAGAAAGCAAAAAGAACACTAACACAATTAATGGCAAATGAGGGATAGATGATCTGCTACGCTGAAATTCAAGTTTTTCTGTGTTTGATGGAGGGAGAAGCTGATGGATGGATAGTTTTGTATTTCCTTGCTTCTCCTGGTCTGGTATGTAGGGAATAGGGGATGATTATGAAAAGGATGGAAAATTGTTAAGATTTGCAACTTACTCCATGCCCCAATAACAGTTTTCAGTGATATTTTTTAGTGGGAACAGCTGAAACAGAGCACCAGGGAATTGAAAACTACTGCTGTGATGAAGTAACTCAAAACTGTGTACTGATAAAGTGAAATGCAAGGATAACACCAAAGAAGATGATGAAACCATGGTTCTCATGAAGCCCGTGGCAACATTTCCACTTATTTCCAAGCAGTCACTGCCTCTAGAACTAAGCTCAGATGGATGTGTTTTAGTCCTGATCCTAGTCCATCTCTTCCTTTGAAGTGTGAGCAACCTCTTTGGGGACACAAAAGAAGGGAGTAGGCATTCTATCCTTGTATATATTTGACATTCAGCTCCCTTCTTCACTCAGCAATCCACTGGATGTTTGATTATCCTACAACAAGGGAACTTCAGCACAAAACATTGAAATCTCTCCTTCTCTGCTCCACTCTCCTGCCCCCTGCACAGCCTATACAGAGATGTGTAAAGCATACATACTTTCCTTGGGGAATGTGGGTTCCCATCTTATTTCAGAAGAAAAAAGTCAATCAAGGAGTTTCATGCAAATGCTTCAAGCAAGGGATGACTAAGCATGAACAAGAGTTTCTGCTCTGTCATATAAGAAATCCTCATCATTTATTTCTGGAAGGAAACCTTGGCACCCTGCAGAGCTGGACACATGCTGTGAATCCTAAGTGGAAGCAGGCAACTTCCTCAGAGAAAAAAAATGAGATCCGAGCCACCCTTCCCTTACCAGTATCTCCTGCTGTCTTAGACACCTGTTCTGCTTGTCAGATTTTGTGAATCCCATTTTCTAGGCATTTAATTCTACCCTCACATTAAATGGGAATTATGAATTCCATTACAAAGCAAGAGCCTTAAAGGCAATAAACGTCCATACTCAGGAAAAGTTAATGCTCATTGTGTAACTGGCCAAAAAGAGAATACAGTGTGCACTCTGGGAATACAAATCCCAAGTATTCCCATGGTACTATTGACTCTAAACTGCCTATTTTCACAGAGAAAGGAAGTCACTCCTAAAACTTGATGCTTAGCAGTGTCAAAAAGGCAAAAGAGAAGATTGGGAATTGTTATGAAAGGTTTAGAGAGAAAGGTAAAACCATCTGCAGAAAACAGTGCTGGGAGAAGCCCTGCCATGCCTACCTTCCTGAATGCTGTGCCATCTTCTGGCCACTGCAGCTGGAATAGGATATTGCAGAACTATAAACAGCACAGAGAATGGCAATGAGGACCATGAGAGGTGTAGAACAACCCCTGTACATTGGAGATGCCTGCTTGGAAAGCAGACAACTGACAGGAAATCTGATAGTGGCCTACAAAATCCCCTACAGACAAGGTAACTTGCGAACAGATCACTTATTTCCCACAATACAGGAATTAGGGGGAACTTAACGAGATTATCAGGCAAATGGTGGAAACTAAAAAATAGGAAGCATTTTTTCACACAACGCATAATTAAATGGACACTTACTGCACACAGTATTGCGGAAGCCAAAAGTATGAACAGGTTCAAAGGGGTTTAGACAAATTAATGGAGAACAGATCTAGCAAGGGCTATTAAAATAATGGTATGAATCCAACCTCTGCTTCAGGAAGTCCCAACAGGTAAATGAAACAGCACTTACAGCATACACAGGGTGACTCCACCTTGCTACAAAGATATCATAAAAACAGTGAGAAGTAATGCTATGATAAAAAAATTAGCTATTTGGGCAAGAGCATTGGAAACAGGACAAAGACAGGAATAAGCTCTCCCCTGTGCCCTCCCAGCTTTGGGAAATCAGCTGTTCAGAGACTTCCTCAGCTGCAGGGGTCTGAGAGAGGGCAAAAGGCAGCCGGCAGGATGCAGTGTCAGCCAAGGAAGAGACACAAAAGGTTGGGAACTGTAACACCAGAGCACTTTCACAGCCCTGCAATTGCTATTTGGATTCCTTAGCTCCATCTCTGCTCTGCAAAAGGTTGTAGATCAGGGGCTGCAGCATTCACCCTGCACCAAGGAGCCAGAAAAGCACTGGTGATGGGGCTGACAAGGACCTATTGCTTCCTGGAGCCAGTTCACATCCTAACCTGGCATTACACTGCCTTTGTACATACCAAGGGCTTCCTTGGAGCTACCATGGGGGTCTCCTACATAATGCTACACTGTGTCTAGAAAACCTACCCAAAACTGAAGTCCAGCAAAAACCCCTGTGTTTTAATATAAATCAAGTATGACCAGATGATTTAGGCAACTGTGTAGACTAACTGTACTTTCCACAGAGTTTAAGCAAAACAGCTGGACAGAATATGAGCATCCTTCTGAAACTTTAGGTTCATTTATTCAAGCTAGAGAAGAATCTATCACAGCTTTATTGACAGCACAGGATTCTGAAATGAGAAAAAGATGTACAAACACATTAACTGTTAGACAAACTGCTTAGAAATAGTGTTTTTAAATAAGATGATTTAGACTGACTAGTTAGCTTGATACTTCTTGTCTCTCATAAGGAAGTGAAAAAGATTTATTGGTCCTGAGGAGCACTGGGAGCAACACTCACATTTTGCAGAAAACCAGAGCAAGCTCACTCATTGAACACCTGAATGAAAGAGAATCAATGACAGAAGTCAGGATGTGCTTTGACATACTCCAATCTTACACATAGTTAGCTCTGGCTCTCCCCATCCACAAGGGATGGATTTCATTTCAGAAGTAAACAGTTAAAATTGCTTGGTCTTGCTTTGTAATCTTATTAAACGACAGGCAAGTGAGACTTGTATTTTTACAGAAAGCAGAAACATGTGGGTGAAAGGTTTGGATTACTGGAGGTCATCTTGTCCCTTGTCACTGATGTATCTATTCCCGCTTGGTTGATGTTGTTCCAGCAGCTGTGCCACCTCAGGCTGTAATTTCAGCACTTCCAACAAACTAAACAGTATTGGGCTGGCCTGCATTCAGAGGGAAGATTGCTTGTGAAAAATTCAGGCATTGCAGGAGGAATATTCTTCTCTCAAAATCAATTCCCCATGGAAGAGAAAAAGGGCTCTCCGTGGACAATGAAAAATTGCCAGGATTTGCATGTACTAGACACTGGAACACATTACAGTGAAATAATTCCTACAAACAATTCATCAATTCATAAAAGATGCATTTAGCTAGAGACTGAGGAGTCAGCTGAGACTGACAGAACACATCACACCCACATGGACTGTGGCCTAGAGGTGATGAAAACAGAAGCTCCTCTTGCTCAGGCAACATATTTCTGAAAATTAGCTGGGCTTCACAATGCCACTGGGGCAGCCTGGACTGGCTGAGAGGGGCCCTGATGGTTCTTAGATGGTCTAACATTGTAGAAGCAGGTCCTTGACACCATCAAGGCCATGAGCATGAAAAATTCAGTCTCTCTGAAGACTGCCCTCCAGTTTTGGCATCTCCTACAGCATCAAATCTGAGCATCCAAAAAATTATTCCTAATGTCTTTTGTGCATTAAAAAAATTAGGTCTTGCCCCTGCTCCCTCCTGCCCTCATGAAACCATCTCTCAAACAAGGCAAGTGATACTTTATTAGCATCAAGAAGAGAAATACCAACATGCTCAAGCTGACGGCTTCTTTTCTGGGAGTAAGGGGAAGCTCATCCTCTGTGCGCCCAGGGGATCACAGGGCGTCCCAGGCGCTCTGTCTCCGTGGGCATTGCAGGTCTCACTGTACCCAGCAGCACCGCACAGGGACAGAGCTGTTGTCTGGCGTGCTGAGGTGTGATCAATTATTATGGTGCATGAGCTTTGCAGGCAAAGCAGCTGAGGTCTCTGTAATCTCCCCTGTCAGCTGTACTACAGGCATTTTCAGTCCTACCATGTTTCCAAGAAATGCCCTGTGAATTACTCCTGGGACACACTGAGGTGGCTGAAGTCCTCTTCTCTTATAAGGACCAATTGAACACATATTCTCTTTAAAAGATTAAGAAAGAATCCCAGAATCATTTTAAAGGATTGCAAAGTAAGTGGCTGTCAGTATCAGAGGAATGCTCAGGCATGTAAATGACAACTTCTTTGATAAAGTGACCAAGGTGTGGCTTTCCAAATGTCACAGCACTTGGGTTGCAATTACTAGTAAACTTTGCAATAGCAAAAAGCTTGCTAGAAGCTGCTCAAGCCCTGGCAGCATTTGTAATAAAAGCATCATCTCTTCAGCAAAAATTGGATTTCATCTTTTTTCCTAGTTTCATCTTTTTATTACTTAAAAAGTAAAAATGGACCCATCAAAGACTATTTGGTAAAAAACCCCTCCCAATACCCTTATACTGATGTCAAGTCTTTAGCAGCATAAAATTCCACTTTCTTAAATTAAAGAGCTGAGCAAGAAGGATCATCAAGGAAAAACAGAGCTAACCAAAGGGAACAACTAGGGTCTAAGTAGGGAAGGGGAGTCAATAGCACTGTGGCTTTTTTCCCTTTTGCACTGAGTCTGTTTTTATATTGCAGTCTTATCCCTCTGTTCTATCCTCCCTTCCTTTGTTTTATCCGCTGCTTTTTCCCTGACACATGACCTGCAGGTATGACCATATAATTAAATGCAATTGAGTTGCACTGATTTAACTAATTGCCACCTATCATGTGTGCCACCTAAGCCAATGTTCTTATCATGTGTGCCACTTAAGCCAATGTTCTCCATTTCCTCATCCTACCCCAACTGTGAGACAAAACACCTTAGCTCAAATGTCAGGCTTAAGTTGATTTAGGTAACCCAAGATGTCTGAGAACATGCTTTGTGCCAAAGCTGGTAGTAGGATAATTTCAGTGGTGCAGCCAGTGAGTGGCATCTCACACGGGTTACACACGTAGTCACATCTGTAATCTCAAGAGCTCTCTGGACACAAATTTGTTGCTTGTCTGGAGTGTTCCATGCAATGAGGCAGTGACATCTGGTTGGTGTTTTCACATGTGACTACTGCAGAAATAATTAGCAATGACAACATATATACAGCGTATTCCTCTTTACTCTGCCAGCTAGTTGACTGATGCAGAAGAGGCCAGTGTGATGAAATAAAAGGTGGATCCTGCCAACTAGCAGCAAGAAATGGTCAATTTTGACACACAAGCTCAAAATGTCTCTATGAAGATGTTGGTCACACACACCTCACATCTGAAAATGATGGAAACTATATAAAGATAAAATCACTACTGCACTGGAGCAGAAATGACAGCTTTGTCATAATAGTCCATCTCTGAGCCCGCCTACTATAGATGAAGATGAAAAACCCTTTACACAAGTCAGATAACAGTGCAAGAAGATTTCCCCTTGACTGCAGTGGTTGATCGACTGATGGTCTGTACAGACTGACAGCCTTTCTTATTTTCATTTTAGCAAAACAGTGTGGGTAAACATTGACTTAGAATTGTCTCATCTTCAATTTGATCATGGTTGATTGGAATGTCTCTGCCTATAAAGATAACAGAATTAGTAGTCCATTAGTTCAGCAATCATGACTTTTATTCAAGCTCCTGTACTATGATTACTTTGCTGTATCTGACAATCTTCCCACAGCAGAGCAGGCAGTATGATGAATATCTCACATGAGTTTGTTCTTTCAACTTCTTGACAGGACAGCAATGTGTGTGTTTGAGGGGTCCCTTCCAGTCCTGCACTCCCTCTTTTTAACTCAGTAGCATACATGCAAGAACTCAAACTGCAGATAACCAGATACTACCAGTTGCTTTGCAATGTTTTCCAGTTAATGATTTTTTATGAAATCAAGAGGATATTTGAATTAGGTACCAACAGGGCTTGTCTCAGTCCCAATGCTAGTCAATCTTTTAATTAAGTACTTGGTAGGTGAGCTAGAGAGTGCACTTCTAAAACCAGCAGTGGGCACTAAGCTGATGAAGCCTGCAAGCAGTTGGAAGGTGTACTGATTTTAGCTGGGATACAGTTAATTTTCTTCATAGTAGCCCGTATGATGCTATGTTTTGGATTTGTGACCACACAAGGGTAACAACACACTCCGTTTTAGTTACTCTTGAGCAGTGCTTGCACACTGTCAAGGCCTTTTTTGTTTCTCATGCTGCCCCTCCAGTGAATAGGTTGCGGGTGCCCAAGAAGTTGGCAAGGGACACAGCTGGGACAGCTGACCCCAGCTGACCAGAGGGATATCCTAGACCATATGATGTTGTGCTCAGCAATAAAAGGTGGGGGAAGAAGCAGGAAGGGGGGACATTCAGAGTGATGGCATTTGTCTTCCCAAGTCACTGTCATGTGTGACAGAGCGCTGCTTTCCTGGAGATGGTTGAACACCTGCCTGCCAATGGGAAGTAGAGAATGAATTCCTTGTTTTTCCGTGCTTGCAGGCACAGCTTTTGCTTTACCTATTGAAGTGTCTTTATCTCAGTCCATGAGTTTTCTCACTTTTACCCTTCTGATTATCTTCCATTCCCACTGTGGTGGGGAGTGAGTGAGCAGCTGTGTGAGGCTAAGTTGCCTGCCAGAGTTAACACAAAACAGAAGGATAAACAGGGTATTCAGAACAATTTTCCTAAAACGGAGAAATGATCCCAAATCACCATGGTGAGATCTGCAAAGATAACCATGACATGCTACTGTTAGGAAGGAGAAATCAAATGTACAGATGCCAGCAGCTCCGCAAAAAGGGACATGGGAGTTACACTGGATCACAAACGGGGCATGAGTCAAGATGCTGCTGCAAAAAAGGAAAACTTAATCTGGAAACATGTTAACAAACATCTTATATGTAAGCCATGGAAAGTGCTTATTCCATGCTAATTGTCACTAACAAGGTTTCAGCAAAACTCCACTCTGGTGCATTGCTCTTTAAGATCCTAGCAAGCTGAATACTGCCCAGAGGAAAGCTGGAAGTGTAATCAAAGGCCTAGAAAGCATTACCTGTGAAGAAAGGCTAGGAACTGGCCCCAATGAGGTTGAAAGAACAGAATTCTTGAGGACTGAACACATTATTAGTTCTCTAATATATGGAAGGCTGTCAGGAGAAAGCTGATCAGCTGTTCACCTGGGGCAGGACATGAAGAAGGCAGATTCATTTGTAAACATAAAAGATTCAGGAGGGATAATAGGGAATTTTCTGGCCGTAGGAATATGAAAGCACAGGAATAGATTGTCCAGAGAAGTTGTGTAATGATCATAATTGAATAATTTTAAGAAAAGTTAGACAGACATCTGTGGTGGGTAGTTGGCATACATCTGACTTTCTCACAGTTGGTGAATGGAAATCCATCCCAAGCCTGTGGGACCACCACCCTTCCTACCTTCCTGTGCCACTTTCCCTGCTGGCCAGCTGCATCTCTCAGCCAGGTTGCATCAAAGCCTGCCAACCAGGAGTATCTGGCTTAGACAAAACCTGTCCAGAAAAATTTTAAAAGTTGGAAAATCAGTTCTCTCTTATGTCCTGATCAAAGCCTAGCTTACGCATTTCCTTTGCCACAGCAGGCACCATTGTGTTGATAGGACCTGCCTGCCTGACCTCCCCCCTTTTCTGCCTCAAAAATTAAGATGTGATGAGTAACATAACGTTGTACAGGAGGGAATAGAGATCTCTGAAGTCATCAAAAAAGCCAGCTAGTTCCATTTTAAAATATACAGTTCTGAACTGATCATGAATTGAGAATAAAAACTACAGTACAGGAAATCTACTTTACTACAAAATAAGTTGGCCATGGACTCACATTAAATTACTTCTTCTCTCCCTGGGGCATCTGGTGATGAAGCCCAATGCCAGTCTACTGCTAGCATGCTGAATACAGTGAGCTGTGAGTGAAGGTTAATATTTTATCTTCTGTAGTCTTAACTTACGGAAACACATCAGTGAATATGAACCAAACAAAATATATGTCTTAAAGCAAAGCAACAGGTTGAGTTCTGCCTTTATAATGAATCGTTTTTTAAAAGGTTGACTGCTTGACACCCTATATTAATTGATTACAGGCAGCCTGCAGACATAGTGTCTGAAAAGTAACTTTTGCATGGTGTACTTTTTGAATTCCTGAGACTGATCTTTTCTCCAGAGGGCATAATAAGAGAACCTTTTTTTTTCAGTCCTTCAGAGACCAGCACTGACTCCATGTCTTGACTTGGTCTGAAGGGAATTACTAGATGCATGAGACATTCAGTCAAAAAAATAACAACCCAGCCTGACTTTAAAGTGGCTTTACCATTTGGCAAAAGAAAAGCTGAGGGCTTGTGAATCTTCCTGCTGCTACTGCAAAATGAAAAATAAACAAAAATGTACAAAGTAAGATAAATATCCCTTTGCTATAACTTGGTTATGCCCCTGAGTTACATGATAAAAACAGAAACATGCCACAGATATCTGTTGTCTGTTATAACATACTGTTCCTACAGTACTGATGTTTGTCAGAAACCACAATTTCATTTAGTTTATGTAATTCTTCTAACAGAGCCTACTGAAGTATTTCTGCAGTGATGCTAGGTATTTTAACCCACCTGTTATGTGTAACTATAGAGAAAAGCAAAGAAAAATACCAGTACCCGTGTAACCGAAAAAATAAACATGGGCACTGAAAAGTTGATTATAGCCAATTTTCACAGGGAAGTTCAAACTTAGTTTCATAAAACAACTGCACTGGCACTTGAGATACTTGTATGTCAGTGAATAATCTCTGTTGCTTCTTGGTGGTTTAAGACTTTCTGGCTTGTGAATCCACAGTTGGAAAACCATTGAGGAAAGCAAATGAGTCCTGGACACGTGGGAGGCCAAGATGCCACCAACTGTTGACACATTGCAAGTTATTTTGTTGTTTTCAAGGCATCCAGCTTCTTACTGTGTTTTTCTGCTGGAATGGTTTCATCCTGCATGTCTTCCTTCCTGGGAGTGGTGGGCAGTGGCAGCCCCATGACAGGTTTGCGTGTTACTGTTCCAAGCCAGAAAGTGGAGGACAGGGACAGGCACAGCATTGGCACTCTGTTTTTTTTTTTCCACCTGTGCATGGAAATTAGGAGCTTGATGTTATGAGGGAATGAGGGATCAATCTGTGTTCTCCAGACCCAGGGCAGGGAGAAGGCAGAAGCTGTGACGGGACGCTCAGCTGCAGAGTTGTGCATTTTGGGGTGGGGATTGGCCCCTATGATCCCTCAACAGCCGGAATGTGTCAGTGTCTCCCATCGATACCACAAGAGTGCTTACATTTCACCCGACTAATCCAAGGAGATGCTTGCCATCCCCTCCCACAGCCTGGCCCCATCCAGCCATCTGGTCCTGCGTGATTCCTTCTGCAGGCAGGGGAATGCCATGGGAACGCCAGTGCCGGGATGCTCACACGCAGACACGCACATGCACTCGCGCACACACACGCCTCCAGCCTTCTGCTTCCAGCGTTCCCTTGCATGCTCTTTCCTTTGTCAGTTCTACTTTCTTCCCCAAGCAGCACTAAGGATTTAGTAAAAGCCCATGGGTTCCCTGTGTTATAAAATTAGGTCTCTACAGGTGCCAGAACGCTGTGCCTTGGCATCCAAACAGTTTCGTCTCCAGTTAGTAGATAAACTGAATTTCCTCTTGAAGCTAAAGCACTCTCCATCTTCTCTTCCCCTGGATCTGCTTCCCCTTATGGCCACAGAATGCAGCACAGAACCACTCGAAACGGCATTAGAGAAATTCACTGCGGACACTTGAGAAATCCTATGACAGCACCATGAGGCAGATAAGCAGAGGCGGGGGGAGAGGAGAGAGAAGAGGAATAGCTTTCAGAGACTGCTTGGCAGCGAAGTCAACACTTGAAATATCTGTGGGGAGTTTGAAAGCATTTCCTAACATCAAAAATGCGAAGAAGAAAAAGAAATTTTGATCAATGGCTTATTGCCCTTGATCTAAGCAAAAGAATCCTAGCCAGTCAGAAATAACAGAAATCTGTTTTATTGTAAAGCTGAAGTTTTCTATGTTTTGACAGCTGGGGCTCATGCATTTGGCTGGGTTATTTGCCAGCCTTAAAATATTCATCAGTGAGTTGCCAGGTTTTTGTCCTTTCAAATTGAATTCTAATGATGAAGGAGAAGGTGCTGGAGAGATTTTAAGCACGAGTTCTCAGCCCTAAAACAGAACTTTGTGGCCTGAATTCACATGACCAGAAAAAGAGGTTTCCAATCCTTGGCCAAGTTTCTGGTGAATCACTTGCTGGTCACAGAGCCAAGATTCACTTTCTGGAGCATGGGAAGCAGTGGCTCATTTGTGATGAAGACAGACCCCTCGCCTTTGTTGGGAGGAAATGGATTAACAGTATGTATTCTGTGCACAAGTCTTGAGAGAACTGAGCTAAAATATTCCAGATTAAAGCATCCTTAATGAGGAAAAAATTGGAACACACATTAAGCTGAGAAGTCAAATCTGACTCTGAAAATGATTGGTGAAATTTTGGTGTTGGTGGCTCCATGATCAACTCTGATGTCTTTCAGACTACCCAAGCAAATTAATGTCACAGAACTTATTATTTATCTTTCTGATGCAAACCTTTATATTACTATTCCAATGTTGCTTCCTCTTAATGCTTTCTATATTTTGATACACTTATTCTAAGAATTCAAAACAGGCTTTCCTGCTCCTGTGCAATTTGTTCATTCTTATGTCTTGCGCTGCTTTCATTTAGTCACTTAGTTGTTATCGCTACATTTCATACCCATACAATTTAGGGGGCTTTCTTAGGTGAACCAGTTACAAAGTGAAAAATATTAAATTATTTCATATCTGCTAGGAAGACTGAATTCCTTTTCCAAAAATTCAGGGTCAGTCATATTGACTTTGTATGTGAAAAATCTACTTTCATCATCTCTGTCCTTAGCTTCCTTTACTGGTCCCAGGGTGACTACTATTTTTGTCATGTCATTTTGTATCTACAAAGTCTTTGCAAGTGCTCAACACTTCCCTTCTGAGATTGATCTTCCATTTTATGGATAAGGAAGTAATTTTCTTTAGTGGATATGAAGTGATAACAAACTGTTTTTACTCAGGGGCAAATTAATATGAGAAGTTGCAATGCAGAGACTAACACTTAGTAAGTGAAAACTGAAGGTGCACTACCGTATAGGATCAGGTCCTTCGGGCAGGTTCAGTTCCACCAACTGATAGCTTAAACAGAGAGCTGTAATGTGAACTAAGGTCAAAGAGCCTCTGAGAATTTACAAAGCCAAATTTTCAAAGGGCCTTTGATCTAGTCTCCAACCATATGCAAAGCCAGGATGGGCGACTAAGCGAGCAGGCGACAGCTCTGCACTGAGGGACACTAACTGGTGGGACCAGGCACTGGGCTGCAAATTAGGGGAAGGCAGAGGAAGACACTGGCAGAAAGGGGGAGTGATGGAGAGGGAAGTCTCTGATCATGTCTATACTGGCATATAAAACAAGGCCAGGATTTAGCATCAAACCCTGGTCTGCATCCATTAGCCATTGTAGGTTTGGCTAATATCAACTAGCACTCTGCCAGGACAACGTATGGGCGTGGTTTGGGCCACACCACATACCAGGACTGTTCTCAATGAGCAGTCTGGATGCAGTCACCCTATTTTGGGCCGAGAAGAAAGCTTAGAAGTGTAGATGCAAGTCATATAGGGACACTTGCAGGGCCACAAAACAGGCCTTGGCTTGTTCTATTTTGTAATGTAGTCCTTACGCCAGGATCATGCCAAACATACTGCATCATTTGAGGAATGCAGCTATCTTGAGCAGAAGGACGATATTTGAGAAAGTGAGTGACACTGGTGAGAACAGACAGATGTTTACTGATTCAATCTTCACATGCAAAACTGTTGGTGCATGTTCAAAGTCATTTTCTGAAGATGTGCCTCTTGTTATCTTAAGATCAGTAAACAGCAGCCCAGTATATTTTCCCATTTGTTGTGACTTGCTTATCCAGATCCTCTATATATTCCAGGGACACAGTTACTAAATTTAAAGCTGCAAACAGATTTGTTCTCTCAGCACACTTGTAAGAAACATTTAATTTTACATTGCCAGTTTTCAAATATTTCTATATACTCTGGCTAGGTAAAACACTGAAGAATTGGTGTAACTCGGTGATGAATTAATGTCTTGCTCACTAGTGCAAGCTCTTATTTTCCTCTCTAGCAGATACTGGGCCAGACATTTTGGAAGAGTTTAATCAAAATCCTCATCAAAAGCCAAATGAATGGATTTTAAAGAAAGTTTAATTACAGTGGTCAAACCACCCACCATGATTTGCTTGATTTGATTAATGTAATGAGGAGCACATTTAATGAGAAATGCATTAATTCATTCAAACAAGTGGTTTTATCAGAGGTATTAAGCATCAGCCCACATTATGTACAGCAGAAACTATTATAGCAAAAATTGACCGAGGTCAAAGCAGTAGTCATGCTATAATTACAAGTTCTCATCTGTAATCTACCAGATGAACTTGGACAGTGCTCATCATGACTGAAAAGGCAGGCTCCCCATTTTAAAAAGCCCCCAAAACACAGGGTTTTGCTTCCATTTCACAGCTGGGATTCCATCCTTTTCTTTCAGATGTTCAGAAGATTCAGGAACTGGGATTGAATTCTCTGAGTTTCAGATGGTTACACATGCAGATATTATTAGCAAATGACAAAGCAAGAGCTTGAACGACCCCTGATACCACCCCCCACTCTTAAAGGAAATGGAGTGTTTCCCATTTGCTCTCTGTTTTACCTCCCTCCTGTCCATGAGATGTCTTTGGGACACTCCCGTTCCTAACCTGGAATAGACTGACTTTGGGGGAGAATGATTATTTTCCTTCTGGGGAAGGAAACATCTTTCTTGGAAAAGAAGAAAAATTGGCCTCAAGCAGAAAATATTTGAGAAAAAGAAGAAAGAGTCTCCTTTACACCTTGCTCTCTTCAACTGCCTTCTTTAGATAAATTTCAGCCCCTATATTCCAACTTTACTGTTTCAGGGACCCTCCCCATGGGCTTTACACAGCACCCTTCACCTCTACCCTTCCTATCGGCACCCCTTTGCTGGTGTCCCCTGCTATATCACCTGGAAGCTCCTAATGCTCTTCTCTTTCATATGCTGCCCTGCCCACCATTACCTCTTTGATTTCTGCTGTGCTCCCTTGCCTTTATTCAGTCCCCAGCTTGTTATTCCTGTAGTGTCTGCACTACCTCTGCATGAGCCCCTTTCCTGCTGCTTTGTGCCGTGTCCATATAGCACTGAAACAGCTTTGATTTTCAAGTGCTCCACTTCTAAGCCTGCTTGGCTGCCTGAGCACTTTTTTGAGCACTGTTGCACAGTGGACTTAAGCACTATCTATTTCTCAGTCTTTCATCAGCTACCACCAGCAGCTGGCAAAGGAGAGCAGCTTTGAAACTGTTCCCTAAGCGGACAGGAGGCTGGTCAAGGAGCTGAAAAGCAGAGGACAAGCCCAGTTGCAGATAGGATCCTCTGGGGGTAGGTGCATATCAACAAGCTGAGACTGGCGTGGAGGCCACATTTTATCTCCTATCACAGTAAGACACTATTATTAGGGTGCCTAAATGAAAGTAGGTGCCAAGGTCCACCTGCAGGTTTGGAAGTCTGGATCAAGACCTTCAAGAAACAAGCTGAAGTTGAGAACTAGAGGTGTCAGACAATAGACCTAAGGATTTATTTGCTATATTAATAGAAGATGAGCAAGAAAACCATTCCTGCTGAGCTGAAAACCATAACCCTTAGGATTATTTCTGCCACTTGCCTTTAAACCACAAGGAAACAAGAGTAAAAATTGGAATCAGAGTCCCTTGATTTTAGAGAAATCTTGGGATGTGCCTATACTTGACTGCTACACACCAACAGGAACCTGTGATATTGGCATATAAACATTTGCACAGAGGAAAGCATTAACAGTGATGACCTCATCAGTACACTCAACAAGGCTGTTCCCAAGGTAAAGACAATTCTCTCTTGGAACAAGCAACCCAAATAGCATATACAGACTCACTACAGCAGCTGCCCCTTGATGTCACATTTGGTATCCTTGAGTGGAATCTAAGTGGGAAATCATAAAACATAAATTGGTAGGAGATCATATCTTAAAATACTTTTTCCCACTATCTCCCAGCTCAGAATTCAAGCAGCAAATCAACCTTGCTAAAGTTATTATTTGAAGAAAATTTCCCAGGGACTATATTAGAGTGATAAATATAAAAATTGCAATTTATCTCCATAGCCCTCAAAAGAAACATCTTCCACAACAGAACCGTGAAACAATGGATCCTCAGCATATCCATCCCCAAATGCAGACTACTTCTTCCTATGTACCGTGTGCCCTCTGTACAGTAGTGAACTCACACTGACAATCAGTGTGCGACAGAAAAGCAGGGTTAATAACAAGAGAATGTTTCCTGAAACAGCCATTCTCCCTGTGATCATTCAGCCCTCATCCTCAAGGGAATCCTACAAAAGAAACTGGAAAGACTAAATTGGGATTAAAACTGATAATTTGATGGGACACCAAAAATTATAGATTCCAACAACAATGCTAATTTTATGGCAGATTACAATTTACCTCAGACACGATTTGCTAATCTCAGTTTCTCAGGAGATAATTACCTGCGCTTTTCTTTCGTCCTGTGTTCAGTAAAGCTGAAGACCTTATTACCACTCCTCTTACTAACATCCCCTCTGTTCCTTTCATCTCAAAGTACCTGAGTGATTAATATAATGAAACTGAACTCAGATAAATTGCTTCTGATCTTTGTTTATCTGACAGTTTGCTAGTTATGTCCCTGCTTTTGTTTTACTCCTTGGACTTGTCTGTTTTTCCGATCAGGTGTACTGATAACTGATATTGCCTCTCTCCACAGATATTCCTTCTGAGTGTTATGACTGTTCCCTCTTTACCAAAAAACCCACCAAACCAGCCTCCACTTTGGAAATATCAAGTGTGATTCCAGATACAGCTCCATTTCTGACTCACAGATTCCTTTTTGAATAGATATACAGCTTTTAGTCTGGCATTATCCGAGTTCTCAACTGCTTCAAAGAAATATTTGGGTTTACACAAAGAATAGGAACACAACTTAACTGGCTGAACATCAGTCACTACTTCTAAAAGGAAAGGAAGCATCGTTAACTCAGATCTTTCTAAAATGAGAGTGAAATATGACATGGAAAAGATTCAGGAATATACTGTTGAACACAGGGCAGTTATGCACCACCCAACGCAGTCAGAGATGAAAATTTTCATTGTCACTTCTCTCTGATACTTTCCAGGTACTGAAATGGTCTTTGGCATGCTCATCACAATGATGTAGTATATTATTTGCTTCTTCCCTTCATCCATGGAGCTCAAAATACCCATAACTTTACTTCTCTGCATAACAAATTCAGTAACTTAAAGCTGTAACAGCTTGAGAAATGTTGACCAGTATCTCAGGAAGGGACTCAATATCATTTTGCCTAGGAAATTTCAGTGTGCAGTCCCTCATGAATGAAAATATATGGACCTCTAGAATAGCATGGTATATTTTAGGAAGTACTAAATAAGTAAGTACACAAAGCTCTGAGGTATCTACCACCTTCTGCCAAATACCATACACTTCCTTGGGCTTTCAGAAGTAGCAGGTATTGTTCTGTTCACAGAGCATGCAGTCCTTGATGCACACTTGGAAGTCATTCTTTGTAAACAAGTACCTAAATTTCACATCCAGGGCAGAAGTTCTACATCCTTCTTTCACCAAAAGGCACTCAGAGAAAATTGAAGACAGGATTAAGGAAAGGATTTTAAAACTTCCTCATCTTGTGAAACTAGGGGTTATCTGTGACCACACGAGACCTGCAAACTCAGCATTACCATGTACAAAGTAAATGTTTACCCCATATATATCTGTATGGAAAGGATTTTTTGCAGATCCAAAGGAAAAGCAGCCCCCCACATCTCTTCTTCCAACTCAGATACAAACAAGGATCTTGCTTCCACCAAGAAGTTTGTATCAGTGGGCTCTGCTAGGCAGTAAGGAGATAACCCTCAGCATTGATAAATGGGAACTGCTAACACAATGTTAACATTTGGTGAAAGCAAAATATTTGCAAAGAGCCTAAAAGGCTGGGCGCTTAAAGCAGCTCTCCACACTGGCTTTCCTTAGCAAGGTGCACAAGGGACGGGCACTCAGCTATCGGTCCCGCTGCTGGCTCCTAAGAGGTTGAACCCACAGTGCATGGTACCTATGTCCCAATGAGCCGTATTTTAATTCCCTTCTTGCCGTTTGGCTGTGCCACTGCAATGAAAGTTTCTGCGAGAAACTGAGATGTTTCTGGAGCAGTAAAGCAGCTTTTGCCTCTTGTGACACAGTGTTTTAATCTGCCTGTAGCACCTGCCCTGGGGCTGGTACCACCATCAGCTTCTTCCATGTACAGAGGCAGAGGGTTTCTGACTTGGCCATCTGGTTTCAGTGACCAAGAGCCCTCCATAACATCTTTCTGCACTACTGCAAATTTGCAAATCTGGGGCTGATCATTGGAAGAAACACCCAAATTTAGCCCATTAGTGGCTCAACCTCATTTCCCACCTGCGAGTGGGTAACACAAGAGCAGCATTGGGGATGGTGGAGGGGATAGGATGAAGCATGAAAACAATGTGAGATGAGGATGCCCAAGCTGGCAGGCGATGAAAACCAGCTTTCAGCCTCCTGGGCAGCTGCAGGGTCCCTCCTCAACAGCCCCATGGGAGGGAGAGGTGGCAGGAGCATGGGCCGTGGTGGGGATGCGGTGGCCCTTACCTTCTCATTCTTCCTCTCCTCAGCCTTGCTGGCAGGGCCAGGGGTGACAGGGCCACCCAGGGGCCCGCTGCCTGCCTCACCATTGAGGTGGGCTGCACTGACGTTGGGTGGGGTGATGGCGGCAGCGGCGGAGGTGAGGGGGATGAGGGGCCGGGCCCCTGGGGTGGGCGGCTGGTGGCCGTGCTGTGGGGAGACGGCGGGGTGAGGCCGGATGGCTGCTGCTGGCAGGCGGGAGGGCGAGCTGGGCGTCCGCAGGGGCGAGACCGTGGCAGTGGGCCGCTCCGGGGCCGGCACCTGGGGGTGAGCTGTGGAGGGAGCACAGAGCACGGTTAAGCCTCCCATGCACTGCCAGACCTGGTCCGTCAGTGACCATTGCTGCCACAAGGCGCCAGGCCCGACAGAGAACTAAGCTCTTAGCCTTAACCCAGGATATCTCAGTCTGCAAGTGTTTTCATCTAAATCCTAGAAATCCCCCTCCTGTCTGTGAAAGGCCTGTCTGCAGTCACCAAAATGGCTGGGCCTCCCTAGTGATGTGATTGGGAACAGCCCGGCCATCTCTGCCCATGCCTGGAAATAAATAAAAAAGCCTACTATGTTTTTAAAATACCTTATCTCGTTTCAGCTGCGCTGTTTTCCGAACCTCCAGGACCCCCTCCTAACCTGATAGGTTTTGGAGCAACACAACATGGGACCTAAAGGGTTAGCCCAGATGATCCACACTGACCTCCAGCTGGCAATTATAATGGAAGGTCTCTAGTTTCAGCCCTAACAAAATGATCAACAGCACATCACTGTGCTGCACAAGATAAATTAAGCAGAAATCCATCAGAGGATTTCTGAGCTCAGCCTCATCTCTGCCAGCAAAGTCCCTAAGGGAATATGCAGTGCCTTTTAGTCTTGCTGCCCCTGCTGAGCAAACCCTGCCTACAAGCACTAAGAACCAGGAATTAGCGCTCATCTGTTTAAGGGTGACCATGACACACTGCCAAGGTCAGCTCTCCAGGGATTTGGAAGCCTGTTGCATGCCTTGTGTTGTAAAAATTGTGACAAAGCTCCAGGTCCTTTTCCATAATGATGTTGAATTTGACTTCCAGGTCGGTTGACTGCTTAGGTGTAACCTACTCACCCACCTCACAGTAGCCTCTACTTTGGTCAGGACATTCACCTGGGATGTGAAAACATAGGATCCGATCACTACGCTATTCTCCTCTACGGAGAACAGTTCTGGGCAGCTGTCTATTCCCTTTGCAAGCTGAGCCAGGACAGCTTCATGGCTGAAGTCTGGTTGAACTACATCCATTCCTGACAAAAAGCTTTGAGTCCAACAAATCAGCTCTTCTTTGATCAAAAAGCATTTTTCTGGAAAATTTCTGACCCACTCTGATCTGTGGTTTTCTTACAGATTCATCCAAAGGATACATTTTTACACAGGACCAGCTGGAGTTCACTCAATCTATAACTAAACAACAATGCTAAAACAGCTCAAACCACTCTTTTCTGTTTCTATGGTTAGCAGCGGCACCCACTACCAGTGATTGAAACAATAAGGATTGCCATTAATCATACTCACTACACCAGCTGAGCACTCCTGGCAGGAGGGAATTTCATCCCCCAGCCTTATGTCCTATTATCCAAAGTGATACTAAACACGATGGGCCAGTGATCATCAGATTAACAACTCCAAAGTTTACATGATTCTCCCTCACGGTAACTCCTTGACTCTATAACATCTCTTTTTATTGATGTTGCTCATAGCAAATCAACCAAACTGTGATTAACCAGCCTTGAACTTGATGTGATTTTCCCTTGTAGCATGAAGACGGGCCTAAAAGTTGTTATTACAGATGCCTTCGACTACTCTTACTATTAGTTACTATTAGTTACCATTTCTCCCTCCCTGGATTACCAAGAACACATATTGGAAAGTGCAACTCCTTTCCAGAGAGCCAGACAGGGCACCACTTGAACTGATTCCCTCCTGATTTTCCCATTTGGAACCAGTGTGATGAGAGCAATCACTAATTTACCAGGATGGCTAAGCTTGCAGGGTCAAGGTTTTGAACTACTGGTTGTAGGGAGCAATGGCTTTCCTAAATTTAGAAGAAAAGTACAAGAACAGAATGTACCTGTATCCATAAGACTGATTTGATAATCATATTAGGTACATTACATCTTTCATATAGGACTCGGTGTTTCCAGACACAAAGGAAACGGGAAATATGAGAAACAGTAAAATAAATGGCCTGAGAAAAATCAACTCTGAGCACAGCTCTCACATTCTATTCTGTAATTTCATCTGCTTACTGTTACAATGTATGCCTTTGCTCTGGGATCTCTGGATCTGGACTGTGCTGCATCAAACATGCTATTAATTAGCAATGCTCACTGAAGGCTATTTTTGTTCTATACCACTCATATTTCATTTTGGGTGTATTCCTACATTAGTGGCCTTGTGCAAAATTGATTTGTTACTCATGTATATTGCAAGCCAACAGAAACGTGATTTGAATACTGTGCCAGCTTGCCTCTCTTGGAAAGCTTTTCCAAAAGTCAGTGTGCATTACCCTGTCCTGCAGGACTAAAGAGACCTTTTGAGGGGCTCTGGTCCACAGGAATCTGGTGAGGACATCCATTATGGACAAAAATATTGATAATCATGAAAAATTTACTTTATCTATCCTGGCAAAGTTTTATTTAATTAAACCAACTCATTACCTTCTGGAAGGGCTGGAGAACACCACACTTAAGAGGTTTTGGAGCAGCTCTGTGGTCCCTGGATCACTCTGCCTGCCAACTCCTTGGTACTTTAAAATGTCAGAGTGACCTGGAGGAGCAATCTTAAATCAGGGAAGCTGCTGGAGGTGTAGCACAGCGGCACTGTGGAAGGAAGGTGTGGGGCATGCCAGGTGCCTAGGGCAAAATGATCTGTCACCTCAGTTTTAGGGAAGTTCCTCTGTCTGTTGGAATGGGCACAGGTGGCACCAGGAGCACCCGAATGCTCCCTGAGAGCCTTGGCCAGGAGGGGACATTTCTGCCTTTGCACTGTGGGACCAGAAGGGCTTTTGGAAGGGTGCAACTTTAGGGGAAAGCAGCACTTTCTGAACTAGACAAAAAGAGGATAAATCAATTATTCCCCAGTGTGACACAGATGCCGCATAAAGTCCTGCCACTGTTTGTTGAGCAGAGGAGACTGCACTGTTCGAGATTCAGATTCACATGTATTTGATTACATTTTCTTCCCTTTGGTCTGGACTGCATAGGAGGTGAGATTAGATGGTCATAATGGTGCCTTCTGCCTTCAAAAAGCATGAATCCATGACTTACACCACAGTGTATTTCTCATTTGTGCCTGCTCTGTTTTGTATCTAAGACCTCAGTTTTCAGCAGTCACAGTCCTTACTGATCTGTCTTTGTAAACACAATGGCTCACATCCCTATAAAATATCAGAAACAAAATGTTTTAAATTTTGCTATAAAGTTCCACCACAGGATTTACTTTTACTTTATTCAACATCAGAGCTGTTTAACATCAGGGAAAGGGGAATAAATTGTACTCTAGAAAATTGTGCTGTACATCAGAAAGGGAACCTAGAAAGAACAGAGGCCCCCTGGTGTGAGAATCTCTTATTCTCATTTCAAAAAGGTGGCAGTATTTTTCAGATCCTTTTCTTTATCGCTAACACTGGGTCCTGTTCTGCCTAATAAATACCTTTCATCCCTGAAGCTCAATGAAATGCTTCTTAATTTTAAGTTGTGTATTACTTGCCCTGTGATAAGGGCAGTATTTTCCCGTCAGCAAGCCAACCGGATTCAGAACTGTTAATCTCCTCAGTATGCAGGGTGCTTGCTTTCACCCAGATAAATTGTATAAATATTTGTAAACACTATAATCTGTTTCAGCTGTAGCAACAGAACAATCTGATAAACATAACGTGGTTCCCAGAGATCAATAGAAGCCCATAAATATTACAAGCAAATAAAACATACTCTATTCCACATTGACTGAGCTGTGACTAAAATAAGAAAGCAAGCTGTGGCGATGGGCAGATTCAAGAGGCTTGAGCTCGAGGGGTACGACATCAATCCTGCCGATGCAGGACGAGAGGCACTGGCGGGTGTGCACACGTACCCATCTGCATGGCGTTGCGGGTCTGGCTGGCTGGCTGCTGAGCTGAATACCTCAAGCAGTTATTCAGCTGAGGAGAGGCTGCCTGTAGCTGGGGATGCGTCTGGGGAGCAGTGATGGGAACAACCGGTCTGACAGCTGTGGAGGTGTTGGTGTGGCCAGCCCCAATGGGGTGGATGGCTCCTGGGGCTCCTTTTGTTGTTGGAACTCCCGCGGCTCCACTGTTCCTGGGCTGCCCAGCTCCCACCGGTACCCTGCAAGGAGACAAGGTACAGCATAAGCAAGCTTGCAAAGACCCCAATACACAGCCATGATGCTGATAAGCACCCCCAGTTACTTAGGGAGTTCAACATGATATCCTCTCAGGTATTAAAGTAAACCAAGATATAGAGATATATGTATCTTTATAGGACACAGTTGTAAGCATGCTGGAGGACATTTTCACCCCTTTATCCTATGAGTAGAAGTGCAGGGCAAAAATGGAAAAGATAATTTTTTGCATCACTTTTTTTCTTAAGCTACATTTCTGTCTGAATAGCTTCTAGTAAAATCACAAATCTAAATTCAGAAGAAATGGATATCTCCCAAATGTCATTTTGTGTGCCAGAGGCTCTTTTACAGGCACTAATGGAGTGATAATTAAAACAGACTCAGAGATCTTTTCTTAGGACCAAACCTGCATACAACCCCACAGGGAGAAAAAAAGATGGATAACACCAAATCTGTGTGTGGCTGTTGACAGAGACTGAAAAGCAGCAGACTTGGCAGGGCTTGGCTTGGCTGAACACTTACTCTACTGATGTAACCAGCCCTAGCTTAGACTTGCTAAGGAAATGCAAAAGGGAAGGGAATGCAACTTACCTTACTGAAAAGGAAATCCAAACAATAATCGACCCCTTTTTCACTGCTCACTTAAGCTGTATGCATATGAAATTGTATTTCATCTGAGTGGCTTCCCTCAGAGTGAAGGAACATGGCTCTTTCTCCTATGCAATGAGTTCAGCCTACAGCAGGTCTTGGTCCTCTTACCACTGAGCTAGAAACTCTCTGACCAGGGCAGGAGGACACTGGGGAGGACAGAAGGACACCAATGAACAAATTCAGCTGCTGCTCAGCAGCTCGGTCTTTGAGTTTCTTACTCAGGTTCCTGGGTAATTTCCTTCCCCAGCAGTAGATGCCATGAAACAGAGGGATCATTTTGTCCTGTTCTCCTCTCCCGGGCTGCTCCATGTGCCAAGGTCCTCCTCCAGGAAAGGACAGCAGAGGGGATATGATGCAGAACAAAGTATGGTGGAGGAAAGGGGAATGAGACAGTGCAGGGGGTTAGCAAGGGAGGAGAGGATAACAGAAAGGCTACAAGACCAACCTATGGGGGGTGATACTGTGAGAACTTCTGGGGCCCCAAAACTGTTGTGTGGGAACACAGAGAGGAGAAGAGCAGAAAGAAGGAGTATGCTGAACAATCTGGTCTGATTCAGAGGATAAGAAAGACAGAAGTAACCCTAAGAAAAGAATGGAAAGGGGAAGAGCCAAAAGAGAGATGGAAAGAGACGGAAAGAGACCAAAACACAGGCTGGAAGATATGGTCCAAAAGTGCAAAAGAGAGCCATCCCCTCTGCCCAATCCCCCCTCCCCCCAAAATCACAGGAGGAAAAAACACTGTGGTGTCATTGACTTGACTCATCTCATGGTGCAAGGTTTGCTTGGATTACATTCTGCTAAATGAATCTGACTTTTTTTTTCTTCATTTTTTTTTTTTTCATCAGCCTCCAGGTAGGGAAAAGCTGGGAATCCCACCAGATGGAAATCTTGACTGTCTGTCATCTGCTGTGAAGAGCTGGCAGGGTAGCAACAAGGTTCAGCTGGAGCTGGCTTGGCCATCTGCACTAGATTGAATTTGCCAGAAAAGTACACCTAATAGTCCACTGAGAGCTGTGTTCAGGCAAACATACACACCGACAGGTAAAGAAACTATCTGTAACTCCCACAGAGCTGGACAGATGTTGGATGTGGCAAATTTTCTCTGCTGCTTTGTGCCTGTCTGTCCATCTAAAGGGTCTTGTCCTTTTTCCACCATGCTCTGCTCACACATGTGCTTTGGCAGACTATAATATCTAGTTCAGTGTTATTAAATTCATGGGCAACTTGTTTTTCTTGGGTTTTGTAGGGAGTGGCAGAAAAACATGTATGAATCTAATCCCCTGCTTTGCTGTCAAAGGGGAACAAAGTAAGTTGAAAGTGCAGCAAATAGATTTTGTTGCTATCAGATTTTTCTTGCTGCTCTCACTGAGGGTAATTTACACAAGAACTTAATTAGCTCACAGGATCATAAATATAATCATAAAGCTGCTTTCAGGTTTTGTGAAAAGCACTTTTGCCCTTTAGCACTTCTCTCTGTCTTGTTCTAGCTGTGACACGCTGCATTTAATAAAGTCTTGCTGATTCAGATCACCAACCCTTCAGCACAAACTTCTTTACTAATTAAGAGCTGAAGAGGCAAGGAGTGAAGGCAGCCAAGGGTCTCTATAAAATCAGGTAAATACATTTAGGTTGATGAACAGTGAAGAACCCATGAATTAATGTGGGTCTTTTTACTGAAATGCAATATTAGGACTGTCAGCCGGCTTAGTTATCATCTTCTAATCTGCTCTTAACTTTTGGTCTTGCTCAGTCCACATATTACAAACTTGACATAAACTGAAGGTGGAACAAACCTGAACCAATTCTTCAACCTCAACACTGAGTTATGAGGTGCCTTTCTCTGGAGAGGTGTGAAAGATGGTGGAGACTGTGTGCATGTGGGAGGAGAGAGAGCATATGAGGAGTGAGTTTGGTATGCAAACCCATGGTTGATGTAAAGGAGATATGGGCATACACATGTCAACATTCACCTGCAAGGAGCACGTGGGGCAAAACAGTCTGCAACACACTGATGAACTTTCTCCTCAGCTTGCAGACTGTTTCAGTGGGCTCTAGATCGGAAACAACCTTTGATTTGGTGTTGTCCAATACCGAACTCTGACAAATGGCATTCCTCCCCAAACATGCTATTCTTTCCTTTTCTCATCTTCTGCAACTGAGACAGAGGTCACTAAAATCAGACAATTTACTGAACTCTCCTACCAATTCTGAATTTTAACAGTTCAAACAATAGTCCAGATCCAAACAATCCAAGATTTTTGATTTAAGAAAAGCAAAATCTACAAGAGCTACTGAGAAGCAAGACACAAGCATTCCTTATTTTGTTTATTCCCATTACATGTCCAGTAGTTGTATAACAATAAAAAGATCACTAGCCAATGGATTCTTTACAATAGTAAAACCTGGGCTCATCAGACTTTGTAAAGTCAGAGGTTGTAAATGCTGTCATCTAACACAACTAGTGAAGTCTTCTGAGAACATGGGTAACTCCAATGCTACAACCGTCAGTTTCATTACCCAAGTCTGCAATGCCACCAGAAAATTTCTGGAAGGAGAATGTGATTTAAAAGCAGAGCTACATTGTTTTCAGCATCCTCCAGATGCAGAATCCCTCTCAGCCCCAGCTCAGGCATATCCATCTTGGCCACTGGTCCTCACCTTGAAACAGGAGTCACGTAGTTGCCTGGGAAGACGCCAGACATCCCACTCCTCAGAGATGTCCCCTTGAACCAGCCGTCCTGGCACTTCTCAATGACCCGGTACATCTCACCTTTGCGGAGCTCCAGCTCGTCATTCTTCTGAGGCTTGTAGGCATACAGGGCTAGGTAGCTGCGGGGAGAGGTCACACAAGAAGAAAGCACACAGCTGATATTAACCATCACCTGTCCCGCTTTGACTCCAGCCCCACAGAGGAGAAAGTGGGCAGAAACACTGCTCAGAAAGGCTGGTTAAAAAGGGACATCATTACAGCACATAAAACAAGGAATGGCAGAGACAAGATCAAGTGGATGCTAAGACAATAAAGGAATAACTGATCAGATTAAAGGGAGGAGGTAATTTAGAAATTCATAGGACATACTTCTCACTCAGGGCACAACCAAAGCAAAACATTGACACAAAGCAGCACTGAAGTTAAGGACTTCGCAGCAGTTTCAGAAGGATAAGGCAATTTCAGAGACAGCCTGAGTAACCAGGACTTGAGTAGGAAGGCTTTGCAAAGCCTAACATCTGGATGAAGTATATATTCATATGCTTCAGGGTGTGAGCCACCTTTACTGTGGATTTTCAGGAGAAACCTTCCTTATGGGTAGGCTACTTCAAAAACATTTAAGGCAGCTTTTCTTGCAGCTTTCTTGGTGTTATTTATACTGACCAGTTTCAGAAACAATAAGCCAAACTGTTCTGACCTGGCATGGTAATTTTTGCATTATGTGGGTAAAACAAGAAGTGACAGAGGGCCAAATTCTGCAAGGGGATTTTTACTTAAGTAAGTGAAGTGGTAGAATTTGGCTTTGGATGTTTTGCATGCAAGTTTTCTAATAAATCTTTAATAGAGGACGTAATATGTAGAACTCTTTATTTATTTAATTACAGCTTTTATTTATTCCCTTTGTTTAGAATCTTCCTTTTATCTCTCTTTTGTTCTTCCGTTACTACTTCAGGGATGTGTCTGATGTTGTGAAATGACTACAACTTGAAGTCCCTAAAGATATCCCCTCTGTATAGAGATATACTTGTTGAAAATTAAGAGTGATTGCTTGCACTTTGGGGAATAATGGAAAGTTGGGATAGGATAGCAAAAGTGCACATGCAGAACAACACTTTCTTTGTAAATACCAAAATTTTTTGGTGCTGTTGCCTTTCTACAAATGCAAAAATGGATTTCTGGTAATTCTTGATCAAGATTGTACCTTCCTGAGTTTTTTTGTTTGTGCTTTACAGGCAGTGCAGAGAGATTAGGACAAATGGGGAAACACTTATAGAAAGTGCATTTACACTACAAAGTGCAGCAGAATGCTCTTAGGCTCGGGGGGTGGGTGAGAAGAGGCTTGCTGCCCACCTTATAGCAGCGAACCAGAGAAATAATGAAAACTATAACCATTGTGATTGTAGACTTGAAGCCAATAAAACTGATACATGGCTTTTTACTTCTGCTCTCCAGGAAATATAATTGAGGAATAAATCCTGTTAGTTTTCCTGATTCTACTCCTTTATGGTAGCAGTAGATTTCCTTATTTTTATTTTGAAGGCAGTAAATAAACAGCAGTAATGAGCAGAATATGAAGTATTTGGTAACAGCTCCTTGGGGCATGCTTAGGCTGATGTGCCTGGGTCTGTTTACCACGTGCATGGGGTACAAAGACCTAATCAGAAACTGTATTTCATTAGTCAACAGATGGAAGAAACCATCCTGCACATCCTTTGTTTAGCCTATATAATCAGGTGGCCCTGAGCAGGTCTGTAGTTGTTCACCTGATGGAAAACATGAGGCTACGTATGAACTGAAGAACATTAAAATACATCACTCTGACATGAAATAAGGTTGTATGCTTCAGTGCTAATCCTTCAGCACTGTGCTCTGCTAGGACGTAACAGAAAGTGCCAGACTGCACTCACTTAAGGGAGCAGAAAGTGTGGCTTTGACTACTCCTTTTCAGACTGCTGTTTACACAGGGCTCATTTTCAGAAGCTATGGGTAAAGCAGGGGCTCAAGGACATTTTAGATAAACTCACTTAGCTTTTTCCCCAAGGGGCTACAATGTAACAATGTAATTTACAGCTTGAGATGCTGGAATAAGGTGCAAGGAAAATTACCCTAAGTGGATCATAGGCTGCTTTCCCTTGCAGGTATCTCCAGCTCTCCTACTAGTTTCTTTCTGTCCCTCCCTGCAAATTCCTTCAACTAAGCCTCCAGTAAACCTGAATATCCAATATCACAATGAGCCTAAACATCCTCTGGAGAGAGTACCAAAATCCTTGCAGACACTAAAAGAATTGGATTCTATGCCAAAATCAACCAATCTCTGTATGGCTAAACTGATGAAAACTTCTATGTGATAACGACACAGTGTGACCCTGGGACAACAGAGATCATCAGCATTTTCTTCATGGACCAGCAATCCCACCACGTACATGTGGCACTGATGATGCCTGTCACTGGGGGTTTCCTCTATTAGTCTACAAAGAGGCAGAGGCTTCTCCAAACCCAGTGACAAGCCCAGCCTGGGTCCACTGCCTGGCCGTGGCTGGCATGTCTGCCCCATGGGGACAGGCATATGCCCTGTGTGCTGGCAGAGAGGGGGCTATGGGAGAGCTGGCGCAAGGCCTGCTCTCATACATTGCTGAAAACAATTTGAGTACAGGCAGCTTCACTCCCCAGAAAGTGTTTCTGGGCTTTTCCTCTGGCAGGGAATTGGGTCTAGTGGTCCCGTTTGCTGAGGCTGATTTTGCTTTAAGCCAAAGCCTCTGGACTTGGACACGTTCCACCGTTCTCTAGATTTTAGGTGTGAAACTTCACCAGCAAACTCTCTACAACCAAGAAGAAAGTGTTAAAACAACAATCTGAAATCTCACAAAATGTAATAGCAAGTTATTCTGGGATACATGAAACAGTGAGGCTAAGGGTTAGGGAGCAGGACCTAGAAGAAGCCAAAATGTTTATTAAAAGTTCTCTAAAAAAAGGCCTAAGCAAGAAGGTAGCTCATGTTCTTGGCCTTGGGAAGCTGCCTGTGACTCTAATTATAATGCAGAAGCCCCAGGGCTCTGTCTACGGTTGTACCTTCCCAGTTCTGCTACAGTTTTCAGATAACGCTTCCTCTTTGACTGGAACTTGGCTCACAAATGCAAAATGACAGACCGGATTATGAGGCTGCTTCACGAGGGAGACAACAGGAGAAGCATGGGAGGGAGAAGGGGAGGCTTGCTGAGGCACGGAGTCAGGGGCATTGCCAGAAAGCTGGAAAATGTCCTGATTCAGCAACCAGTGGAAATACTGCCAGTTACTGCTTCCTAATCTGGGCAATATTTGAAATAAACTTGTGCCCCACTATGTGCCACACAGGCTGCACAGGGTGACCACAGGGTGATGATGAGACCTCTCTGTAGGGCAGTCAGTGATGTGTGGTACCCTTCAGGTATGAAGATCTCATCTTAGTAGCCAAGAACAAATTTATTTTGGTTCTGTTCCAACTCCTCTATTCTCCTTAAAGCAGATTTGCTATGTTATTTTAGGATTTTATTTGTGAATTCAGACCTTGTTTTAGCCATATCATAAAACCCTAAAATACTTGTTTGCATATGTGTGTGTGTCCATATAGCTCTACTGCATTTACAAGGTACATGTGATGAGAGGAAAGGGTTCAGTAGTTTAACTAGACAGGTACCAGATAAACCAACGAGGCTAGAAGAGATTTATTATAATGAAGTCTAGTCTTTTTGTTCTGTATCTGGTCAACCTTCTGTTATTCTACACACTATTCAATAAGCCTATATGCCCATGATAAGAAGTTCATTCGTTGCCTTTGTTTACGGCACTGAAAAAATGCAACTGAGTCATTTTTTCTGGTTAATGGCTGATTCTAACACAAAGACACTCTACCCTGTCTTCGCTACACTTGTGCTCAAAGCAATCATAACAGTCCCTAACATACAGTGCCACCCCACCACCTCTCCTTCCTTGTCTGTCCCTCCTAAAGAGCTTGCAGCCATCAACAGGCGCACTCCAGTCATGGGAGGCATCCCACCATGTTTCTGTAATAGCCACAACATCATAATTTTCCTGTTTCATCATGGCTTCAAGCTCCTCCTGTTTGTTACCCATGCTGTGTGCATTGGTATACATGCACTTTCCCTTCCAACCTAGATGATTCTGTGATTCTGTATTGGGTGTTTGATTGCATGGGACTACAACTTTTTAAATGGTGCTTTAAAAGCTTTAAATGAAGGAAGATTTTCTCTAGTTAAGAGGCATTCCTTTAGCTTCACAGTGATTCATACAGCTGTAATAAATATACCAGGAGTCTAAAAGGGCTCACAGAGAAAGGGGAAAGTCTTGCCTTCCTTTCTCTACATATTTTTCAATTTCAGCAGAGGCTGGGTCATGTATGAAATTGTGATCTCTCTCTTCTCAGAATGTTCCTGAGCTGAGATTCAGGCTTTCAGATTACAAACACACACACACGCATGCACACAATTGGAAACAATGAGTATTCAGTGACTCAGATGAGCTGCTTACATATTGAGGGGGAGCTGGACCTTCGGTGGTGTTCCCTGATCTCCAATGATTGCACTTGTCCTGGGACCAGCCACTGTGGCTGTTCCAACTGAAGAGGAATCCTGAAAATACACAAAGAAGAATATACAACAATTAAGATGAAGTCCACTATTTCCTAAAATGCTATGAGGTGAAGGCACAGAGGAAAAAAAATCACATCTTTTATCAATTCCCAGACTTTCTAACTTCATGGTACTGCATTAAAAAATGCATCTTTTAGCCTTACACATTCCAAAAATACATTTCTGACACAAGGGATATTAGGTTATTAACAGCATTTCCATGTACCTGTCAGAGAAATTTAGTTGTACCTTGCATGCAGATCTGAAAAGTTTTAGAACGCAAAACTACTTGACTGCTTTGTAAAATCAGCTCAACATGTACATCTCTGTAATATACCTTCTCCAATAAAAGTAACCTTTTCCCCTCAAAAGCTTGTTTTAAAATTTGTACTTTTTTGTTTAATGGTTATAGATCTATGGAGAAGAAGATACTATTCAATTTCCAAAATGCAGTCTCATTTCTGTATATTGTTTTTACCATCAGGAATATTCTTCTCCTTAAGAAAAAGGCACACAAGAAAAAGACAACGCAACCCAAACCAGGAGTACATCTGAATGGAGAAAATAGGACTCCACTCCACTTTTACTATAGCAAATAAATCCCCACTCTCATACAGAGAACTGGGCAGATCTTTTCCAGCTATTAATGTTGAAAGCAATTCTAAATGCAATCGTTCATTTTTCAAAGCTTAATGCTCACCAAAAGTATGTAGGGCAAACTCTTTTGAGTTGTCTCACCAAAGTCCTCATTCATCTGTGTCAAAAGTGAATCCTGACTGGAAACTTCTCCTGAAGTAATGCCAAGGCCTGTAGCAACAGATCTTTGCTGCAAAGACAGGGCAGAACTGGGCTGATGGGACTTGTAATGGTTTACTTGAGCAAAAGGCTTTTTTAGTAAGTCTAATCAAATGCTGCATGCACATCCATATGCAGAATGGATCTACAAAGTAGGATCCAAAGCTTATGCACAGATTGCAGGTTCAGACAGAGCCTGTTACATACAACAAAGATTCTGAGCAGTTCACAGACCTCCAGTGCAGCTTTTCTGTTTCCAAATGCTATCTAACAAACAGTAAATATTGATTTATTTTGGGAACAGAAACATAGGGACATTTTTTGCACTTAAAAATGACACTGAATTAAACCAAGACACACACTGTTTCTTAATTAATGGATTTCAAGGTCACCTCATTCCAAAGAAACCCACATAATTATTACAGTGTCATGTCTCGATAGTGCATTGCTAAGCTATATTGCTTTGCTGTATATTAACACAGTATCATTAGGAAATCATGAAGCAAAATATGAAGACACTGCTCTGTGATTCCATAGCTTTTGGCAACAAGCAGCAAGCTGTCTCCTCTCTCACTGACATCTACGCTCAATCATGAAGTTGTAGTGACAAGTACATCTCCTTTTTCTCATTATTTCCCCTCACTTTCTGGCTGCTTGCTCAAACAAGGAAGGTTCCAGGCAGCTCATAGTCCTATGTGTAAAAGTAAGCATTCTTTCCAGCTCTGTGACTAAGGCTTTATTAATCCTGCCTGTCACATCAGTGAGATAATATCAATTTACAGCAAAAAACCCAACCCACTCAAAAATGTAGGGATAGATGGAGAATGATCCCTCATTTGTTATTTTGAACTGGTTAATGCAGTTGGGGGTTGTGGAAGACGCTGGGCAGAGAGACCTGGCAGCTGTCTCATCCAAGAAGTAAGTGAGAAATCGGCTGGTTCAAACTTCTTCATGTTGTGCCACCATTGTACGTCTGCTCTGAGCTAGAGAAATTGCCTCCAAGAAAACAGAAAACAGATCAGTCCCCACCCTTTCTTGGTACAGCAAAACACTTTGTTTTTACCTCGTGAAAAACCAGAGCTGAGTGAACAGCCTCAGGGTGCAACTGTAAAGGAAGAGAAGATTACAGTAATGTAGAACAGAAGAGAATAGACTATTTCAGATCGAAGGGACCTACACAATCATTTAGTCCAACTGCCTGGCCAATTCAGGGATGAACAAAAGCTAAAGCATGCTGTTAAGGGCATTGGCCAAATACCTCTTCAACACGGACAGGCTTGGGGCATCAATCACATGTCTAGGAAGCTGGTTCTAGTTTTTGACCACTCTCTTGGTAAAGAAATGTTTCCTGATGTCCAGTCTGAACCTCCTCCAGTGCAGCTTTGAACCATTCCCCTGCTTCCTGTCACTGGATCCCAGGCAGAAGAGCTCAGCACCTCCCTCTCCACTTCTCCTCCTCAGAAAGCTGTAGAGAGCAATGAGGTCACCCATCAACCTCTTTTTCTCCAAACTAGACAAGTCCTTAGCCGCTCTTCGTAGGACATTCCTTCCAGCCCTTTCACCAGTGTTGTTACCCTCCTCTGGATGCATTCAGGGACCTTCACACACCAGTACTGCACCACAGTACTCTAGGTGAGGTCACACCAGCACTGAATACAGCAGGACAATCACCTCTTTTGACTGGCTGGTTATGCTGTGTTTGATGCATCCCAGGATGTGGTTTGCCCTCTTGGCTGCCAGGGCACACTGCTGACTCACATTGAGCCTGCTGCTGACCAGCACCCCCAGATTGCTTTCTGCAGGGATGCTCTGCAGTCATTCCTCTCCCAATTTATACTTGAGCCCGGCATTATTCTGTCCTAGGTGCAGAATCCAGCATTTTACCTTGTTAAATTTCATCTGATTAATCATTTCCCAGTGCTCTGATCTATCTAGATCACTCTGCAGGGCCCCTTGTCCCTCAAGAGAGTCAACAGCACCTCCCAGTTTGGTATCATCTGCAAACTTGTTAATGGTGCATTCAACTCCTGCATCCAGATCATTGATAAATATATTGAATGGGACTGGCCCTAGAACTGAACCCTGAGGAACACTGTTGGTGACTGGTCACTAGACAGATGTAGCCCCATTCACTGCAACCCTTTGAGCTCTGCCCTTCAGCCAGTTCTTCACACAGCACACTGTAAACCCACTCAACCCACAGTTACACAACTTGTCCAGAAGGATGCTGTGAGGGACAGTATCAACAGCCTTACTAAAATCCAGAAAAATTACATCCACCTCATTCCCTTCATCCACTAGGTGGGTGACCTTATCGTAGAAGGATATCGTTAGATAAACAGGACTTTCCTTTTGTGAACCCATGTTGACTGTTCCTGATGACTGCATTATTCTTTAAATGCCTTTCAATAGTACCCAGTATAATCTTCTTCATAATTTTTCCAGGAACTGAGGTTAGACTAACAGGTCTGTAGTTCCCTGGGTCTTCCCTCACGCCCTTTTTGTGGATTGAAATAACACTGGTTAGCTTCCAGTCAGCAGGGACCTCCCCAGATTCCCAAGACCTTTGGTAGCTGACTGAGAGGGGTCCTGCTGTAACATCCACTAGTTCTTTCAGTAATCTGGGATGAATCCCATCGGGCCCCATGGACTTGTGAACATTCAGCTGATACAGCTGGTCCCTTACAATTTCAGTGTCCACAAATGGAAAATCACTGTTCCCAGACTTGTGGTCTTCCAACTCAGAGGACTGGGCAGCCCAAGGTCTATCACTATTATTAAAGACTAAGGCAAAAACCACATTGAATGCCTTCACTTTTTCTTCACCCCTATTAGTCAGATGACTATCTTCAACAAGTATTGGTCCAATGTTTTATTTAGACCTCCTCCTGCTCTCAACATCTTAAAAAAAGCCCTTCTTGTTATCTGATACAATACCGGCCAGTTTCTACTCTAATTGAGCTTTGACCTTTCATGTTTTCTCCCTGCATAAACGAACCATAGCTCTGTACTCTTCCTGTGAAGCCTGACCTTGCTTCCAGAGATCATACAGTTTCTTTTTCCTCCTGAGCTCCACGAGGAGTTTCCTGTTCAGTCAAGCTGGTCTTCTGCTCTGCTTGCTTGACTTACAGCACAGTGGAATTGCCTGCTCCTGTGATTCTAAAACGTGGTTCTTAAAGACTGACTAGCACTTGTGGACTCCTAAGCCTTCAAAAGCAGATTCCCAGGGTACTCTGCTAAATGGCTCCCTGAATAGCTTAAAGTTTGCTCTTCTGAAGTCCAGGGTAACAACTCTGCTGTCCTTTTTTCTCGTTACACTGCAAATTTAAAACTCAACAATTTCATGGTCACTATGGCCAAGATAGCCACCTACCATCACATCCCTCATGAGTCCTTCTCTGTTCACAAATAACAAGTCTAGGAGGGTATCTTTCCTACTTGGCTCACTGAGTACCTGTGACAAGAAGTTATCTCCTACGAACTTCAAGAATTTCCAAGACCAGCTTGTCACAGCAGTATGATATTCCCAGTTGATGTCTGGGAAGTTGAAATCTCCCATAACAAGATCCAGAAATTTCTCCTAATTGCCTATAGAGTAACTCATCCGGTGCTTACATCCTGGCGATCGGTAGCAGACATCCACTGCAACATATACTTTGTTTTCCATCCCCCTAATCCTTACCCAGAGGCTCTGCACCATATCATCACTAACTGTAAAGGCTGTGCAATCAAACCTCTCTCTTAAATACAGTGCCACACCTCCACCTCGCCTGCCCTGCCTATCTCTCCTGAACAGCCTGTAGCCTTCCATCCCAGCACTCCAACTGTGGGACTCATTCCACCAAGTCTCACTAACACCAATGATATCGTAGCTCTGTGAGCTGCCCAGCGCTTCCAGTTCATCCAGTCTGTAAGACTCACGCTACCCCTTGCTTAGCTTGTACAATCCTCTCTCCGCACACCTCAGCAAAGGTAGAGTTTGCAGAGGTGCAGCTATCCCAGCCAGGAGTGCCAGACTGACTCTTCAGAGAGACGAGCTCAAGCCTGGAGAGCAGTGTAGCTGTGTAAGCATCATCTATCTGCCTGTTTGCACTGACAGTGGTGGCTTCTTCTATATCACGGGAAGCATGAGCCCAAGTACTTTCTATGTGCTCTTATGCTTGTACTAACATACAGTCCTAGGGATTAAGAAATCAGGTAATTGTCATTCAGTGTTGCTAGATGACAATGTTGATTTCTTCCCTTGAATAATCCCAAAGAAATCTCCATAGTCCTGCATGCCCTCTATCCACCTGACATTCAGTTTCTTGCCTATGGCCTGTTACTGTAATATCAGTGCATCTGATGCCAGCCTGGCCCCTACAAACTGTTCATTTTTGCCACTTTGCACAGTCTAGTATCATATGCATCCCAACACTAAATCAGTGCCTTGCCTGCTTCCTGATTGTGCTCCATTTTTTCTTTAGCTGCTCTCCCCTGCGGGCTTTGACATGATGGTGTACTTTCCATTCTGCCTATGACCCCACTTTTCATCATCAGGTTTTACTCCACAGGACCTACTGGCCTTCCACTGCATTGAATTCAACTCTTCTGTTCTCATCTTGGCATTTACTTTCACACAAGTATTCTGCTCTGCAGCTTCACCCGCCTCTGTGATCCTTGATAAATTCTCTCAGTGGCTGCCTGATTGCTAGTGTGCATCTGAATGTTCACCAGCTTTGCATTTAAACTACAGTCCCTGACGCAGTTGATGAAGGCTTTCCAAGCCTCCTCTTTCAGGGTCCTGCTCTCTCTCTTATGTATCATTAATTAGCTCATATAAGATAATTATTGGTAGATAATATTTGCAATAAGATTTTGAAAAGACTGAATTTTGTGAAAGAATAATCTCCTATTTCTTCATACTTCTGATTACCTTTCCTGAAAGTTTATCTTTCCACTTTCCATTCCTATAATTTTATGTGGGTGTCCCCAGCCACTGGTAACACTAATAATCCTGCTGGAGAACACAGCAGGCCTTTCTCCATCACAGCTGGTAGCAGGGCTTAGTTTGTTTTCCTTCTTTATTTAGCCAGGTTATACTTTTGCTACTGTGATCTAAGGAACTAGGTACTAAACATGTCCTCCTTTCCTCTTCATCTGTTCAGGGGAATGGGAATTGGAGACAATGCTCTGATTTTTTTGTTCTCTGCTTTGATACCTTTTGGGAGGTCTGCATGCCACATGTTTCCTTTCTGATGGCAAATCCCTGCGTGATCCACCTTTCTGTGGCACCAGGCACGCAAATACAGCCACGCACAGGCATTACACAGGGAGGGCTCAAATACTGCACCATTTCTGTCTTAATCTTTCTTCCACCTCTGCTACTCACCGTTGCTAAGCCTTTCCCAGGGGATGTCTCTGACAGACAGGTTTTTAAGAGGCACATGGGTACCTATTGATAAAAACAGGCACCTTGCAGAGTTTTCTCAGGGAGGCATTAAGAAGTACTTCACTGTCTGATTCCCATGGATTTTATTGCAATCTAAGTAATAAGAGTCACTTCCTAAGTAATAAGAGTCACTACTGAAAATGCCATTTGGTGCCTGTCTCTATCCTTATGAGCCTCTAATGCCTTTAAACATTTGGCCATTGCATTTCCAGACGTGACCTGCTGGGTAATCACACTGTAGAACACCTCCTGATTAGGAGGCCGTTTACTTTAATGGTGGTGTGTAGTCTTCTGAACTAGACACTGCCAACTCTCACCTCCTTTACTTAGGACACTGAACAGCCAAATCCGACTTCTTGCTCCCACTCCAATCTGGCATCCTCTGAGTACCACTTACCACTGCCGATGTTTTCAGCTCAACAGCAACAGTTCTTCTCTTCCAAGGGATAATACAGTCCCAGCTGCCAGCCAGCAGGGAAAAGTGGCTGAACAAAGGGATGCTGAAGACAGCCTCAGATACCTCTGCACTAATTCCCGCTTCTTTGTGCCAATTAGTAGCACAACAATGTCACCTGTACTGTAGAAGACTAAATCTTGAATAAAACTCCTGGACTATACACACAGGCACAACAATGCTGTGTGACAGATATTCCACTCTCAGATCATGCTATGTCATCTGTTTTTATCACCAGCTACTCTGGTATAGTAGGCGATTATGTACCCATGGGCTGGATAGTATATAAAAGGACTTTTTTCTTTTTGTCTGTAAACACAACAGCCTCCTCATGACCACCGAATTACAGCTTCCCCCTCCCCCCCCAACACTTAAGCTAATGTCTTATAGAAACTCATAACTCATGACTTGAGACCTCCTTAAAAATTGTCTGTTTCTTCTTCCCAGTCTCCATGTTGGCTGTTACAAGGAGACTTTACATGAAGGTCAGGAATGAAGAAAGGTTCTGCACAAGGGTATCTTGGGGCTTGGCTAAACTCGCTCTAGTCCTAGCAGCAGCATGGTCCTGTAGAGCATAACAGCAGTGGAGCACAGGGTTTCTGCTCTCGGTCCACACACAGCATTTCCAACAGCATTTTCAGATGCTTAAGTAAGTCACAGCACCAGGCACTTTTCAGATGTCATGGAAAATGAAGAAAGTCAGCCAAAGCCAGCTGACAAAAATGAACTTTGCAGATCACTATCCAGCCTGAGGGTCAGCATTCCCTGGTGAGAACAGTCCAACTTCCTCAGAAGTTACTGCAACATGTCTAAGATCAGATGGATCTCATTCCTCCTCCAACTGATAACTACAGGAGCATCAAAACAAACTGCACTTTAATGTATACATAATGATATATTTCTATTACAGTTTATAGCATATACTCCTGGATAAATAATACACTGCTGAGATGTCGCTGCCACTTGTGTCAGTTCTGACATATTTAAAAGCAACTAGCCTGGCAAAACATTACTGAAAAGACCACAGAGACCAGGAAATTAAAGGTAATAACCATGCATCTGTGTTGAAACTTCCTCTAAAATTCATTCCCTTTCTCTCTTCCCATTCACACCTCTATGAAAGCATAAGAATTAGTAGTCTGGACTTCCAGCATAAACTATCTTTTTCTGTCCCTTGTAGATTTACTTTACATTTTCACCAGTATTTTAAGGTCACGTTTGTGGTTTAATTTGAAAAGACATAGTGCCTGTAGGGATTAGTGAAGTGCCTTGCAAAAGCACAGAACTTAGTCTTGAAGGGGAATAGACGTCATGATGACAGTGATAAAACTAGGAACAGAGTACAATGATATTGCAGGTTGCAGCAGCCTTCCCAGAAAAATAATTGCTGCTGCTGCTATCAGACGAATGTTCTTATCATCTAGAAAATCACCAACCAGAAATCTCTATTCTGACTTCAAAGCAAATCCAGGACTGTCTCACCACAGGGCACTTATCACATTCATTAATTCACAGGAAAATTTCTTTTAATGTCTTGAATGCATATTTACAGCTTACTTTAAATTTCTCTTTAATATTACTTTAAAATAAGAGAAAACACTCAAACATTCAACTCACATAGGTTGACATACCGTCCTCTGAAAACATAGCAAAAAATAGGCTAATGGTCTTTAAGATTCTCGTGACTTGTTTCTCTAATTTGCTGACTCCATAAAACAATGACTGTGGCTATCACTCCAGGCCTTAATGTTCCTAGAAATAATGTATTAGCACTTAATGCATGGTAGTGCCACCAAGTATTGATGAAAAGTGTTACACACAAGATCAAGTAGCCTCATCAAATGCTAATTACCAAAGTGGGAGCTGAAATGGACTTACCAATTCTAGATTAAGACTTTTTCTTCCGTAATGGTATGTGTGTAAAAAACAAACGTGCATGATAACAGCTGCAGCTGCATAAATAGCTGCAAAAATACCCAGTTCCTTCCTGCAAAAACTGGAGCTAAATTTGTATGATTTAGCATTTACTGAGGGATTCTTACAACCTTAAGTATCTGTGGCTGTGGATGAAGGTGAGGCAGAATATTATGCCAGCCTGTTCTAGCATCACATTGGCCAGATTATTTTTTGGCTCATAGTAGGCCAAAAACTCTTGACCATATCTTCTGTGAATAGCTCATGGACCTATGCAGAGAGCTGGAAAAGTCACGTAAATCTATTTCCTGAGCTTCCATTTCCACTATCCTGCAATCTAAGGATGGCTGCAAGTTGGAATTAAAAAAACAAATATTTTTTATTGTATTCTTCCAAATGTTAATCTGACATTACCATCCATAAAAGCACTGATTATTCTAGTTTGCAGCTTCTTAGTTCCCCCAAATGAAGACTAATTAAGCATCATGTGAATAAGCATCATGAGAATTACATTTTATTCAGCCTTGTTTCTCTCTCAGACTAACCCCTTCAGCACTGAGCACCAGTGTCTAGCTCTCCACCATGAGGTTTTAAATGGTTTTATAGTAAACAGTTTCTTGCAATTCTGGGATCAAAGAACATGAAAAATCAAATGCAGAGAGACAGGAAAGCTTAAAGTGAAAGCTTGACATCTAAAAGATGTTAATTTAATCCCACGTTCATAACTATCCTTTTGATAACTGCACAACAAACTTATTGGGATCCAGTGTAATGCCTCCTGTAGGAAGCCCCACTCCAGGGAGATAGTAGTGGTAAACAAATAAACAAAACATCCAAACAAACCCAAAAGGGAAAATACACACTGTAGTAATTTCTGTTCAAATGTCATGCATGTACACATAGTGCGTGCTGGATGGACAGGATTTTGTGGTATAGTGTAAATATCAAGAGAGTGTCTTACTTGCTCTTGAGGCTTCCAAATCAGTAGTTGACTGGCAGGTAGCATAAAGCCTCAGGATTAGCCCTGTGCAAAAATTATTTCAGTGACAAAATGTTTTTGGGTTACTACCCCGAGAAGCATCTGGAAAAAAATATTTTGTTTTTGTTTTACAGGCAATGGGATTTCATGTACAGTTGAATATTCCTTCTAAAGCACAATCTTCTCTTCCTAGATCCTGTAAAAAATTAGGTTTTGTGGTTCTTGAAAAATCTTTCAAAATGTGTTTGCGATGAGGCAAATTATTGGATAAAAAGAAGACACTGTCTCTAAAATGGTAGCTTCTGAAAGGCGATTTTGCTTTGACCTGGATTCTCGGTAGCTTATGAAATCAGTCAACAGATTGAATCAGCTCATATGTCTCATTTGCAACAGTTTTGACAAATAATGTTAATATATCCCAATATGCACAGAGTATATTCAAAGACCTATTGGTAGCCAAAAAAAAATGCAGCTTACATGCCTGCCCAGAACTCTCTACTTAAAAAAACTTAACTCCTTCCCACCTACAAAATCCCCAACAAGTTTTCTATAAAGTTATTTAAAATAGAGATGCAACAAACAGGCAATGTTTGGAACCAGTTCTAAATAATTTTGGGTAGAACTGGGAATGTACAGAGACCATGAAGTAGTTTAGGTTAGACGTCAGCAAAGTCTCTTATGCTGTTTTCATGATATATTTTGATGTAAATAACAGAAACACAGGTCGGACTAATATTACTTCTCTTTTGTGATTTTGACCAGTGCAGCCTCCTGAGATAGCTGCCCTTGGTTTCAGCTGTCTCACTCTCATTAATGGATGTCCCATCAGCTGTCATTCACAGCCAGCAGCAGAGCAGGCTGGATAGAATTTGGACTCCAGACCAAAGCTGAAAAATACCTGAATTTCTCTTCTTTTCTCAGAGCCTGCTGTGTGCTTGAAAATTCAACGTTCATTTTTAGTCTCTGGATTTTACGTATAATCTGTATGCTTCTCATGATCAGCACATTTAGGTTATCAGCCAAGGCTCAACCAAAGTTCTGCTATTACATTTTCTCAGCTAAAATTCAGCACTTCTAAATGACTGATAAGGAGTCACACTTCCAAATGATTTATATAGCTAGACACTTCAAGGAACATTTTTCATTTCAAATACTGTCACTCTTTTGGACTGGGAGCGTGCAAGACATTGTTCTCAGATTTTCCTGAACATGTGGCCTCTGGTTAGGAGCCTGTACTAACACTTGCAGATACAAATAGACTTCTTGTGCATGGTGATGAGTTGTTCAAAACACACAGAAGTTCCTTCTGCAGGGAGGATCCTTTTTCCTCACTCAGCTGTTACCCTGGTGTGCACAAAGCCACACTTCATTATTCATGAGATGCATTTCTGTCAAAACCCAGGGGATTTGGAGCAGTACTGACCTACAACCTTTCCAAATAGCAGGGAAGAATAATTCATAAGGGGTGAAAATGGAAGCAAGAGAAGCCATCTGAGGCCTAGGCACAATTACTGTCAGGGGACCTTCCCTGCTCCCCAGGGAGTCTCAGTTACGAACTGTTCCTCTACACCTGTAACCTAATTCAGCATCAGCTCCATCACAGACCTACAGCACTACTTACATCTTCAATAAAAATCCATTTTTCCAGCATGATAGGACATTCTGCATGATGGACAAACCATATTACTGTTTAGACGGAGATCTTACATTTAGTGAGTGATACTCAGCACGCAACAAAAAGCATGCAAGAAGTAAATTTGGCTGCAAGTGAAATGAAGACCCCAGCATTGCCTCTTTGAAAAGAAATGCCTTGTATCCTGGCTATTGTGGTCTTCCAGTCACTACTTTATCCAGCTGAAGTGGCTTGAAGTTGATTCTTCTACCTTTGAGCATCCCTAGGTTTGCAGTTAACTACGATGTTTTTTAGACCATCACTCATTTCAAAATGCATCTTGGGATCTTTGGGAAACAGCTGAGCTGGTTCTGCTTAAAGAACAACGAACATGTTATGGAAGGCCTGTAGTCTTCAATTATTAAATTAATGATATGCAGAACTGCTTTCAAAACATGTGATTTCATACCCTGGTCTGCATGCCGGTGCTCAATACACATAAATCTGTGCCCTCCTGGAGAAGCAAGAGGCTTATAATAGTCTAACAACTCATAAAAACAAAAAACATGTCAGCTCGGCATGAAAGTCTGGTTTCAATTCACAAAAACTGACAAAAGCCACAGGAATACAATACTATGCATGAAATAACTTCTAAGGCATGGAATATATTCCACATTTACTGAAACATCTAAACTTTGCACCTAAATTTTAAGTTCCTACAGTAAGAAGCCTTCAGTGTCTCTGTTTCCCCTCTTGTCAGAAGAGAAAAAACAGGTGCCCCAGATGTAGGCGCCTCAGGTATACAAGGAAAATGGATGCTTGTTTTAAGAAGACTGTTTCACTGGGCACTAGGCGGTTGCCTGAGGTAGGGGACTGAATGCTGTTCAAGAAGTCCTGTAATTGAATTCTGCTTGTTCAAAGGACAGGCGATATGAAAACTGTGTCAAACCTTTTAAAAAGTAGAACCCCCCCCTGCAAACTAAACACTAATCCTGACATGTACCAAAGAAGCTCATACTTACTGAACTGAACAAAATTCCTTTCTTTCTTTTTATGAGATCTGTTAAATAAACAATGTTGAAGTGCCTGGAAATTTCAAGGACATGATATAAAGGCACAATAAACCAAATTTGGATTCTAATGGTGAAAGGAAAGGCATAAATTTGCTAGATAGTCTGCACTGAAACTGTAAATTTGTTGTTTCCCCTATAAGAAATACGCTTTGGCTGACTTTGCTGCTGCAAACTAGCCAGGGCTTGAGATGGTTACAGAGTGAACCACTCCAGGGCTGTTACGATGACTTGTGGGGCAGAGAGGTTTCTCTTCAAGCAAGGAAAGAAAAAGTGAGACATATTCCTGTGGCAGAGCTCACCAGTAAGTTTGGCAGCTACATGCACATCTTTCCTACCAACCTGCCCGTGCTCTCGGCAATGCCCCTGAGCTCTTCCAATGCAGCAGTAGAATCAGTTTACAGGTTGTCAAGATGTCAAACCCCTAACAAGACACACAGGACATTTACCTTAAAAATGGCAAACACTTTTTAGAACAAAATGATCCGAAGACAAGATTCCCACTGCCCTGAATGTCTTGATGTAAGAGCTCAGGGCCCTTTGTTTATGCTACTTAGCTGACATTCAGCCACGTGAATAAAAGGAAAATGCTGAACTGATTTTCTCTCTAAGGCTGCAGCATCATTGCTTCAGAGCCATGTCAGGTCTTAGCAGATGGCAGAGAAGGAACTGAATTTCTGACATTTTTAATTAAAATGTAACCTCTATTATTATGGGATTAATAGAAATATAAATATAGCTGCACAATTTTAATGTACATTTTATAAGAGACAAATTCTGGACTCTTTGTAGACCTAACTAAGAAGGCTGAAAGCACGTGAATTCATGTTGGTAGCTCGTGTGATTTTATTGCTACTCTTAAAACAGCAAGGCATTTTTCTGAAGGCTGCTCCTACAGTAAAGAGAATATAGCGAGAACATCAGCTCCATGCTTTTTTTCCCCAACAGAGCCACATTCCTAGCAAACTTTGCAGAAGAAAATGTTTAAATCCCTCAAACCAGAAAGCAAATAGTAAGGCCCCCAAAAGCAGAGATATGTATTCATTCATGCAGATGCCATGCTTGGGGTGACTGGGCCCCTGGGCTGCAATAACACTTTTGACAGAGGGAAACATCTTTTCAGTAAGGTTGAGCTGAACCACCAAGATTCTTTTTCCCCTTCCTGGATTTTGGCCAAGCCAGTTCTGGCCAGCAGCGAAGGAGGTATGTGCTCAGCTGCCTTGTCTGCAACCCTGCTCTATGCCCTGAGGCAGAAGAACCACTTCCCAGACCTGTTCCCACCATGGGCGCGCTGGAATGGCTTCATTATACCCTAGCCCTAGCTGTGCTTCCGATCACGACACCAACTAGATGTCTTCCCATCCGCTGCAAAGGACCCAACCAACCTTCCTTCAGGCTGGATTTTGATAAGGAGCCCTTCTTGTCCCCTACTGCTTGTGCCCAAATGCCACAACAGTCTGTGAAATGAGTGGAGTTTTGCACACCAGTTGTTGTGTTAAAATGGGGGAGAATATTCAAGGCACTTCCTGCTTCATGGTCTAATTTTTGTGGTTTACTAGCTTAGAATGAGTCTCCACATGAGTCTAGCAAAGGGTGTACATGGTTTTTCCCTTGACTCGCACAAGAACAGAAAAGCCACAGTCTGTCACATCTCTGTAAAGTCCAAATGTGTCACTCTGAGTGCCAAAAACCTGGGTGTCATTTACTTGACAAGCTTGGGACCCTCACTCATGTTTAGTGCTTGTGCTGCTTCACAGATGTCCCAGTACATCTTGGCACATGCGCTGCTTTGTGTGGGGGCCGTATTGTCACCTTCATCCTCCTGCTGAAAGGAAGTGGAACACCTTACGGCACAGACACCCTGCCTGGAAAAGGCGTGTGGAAGAAAATGAGCTAAATTACAGTTGGACGGAGCTGCCACTCTTGTCTCCTATATGTGGATGGGCAGTGGAGGAAGGCGAGAAGCTGAAGCGGGAGCAGAAGGTGCTGCTCCACCATGACAGCGTCCCCTCGGCATGCCATTTCAGCTGGCCCTGCGGCACACATCGGCATGCGTGCAGGCACCCTGCCTTCCTTGGTGTCCTTGCAGACCTGCACTGCAGATGTCTGGGGGCTCATGTCATGGGTGTCAATATGGCACAGCTGTCAAGAGTGACCCCACAGTCTGGGGCACCACACCAGCCCCACAGGGGAGACTCACCAGCACTGCAATAAACAGGCATTCCTGCCCAAGGCAGTCCCTGCAGTTTGCTGCTTGTCCCCCTTCCCGTGCTGCCCTCTCCCAGCTGTCTATACACATACCAGTGCAGGCAGCGGCTGTAACATGGATCACCTCCTGCACTGGGACACTGCAGGGGCTGGAAGCGATCCGCGTTTGTCCTGATATGGGTGCGAGGAGCAGAAAGGAATGGCCAGGGAGAGGTAAAGGGCAGGGTTGCTTTTTTCAGCAGAGGAAAAAGGGGTGGGAAGACCCTGCCACAATTAGGTTATCTGTGTGCTAGCAAGCAGCGCAGACCATGAGGAGCTGGTCTGTGGAAGGAACCCGTTGCTGCTAACCTGCACACCAAGTGGGTAGATGACTGAGCAGGAAGGCTGAGGCAGAAGAGGTTTGGGACTATTATCCTCCATTCTCTTCTGTGCCTTCAGACTGAAAGTTACCACTTGGATTCCCTTATCCATAGAAACAGCAATCATTTGCAAGGGTTTGCAGCGCATCCCTGGTGAGTTTGGCTCCTGTTTTTTTCAGACCCCAAGAAGCGGACTCTTGGAATCTCCTTTTGGGACCTGTGGGGATGTACAGGAGGTTGCTCCTCTGCCCCTCCTTCGAGAGGCGGAAGAATGGAGGACTGCACCCTCAGCATGTCTGATGGTTTGAAACCTCCTGAGGTGTTTCTGAACAGCAGCTACTCTCTGGGTAACAACACTTGTGACAGTACGGTAAATTTGCTCGTCCTCCAGTGATCTGTAGGGAAATAATTACTCCAAAAATCTTTTTTATCCCCAGTGTGTGAATTTCATACCAACATTGCTACCCTGCAGGGTAACAGATACATTCAGGGTAACAGGATCACTCGAAATTATTCCTTTCTACAACAGAAAGTGATGCAACATAAGCCACATTACTTTGAACAAATTGTAGGATTACTTTTTTTAAATGTGTTGTGTTATTGTGAATCAAATTTTGCTTTATCCTCCAGCTCCTCACACCTGCCCACTGATTAATGCGGGAATGGGAACGACATATGCCAAGTACCATCACATCGGGATGACAGCACTGTGCAACTGCTTCGTGCAAGGGTCAGACATTTTGAAAGAGGTGAGGCAATGACGTGCCATCCACCAAGGGAGCCCAAAACCCACCTCCACCCCTGCCTTACCTGGGCTGGGGCACTGGAGGAGAGGTGGGTCAGGTCCCCAATCCTGGCGGCTGCCCGTGGGTCGCTGGAGCTGATGAGGACGGGAGCGCTGATCTCCATGGAGTGCCGGTTGCTGGCAGCCTGGGAGGACTTGTGCGTCATGCTGAGGGCGGTGAAGGAGTGGCGCTTCTTGGCATTCTTCTTGCCCTCTGCCTGCCGCTGAGCCGCCCCGGCCGCCCCAGCACCGGCCAGCGTGGAGCACGGCGCCAGACCCACCGCTGCTGATGCTGCCACTGCTGCTGTCTCTGTCGGCAGTGGCATGTCGCAGCCGGAGGCAGCAGCCGAGCACGTCTTGTCCATCTCGATGAGCTGCTTGGCGGATTCATTCAGCTGTGTGGAGAAAAAGGGAAAGATAAAAGAAGATTAAAAAAAGAAAAGAAGGGGGGACATTAACAGCCCATCACAGCTTGCTTACGGCACCTGCTGGACCTGCCTGGGGTCTCCTCCCCAAAGCACCACAATCCTTTCCTGGTGGCCTACCCCAGTTCCAGATGTGGGGCCAGCAAGGAGATCACTGAAATATGGTGGCTAACCCTTGGGGCAGAGTCGGATCTGGGGTGCTATGCATGCCTCCATGCCTGCAGGCCTTGCCGCAGGGAGGATCTGCCCTGGCAAAGGGCGTGCTTGGGACAGGTCCTAAAACCAGCCTGGTTTCATCATCTGTCCGCCATCTCTCAGTCAGCCAGGCAGGTCCCCGGGAGGCACACTAGCCCATTTTGTTTCCCCAAACCTGCCCCAAGCCAAGTGTTACTGTGCAGCCCCAGGGTGGTGCCCAATTTACTTAATTTTCTGAGGCTGGGTGAGTTATTTCCATTCACTTCTTAATGCCCTAAAAGTCAAAAGAGAGGCAGAATAAGCATCCAGGAGACTTAGGCTAGAACCATGCGCCACCAATTGGTGCACATCAAGCTGTGGTATTTAGAAAAACAGCATTCCCCAAAATAGCTTGCCCCAGGCTGCAAAGGCAGAGCCAGGGGAAGGAGGCAGGAGCCTCTTCAACAATGTCTCGTTATTCCCAGGTCCATCACAGGCCTGTGCTTGATGTTTGTCACACAGGATTTTGATCCAGAGGTACAGCTTCCAAAACCTTGCAGTTTCATCTCCTGCCTCTCACTGGACACAGGTTATCCAAAGGCAGACGGAAGCTGAAGGCATTTTTTCCAGCTGTATCACCTCAACTAGGGAAGAGCATGATGGCCACCGGAAGACTTGCTCAGGACCCACCTTGAAAACCTGGTCTCATCAGTCCTCCCAAAGGGTTTAAAACTTGGTCTACAGCCCATGGAGACAGGCAGAGCACCAGAACATTCAGACTAGTTTTCATCCCACTGTTCCTCCTTCAGTCCACACTTACAGATAACCTTGTGCCTATAAATCTGAAAGGCAAGCTGGGTGGGACAACCCTGTCACTGAAGCCTCTTAACTCCTAGCCACCATAACTCATACAGGAAAGCTACGCCTTCCATAGCTGGAGAGTTTTTAGGTGCATAGGGGTGCCATAGTCACTGATGATATATGAAGTGCACTCTGAAGTCAGCAGTGCTTTCTGCACAGCACTCATTGCCAATAGATCTTCCCTTGAGGGGTGCTAACAGCTGAGGGAAAATGCTACATTTCACCAACAGACCTTTATATTAAACTAGGATGAACTGCAATATGTTTGCATTTAATGAATAAAAACAACATACGAAAAAGGAAGCCACTGATAACACATACGTGCTTTTGCATACACTGCTATTCTAAGACCCACATAAACCAGAGGTGCATGTAATACTATTCTGGACCAACACCAGGCTATTTTTGTTTCTATAACCACTGTATGAATTACAGCAGCATCCAAGAAGCTCAGTCGAGGACAAGGTCTTCTCAGGCTCTAAATAAAAAAAAAAGATAGTTGCTGCTCCAAGACAAGCCAATTTAGAAACCTAATACAAGTGAAAATAAAAGGGAAAAAGAGAGGGATGGGAAAGATAACAACAGAATGGTGCAGTTAAACAAATGTGTAATTGAGTAACTTTTATGACTCCCAACCGCTGTCACCATGCTGTAAATATAAATAAGAAATAGAGGTTGCCAGCCTTATGCCAGTCCTAAATTTGAAAGCACTTCTGAGCCCTTCCACGAGTACTCATTCTGAGTAACAGGCAATAAACACACTAACACCGAGAAAGTAAACATTAACTTGCAGGATTCTTCATTCTGTGACAGCTTCCACCAAGTCAACGAAGAGCCTCCAATTAATGATGCTCCACTACTGTCAGAGCTGCTGGGAGTCCTGCAACCATTCAATTAGCAGGCCATTTTCCCAGCTGCACTCTCCAACTTGAGACCATGCTTACAGCCAGCATAGTGCACTGCACCTGCCAATTTTTACCAATAACAGCTGATCCCATTTCAGATTCTTCAAGAATGTCCATTATTTCCCACTTCATCATGCTCTAAATTGGTACAACCTAACATTTGCCAGCAGGCTCCAAGTTGCAAGGAAACCAGATGGCTCCCCTCCGTTAAGTAGGTGTTACAGCTCCACTTACCCAATTGATGGAGGTAGTCTAGCTGAATTATTTGAAATATTAAGGAGAAAAGGAGAAAGACATCAAATATGCATGATTCTTTTCTACAGCAAAGGGTGAGGAAATACTTTGCTCATCAACAGCAAGCAGGAAAAGAATATATTTTAACTCTTTGACATAGGAAAATACAGAGTTAAAAAAAAAAAAATTTAGAACTTCCTGATTTTACAACAATGCTCCATATGGACAATGAAGTGCTTCAGCTCTTAATATCAAAACTGTCATTCTTTTGTAAGAATTAGATTATAAATCCCACTGGCTGGAATCCAATTTAACACCGAAGCTATTCTTTTTAAAACAACAAAATCCATTACTTTTTTTTATTCAAAATGAAACCTAGTTAAAAAGGTCAATAAGAGAGCTAGTATCTAAGCATGGAGTGATAAAAAATAGCCCTGTATTGATACAAACAAAGTAATTCTCAATATCAATAGAAGATTAAAGGCAAAAAGAAAACCCCTTCCCAAAACAGTCAAGATAATGAACTTTTGGGAATGTCAGAGTCTTCCTGAAATACTGGGAAAAAATTTATTTTGGTCTGCCAAGATAAAAAATGCTTTATAGCTTTACAACTTTATTTTTGTAGAGAACTGTTTTTAAACATCTTTGCTCACAGATGCTGGAAAGTACATCCCAAATAGTCTATGAATACCAGAGAAAAGGTTCTGCTTACTACTTTGTAAAAGCAAATGGTGCTGCCTCTTCACAAAGAGCTTTCAGAAATCCTTCTTTAAACATAAATGTGATTGCAAATTTCTTATTTTAAACTCTGAGTATGTAAACAAGCATTGCTTTCTGGTGTCTGTCATCTGGTCTTCAGGCAGATCTGCTTCCAGAGGAGAAGCTTACTGGAAAGTTCTGACCCACAGTCAGTCTCAGGAATTTGACATTTCAGGAAGGCTGTAGCTCTTATGACAACCCCTAATACTGGAACTCAACTTTCTCGCCCATTTTTGATCCCTCCTCTGGAAAGAACCTACATTTGAAATTCTTGTCCTGCTAATCCCAAATCACGAAATGTCTTTGAGACTGCAGCAGGACCGATCTTACCCCAAATCCATTCCGTAACAAGGGGACGTCCTAGAAAACTTGATATATGATTTAGAGGGATAAGGCTTGAATTTGAATGCCAAACCAGTCAAACATTCCCAGTAGCCCTGCAATCCTGGGTCTGGGAATGCAAAACCTTGCGAGGGCAAACCTTATGATAGCTGAAGGACCCTACCATGCAAGAGGTGAGATGAAATGGTACAGTAAAATTGTTCCCAGGGTCTCAGTGACTATTGACTGTGGGTGCTGCATGCTGAGATAAGGATGCCCCAGCCTCAGTTCACAGAGCTACTGTGCCTGTTTCCCCAGCTGTGAGGAACTGTACTGGAGACAGCTCCAGCTCATCTGGTTTTGAGAGTGAAGGAGGGGGTGTATGGAATACCTCTGTGCACAGAGGCTTGTTCACCTCCAGACAACCTTTTCCCACAAAGGGAGCAGTAATCAAGCTCCATTCATTAAAAATTTGCTGACCTTGATCAGGGAGCCACACTGCTCTCCCCGCCACAATGCAAGCTGTCATGACTTTGGCCTCCAGCCAGACAGCCCATGCAATATGAACTAAAGGAGAGGGTTTTTTTCTTCTTCTGGCTTTTAGATATGACTATTTTAGATATTCTACTTGAGATTTTACCATATGGGCAACAAAGATGCAAACATTAAGCTACCTCACTCAGGACTTCTATGCTGCCAAAATTATCTTTTTATTAGTCTCTAAGTAAACTTCATTTTTCTGCAGAATACATTATGGTCACTTTCTCTCTCCCTCTGTCTCTTGTTGCACATGCTTGCACACACTCACACATATACACACACCCCAGTTCCTGATACATGTGGGTTTAAAAGGGACTACCTGTAAACAGTTTCTACATATTTCTCTGTTAAGGATGAAGGGATACAGGAGAGAAACTGTCATCTGCACTGACTATTCCCACATGGGACTAAATATGCCCTTTATATCCCAATGTGATTTAATGAACGATAGTTTCAATGGGCAGCATTATGCACCTACTTACATACACCAGCTGATATGGAGTGAGGAAAAGCTATTTCTTGTGCAGTGTGGGTCATAATTAATTCTAGTTTTAGTCCAAATAACAAATTATTACTGTGGAACTTACTGCTATTATTATGGAACAAGATAGAAGCATGGGAAATTTAGGTCAGGTTTAAATAATTAACCTTTACTGCATCTCCCTTGACAAATACGCCAGTGTGTTTACTAATCCATGGTAGTGGCAAAATTGTTCTAGCCCAGTTTAGACCTCCAAGGGACACCTTGATACACAGTGGTCACCACAGCAGCTCCTGGGTCGTTGTAGTTCACTGACGGTGCTGTCTTCTGTAAGACAGAGAACAGTAAGTCTTATTCTGCTATTGAATACTCTTAACTTTCTAGTCATTTAGGTCTGGGTAAGGGACTTGTTTCGGACTGATACCTGACCTACCAAAGAGAGGACCTTGCTCTGTTTCTGGTTTAGCAACATACTTCAGCACATACTTGATACTATGGAGACCAAAGTGTCACTAATGGACTAAAATGCCATTCTTTTCTGAATGAGGAAGGATTGCTTAAATTCTCAGTGTTACACACATGCTTAAGTATTTGGAGCCAATTTGGATAAGAACATACAGTTTATTAAGACTTTCAGGAAAACAATGCTTCATTTGCTATGTAAGCTTCTTTTTATGTCTTTATGGAAAGTATTAGCTAAAGAATGGTGCTGTTCAAATACAGGTATAAGATCAGAAATATGTTATTTCAGGCCCCTTTTAAAAGTGAAAAGGTACAAACCCCCACAAGTCAATGTATACCTAATGAAAAAGAACAAATTGGTAAGAAAAAATATTATGCTCAAGGTTTTGAAAAGAACCACTGAGCAGAGCAGAAAGGAAAATTAAAATTATGAATAAAACTTCTTCACAATGTCCCTCTGAAAGACTGAAAATATTGTCACCTAGGGACTGCTAATTTTTATACTTTACGGTTCATAAATATTGAGAAGATCATGCACATCCCTATTTTATGCCTTGCAGAAACTTTGGCAACTTGGAGTTCCATAGCTGATTTTGTGATTAAAATAAACAGTCTGAATTTATTACTGAGTTTTCACTTCAGAGTAGTTACTTTCAGGAAATATTAAGTTCTTATGCCCTCATTAAATTAGTTTTGCTAGTATTATAATTTATGTTCTGAAGCACAGCGAGGTTATTAAGTAAGTAAGGGCATAACTATACAACAGTCTCCTGTCTCTGCCAGGTCCCTGGGAGGACTGCATCTGTGAAAGCATTTTCCTCCCCAAAAAGCAGTGTTTCAGAAAGCTAAAGCAGCTTTTCCTTACTGTTATCCCTACTGGCAAATGCAGGATACAACCTTTCTTCTACTGTAGCCAAGTAGCAAAACAGCCTTTGACTCAAATGGGCGTAGGAGTAAGTACATAACGCTTTGCCTAATCCTTTACATGTTCATTATGTAAGTTTGTACAGTGGACACACAGCAGTTCCAAGGGCTTCCTAATGGGATATCAGCAGACAAACTTGTGCCAAAGGCTCTCCAAAGAAGTCATATTGAATGCATCTATAATTCTCATCTTTTACATGTTTTGTAAATTCAGATTTAAAAATATTTAGAGAAAGCCTCCTAAGTTCTCGATGACAGTTTAAATTCACTGAATAGAAGCTACAAAATCCTATCTCAATTATTCATTTAGGCACCATCTTCTAATAAAAAATAATTAGTAAGGCACAGTTTAAGAGAAAATATTATAGCTAAACCAAAGCATTATTTAATGTTTTTGTATTAATCTCTAACAATCCACTATCGGCTTTTCTAATTAATTGCCAGGGAGGGACAAGCAAATGTGGAACAGACTTTCTGCAAGTGGTTTATCCATTGTGGAAGATAGATTTCTGACACCCTACACGGTGATTGACAGCAGAGTTATGCCATGCACCCAGAAAATACAAGAAGCAGAGTACATGCGCTTGCTTGAACACATTCATGTGCAGCGATAGCTGCAGAAATACTGTGCTAGGACACATCTCAAACTTCAGGTGTCCTGTTCCTCCAGCCATAGGCTGAGGCATACGACTCACTCTCTTTTCCAAAAGCCTGCTAAATAAGTTAGCATGTCCTCAAGGAAAGAGGTCCCTAAAACCATACAGCAGATACCCTTCTTAATAAGGGTCATACATATACACAATTACGTATAGTCCAGAAAAAGCAAGCCAATCATTTTTGTCTACAACACGGTTCCCTGAAAGGCAGCAGTACTTAGCAATCTATTTCCCTGTCTTACAAGATCTTTCTCATTTAGCAGCAATGTCACTTCTAACACACTGAAAGGCCGAAGGAATGTAGCATATTAGAACAGCATGTGCTTGGACGAGCGTGTCATCATGATCTTGCAGAATGAAAATAAATGATGCGTGCAGCAGAAGTAAACACTAAGCCTTGGGTGGTGAACTAGGAATTTTTTTTTCTTTCCCTTTTTTCCAAACAGTTTTAAGATGGAAAATGGTTCGCAGTGATGGAGAAGAAACACATGGCTTGGTGAATCCCAGAAAAATGTGCAGTCTGCTGCAAAGTCTGCTCAGGAGCAAAGCGCAGCAAGTAACCTTATGGAAACTAATGTCCAAATCACTGAGAAGAAAGAAAGTAAAACTAAATGCAATGGCATTAAAAATAGGTGAACTCATCAAAAAGAAGTATGCTTTCTGCATCCCTCTCCTCTCCCTGAAACAACTCTAGCTATCTAGCCTTCAGGTCCAAGAATGAGGACTACCTTACTCTGTTCTGTCATCCCTGAATCTCAGATGTGTTGTGTCTTCAATGTGCCTAAGGATTTCCTTCTCTTTTCTCCCCATCTGTCCTCTATGGACACCCTTTTTCATAATGAAATGCTCATGACTGCACCAAAGCTCCTTTGAAAGCAAGAAATGTAACCAAATACAGCTTTACTCAACATCAGAAAGAGTGGGAGAATCCAGCCTATTTTTACTTATAAATTATTCAGAAAGCTAAATAAAAAGTGCAGTCATGAATTCATGGGCTTGATCCTAATTCCTTTGAAGTCAGTGGCAAAACTCCAGCTGTCTTCAACGGTGGAAGGACTGGTGCCCATCTGGCACCAATTTCAGTACGAGAAAAGTCCCTGTTGGAGCTTGTGAGGAATTTACTGACAAACTATTTTTTTCATCAAAAACCGAAACTCATTGGAACTTAAGTACTTCCCAAGGAACACGTTGGTTTTGACAAGACGTCCATCAGGAAACTGTTTCTCAGCTAAGTCACAGAAATTACCGAGTCTATGGTGGTTTGTGAGTTCCCCTGGGTACCTGGGCTCCTGGTTCAAAGTCCCTGTGTAGAGGAACAGCCATAGGAGACCTGAAACAACACTGTCACTTTCCTAGTAGAAAGCCACCAATTTTCTGGCTGTGCTGAGCCTCCTTCAGTCTTGTTCTTGTTAAAAGGAAAACATTTGTTTTCCTGGGTCCAGGTACCCACCTGCACAATGACAGAAGATGTTGGTGCTGGCAGAAGAAGTTTGAGCAGCCTTACACTGGGCAGCAGCCTGAACAGGAGACCAAGATGGACTCAGGAGGCTTTCAGTAGCAGTTCAGATGTAGTCCTTATGCCCCACTGACAACCGGCAGCTGTATGAACCCTTTACTGCTGCTGCCAGTTACTGCAAGGAAAGGAAGCCCTCTGAAGAAGCTTTGTGCTGAAACCCAGAAATGCCTTCACCTGCAGAAACTTTCACTTTGAGCCAGCTGGACCTCAAAACTTCAGCATGGGCTAAGAAAGATACTGCAGTTTCTGGAGCAGAGCTGTGCAGATCACAAGTGATCCAGAGATCTGCAATATCTGCAGAGCCCACATGCCTCAAGAAGAGCCAAGCCTCATGTTTTCAGAGTTTTCTGGCAACTTTCTGCCTCCCTCCTTAACGTTCCACAAGGTTCCTGGTGCTACTGTTACTTGGGTGATCAACAACACCATACAATTTTGAAGTAATTGAAAATTGACAAGTCAAATACCACCAACTATGGCAGAGGATTTCCTCAAAGTCAGTGCCCACATCAAGCCTGGGAGTCTTAAAGCAAATGGCTTCCAAACTATAGCACATGATCCCAAGTAATTATAAATGGGATTGTGAACCAGGCAATATCGTGCTCCTGTTGTTGCGCGGACCCTTGTCTTCTTGATAGCTGCACTGTGCACACATGCTACCAGATATGACATCATGCTCTTTTGCTCCTTCTCTGAGATTTGTTCCTGGAAATACCGTTCTTGAAAATACTGGTTTTGTAATGTTCAGGATTGTGTGAAGGAAGAAACAATACCATTTTTTTTTTTTAAGGAAAACACTTCCTTCCAACTTAATGTGATAAAGGATAGGGATGAAAGAAGCAAAATATATATATTTGCTGAAGTCCCTTCTGAATTTGATACCAAAAGTGGTCTGGTGGACAATGAGAAAAAGGCCTATGTGCACCTCACATCATCAATGTTCTCTGCAGAAAGCATGAAGCTGGATAAATCTGTGAAGCTCTTGGAAGCTCTTGGAATTGCAGCCCAAGGAGCACATGGGAAAGCCAAAGTAATTTTTCAAGTACTACAAGGCTTTGCCTACGCTGAGCAAGCGAGGAGTCTTGTTGCAGTGATTTACAACTTTGTGTAGAATAAGAAACCCTGTGCAATTGGGGAAAATTAAGTTTTATGTGCTGCAACTGAAGATTACCTGTGGGGAATCTCTCACGAATAAATATACTGCTCTCTCTATCTCTGATAAAGAAGTGAAATGAGGAATGAAAGCAAATGCCAAGAAAATGTTTTGGTTCAATTGCTTGTAAAAGAAAACAAGGTATACAAACTTCAAGAAGACATTAGCACTAAAGGGTTGTGATAAACAGCCTTTGCCCTGTGTGCACTATATTTAGGAAAGAGATATTTTTTACTACACAGTCTTTTGGCTCCTGTTTCCCAAATACAAGACAGAGAAGGATTGCTGGATATGGTACAGGGTATTTGCAATAGAATAACGTCCCATGGGGTTGTATAGTTAGATACTGCATGCATGGAGCTCCTGCTACATCTGGCTACAAAGCAGGGTTACTGGTTGTGGTGGAGAGTTGCAGCACCAGTTCTGGGGTCACACTGCGTGTTTCGCTAGGAGCAGCCAACATTGAAGGACCTTGTCAGCCACCAGACACAACATCTGCTGCATTACTGGAGACCTGTGTCCAGGCTTTGGGTTCACTATTTACTGGTATGGGTAAAAATATGGGTCAGGACATGATGTGCTGCAGTTTCACCCAAGCACCTGATGGCTCCCAAGAGGGACAGTTCTGAGATGTTTCTCTGACATGGGAGATGAACTACATGTGTTTGAGATGGGCAGCAGCACACCAGGATACACAGATTGTCCATGTGACAGGGAGACCAGCCTTCTTACCTATGCACATAGATGAAAAAAAAGGAGTTGTTCTGGGAGAGACATAGCTTGCCAGCCTGAGTTTGCGTCTTGTAGTTGCCCTATTCTGTGGCTATTATGGTGTAAACTCTGCTTGAAATTACCCGCACATTTAAAGTGCCTCCTTCCCACACAGATGTGCTGATGCCTGGTACAACAGCACAGCTCTCTTTTCTCACAGTGGGAGCACCGCTTTGCATCCTTCTTCACTCTATGCAGTGACCAGTTATTTTTAAACAATTTTTACATGAGGTTGTCTTACCTTGGAGACATTTATACTTCTGTCATACTTGTTAAAAGGTGGACAACAGATTGGGATGGCATTAGGAAGCAGTGGCTGTTTGCACATGGCATAATCATGCACATGTCTCTTGTGTAGGAAGCCTGACCAGTAACTGAAGGCTCTGAAAGACAGTCTGTGATATGCAAATGTGTTTTCTGTGCTATATGATGATGTAATTGGGTTCACAACCCTCCCCCCTCATCTTGTGCAAGAAAAATCTGACAAGGCTGAGCTGTGACGAATTCCCTCGACACTGCAAATTCTTGACTGAAAATGGCAGCATTCAGCCTTGCACTCATGGCACAACTGACTGCCCGTCTCCTAGAGGAACCATCTGCAGCCTTCTTTGGAGAATCCGAGATGTTAAAATACGATTGGGTACAAGGCCGAGTCAGAGTCAGTTGTCTCTCCACTGAATGGCCAACAGCTGCAGCCAAGGAGTTCACTGAACTTTCTGGCTATTAAACTAGAAAATGCTATTTGTTCAACTTCCTGAGCTTGATTTTTGGTTTAGGGTAGAGGACACGTACCCGGCACTGTTGAGTCATGCAGTGAAGCAGCTAGTACGCTTCTCTCTTGTACACTTATCTAAAGCTGGATTCATGCTCTGGTTTCTGTCAAAGCCTGTTCTGCCATGGGTGTCACAGCTAGATAAGAGGTGTGCCATTTCTTCAGCACCAATGAGCTTTATGCAGATCTTTTAGGATGTTCAGGCACATGTGTCACATTACTGCAATAAAGTATGATGATTGCTGGCATTAGTCACTTTTATGACATCCATATGCAAATGCTGTTTATGTTAGTATGCTACAACTGGAAGGAATTTGGAAAACCACTGCTCTAGGCCATGCTGTTTGAGTTCTAAGATGGCAAAATTAATGGGCTAGCAAGAAATCTACACAGTAGGAAATCTTTCTGAAAGTGCAGAACACTGGGTTGGTTGGTTGGGGTTTTTTTTCTGTTTGTGGAATTACTCAAGCTCAAATATTTTCCTAACACATTCCTTTCTGAAAATGAACTGCCCTGGGTTGCACCTATATTCTGTAGGCAGAGAGGCAAGTTGTCACGAGGAAACTGAATTTTTGTAAATTGTGACCACATCATGCGATACAGTCACACAGAGAAAATTGTTAATAATACTTTTATTATTTTTGTCATTAAATGCTGAAGAACTCCCACCACAGATCAGAAATCCATTGTGAGAAGTATTACATAAACATAGAGCAGCAAGACAGCTCTTGGCCCAAAGAAAGTACAATTTAAGATGAGGATTAGAGACAATATATAGATATAGACAAAATATACAATGAGACAGTCTTATCAGCAAGATGGACAGAGAATTTTGCACAACATAAATCTTCTGTAGGCATCACAGCAGGAACAATTTTAGAGGAGTCTGGAGGAGCAATTCTGATGCAGATATCTGGATGTTTTTGAAGCATTCATCACAACAGTGAAGAACAGAGCACTATGGAAGAAAATGAGAATCTGAAAAACCTGACAGAGTGATTGGCATCGCTGGCTGATCAAAGACAGGGTTGATCTTTCAATAGTAAATAAAAGACAATAGGTAGAGAGAGTAATGAGTAATCAAAGATTTGCGAGTAAGGGCAAGTTGTATGGGCACTACAGGACAGAAAAGGGCCTCAGAGAGAAAGAAAGAAGTGGCAGCAGATGAGCACCCTGGATGGTCATGAATGAGGCCAGGTCTGCATTTGCTAAGGATGCAGAAAGGATGTACCCATAATCAGGATACGAGATGATAAGAGTTTGATCTTTGTGAATGTTCAGCAATCAGGTTGGCCAAAGACTAGGTAGGACTGCCAGACACATGGATGAATGGAGACAGGCATGAGGATGTGATTCCCATTGGCAATGTCTTTATTACTTGCCATGAAAGTACATTGATCCCTCTTTAACCAGTGACCGAACCAGAACAGTAACATGCTTAACTGACTGTGTACTGCACTGAAACCTCAGGTATGTCTTGAGTGAGAGTTGCTCTATGGCAAAGCAGACATATGTGTTACTGGAGTGGTGTGGAGCTGTCTTTGCTACAACCTTAAACTCAGCCCTCAGGAGTGCTTTTGTGCCCTCAGGGACCCCCATAGGACAAAACCTTGTGCTTGAGACAGAGAGAGCATGGCCCCCAGCAGTAACTGGCCAGGGTTAAACCGTGACAGCTCCCCAGCTGCTGTGGGGCAGAGAAGCTCAATGCCAGTACCAAGAGTTCCCAGACCTTGTTGTGGCCTGGGAGACTGCCAGGAATGGGGTCTCAATCATCTCTATAGCTCTGCTTCTACCCCAATAATTCATATATTGAGGGACATGAAAAACAGGCACCACCAAATCAGTCCAACGACATTTCTCTCTCCTGAGCAATGCACCTATGGAAGTAAAAGGCCTTGGCTGGGAACAGGTAAGCCTCTCTAAGCACTAGACTGGAGCAAGCAGAGAAGATGTTGAAGCCATTATTTCTGCCCTCAAAGGAAAGACACACAGTCCTTCCTCTTGGGCTAGGGAAAGAAAAGAAAAAGGACACAAGAGGAAGACATGCTTGTAAATTCCTTACTCTGTTGCTGAGGTAGAAGCAGGTCAGAGAAAAGGGATCAAGGAGATGACCATCAAGAAACATGCCACTGAGCTTTACTTTCCCCACCAACAGCAAGGCGGGCAGGGAGTGCTCTCCCTCTTTCCGCAGGGTTGCTTTTTTCTCGAGAAACAGTAACACAAGGCAGAGCTGCCTCTTCCCTCAGTGCCCTCCCCTTAGCCACAGGGTAAAAGGAGAATATCTTCAGCATGAATCCACCACTGCCTGAATGATCTGGCGCCTCTCCTGCTTTGTCCCAAGGTTTTCAGAAAAATTCTCTTATGGAAAAATTCTATTATGGAAACCTCTCTCGTGAAATTTCTTGTCAATTTGATTCAATTGTGTCTAAACAGATCGGAAGACTTCAAAGTCAGATTTAGAGCAGGACACTCCCTCCAGCCTTACTTAAACTAGGCTAACATTATTAACCTTGTTTACAGAGTATCTAGTGCTGCTTTGTCATAAAATTATAACAATAAAATAATTAGATAAATTGAGGAATAACCGGGTGGTACAGGAGGTTGCTTGCACAAAGCCCCGCATTCCTCACCTCACCATTTTGGCATGATGGCTTAGAGCGCAGTTCAACAGCAGCATCACCTACAGAGTGTCTGTGGGTGAGGGTTGTTGCCCTGGTCATGTTTTCCTACAGTGAATGTGAGATGCCACATGTCCTCCTTTCTCATCTTCCCAGTTTCTGCCCTGTATAAGCATGGATGTTCATGTGGCTATGCAGTAAATGGGATAATGGAACAGATATGACTGGAAAGTAAAAAACCGACAACAACTTAAATGAGTAGCTTTCAACAGGGTGAGTTCCCTGATCCATCTCAGCACACAGCCACATGCCTGCTAGTCCCAGAATAAGGAAGGCAGAAGGAAAGTGTTGTCACAGACAAGGCAAAAGCAGGACAATCCCATTGGCAGCAGCCCTTGTTTTTGTCAGATTAAAATAACGCCAGTATCACAGCCAAAAATAGTGCAGCAGAACATAAAATAAACAATGGCTGGTCTACTTTGTAAAGGAACAAAGTAAGCAAAAACAAGGACTCCTATGTAATTTCTTCTACAGGATAGACTAAACACAAAGGGGTGAGACTTCAAGAATCCTGTGTGTTCTACAGAAAATCTGAAAAAGATGGATCCCCAGATTAATTCCAACTATCTTCCCCTGTTTCTGATTTTTGTTTTTAATTTGTTTGTACTGATTCCTCCTCTAGTCTTTTGAACTTGGTTTTCTCAACGTTCAGCTCTAACACCTAACAGAATGTTAGAGGATTTGAGACTTAACTCAAACATCTGGTTTTGGCATAGCTAATGACATTTTTACGTTAAAAATCAACTTCACATGTTATTTCTGTTGTTTGAAGCATGCATTCAGCTCAGCCATGCACTCCTGGGTCTCTTTGTGCCTAGAATAAAGACAGTTTGACCATTCCAGGATCTGCCACAATACAAAGTAAGGAAAGAGGTAAAAACAATTCATAGCTTCATCCCATCACAAAACTATTATTCTTGAAACTACTCCTCCTTGAAAGCTTAAAGGGTCAAGCTCAACCATATTTTGTAACTCTTCAGCGTGGTAGAATAATATTTATGTAACATGCTATCTTCTGAAAGTAGAGATCAGAGGGGCCTCTAACAGGCACCCCCTGGTAAATCATTTATGGTGTCACTGACATCAACTGTCCACCCTGTCCCTCTGATGGAGATCATCTTACCCTTCACAGGCACAGCAAAGGACAACACGTGCCTCCATCTCCTCCAGATCCTCTCACAGGCTGCTATTTCAATACCGGATCCACTTTTCTTTGGCACTCACAGCACCAGTGCTGCAGCTGACACATGGAAACATTTTTCCCTTTGCTCAGAGGGCTGTGGCCACCAGCAAAGGGGCAGAGAAGCCTACCAGTTTGCCAGGGACCCTTCCTCTGTGGCTACATTTGGATTGAAGATCTCCACTCTAAGAGTTTTAGGGCACCAGGAATGCTCCCCAAGAAGGAAGTTAATTAAGATGTGCAACATGGACTAACAATGACACTAGGAAGCAAAATGAAGAAAGCCTGTGTGAGAAATAATGAAATCCTCTAGGATTTTTTTTAATTTAAGTGCTAGACAAATCGTGTATCTGTTGACATATAGCTTCTTAATATACATTCATGCATTAGATCTAGGTAAGTGAGACTGAAAGATATTTTATTTTCAAAAGGTAAGAGATCCCAGGAATTCAGCAATGCTGAAGTAAATTTTAGAAGCTGTCAGAGGTGATCAATGGATGGAAAAGACAAAAGCCCTGTTCTCCTGCCTCCTCTAGAGAGAGTGGATTACTGATGATGTGCTCTAGAGCCACCCCAGGGCCCCAGGATAGCGGGGTACACTCAATGGGGAATGCTAATTTCTAGCCCTCGGAAACCTGCACGTTGCTGAAATATTTCACTCCAATGGTTGTGTGCTATGAGGTTGCTGAGCAACGCTGGGAAGTCCAAAACATTTGTTGTCAATTGCACAAGCAAAAGCTAACCTTAAGTAATGTGCTATCTATTTAGTTGGCCCTTCTGAGTAGATACAAGGCCAAAGGGACTGATGCTTTGCTTGACATATTTTCCCACTTGAAACACTGCAGGCCCACATGAACATCTTTTTTTTTTTTTTTGTTGAAGAGACTTCCTCAATACCCATGGCAGGCCTCATCTATCCCAGGAGCAGAATAAGGAAGTAGTGGGTAGTAAAGAGTGCACTTAAGCCTCCCCAAGATTTGCTGTACATGTGCCAAAAAGTTATTCATTCAGGGCTCCTTGTTGCTTCTGAAAGACACAGCAGTTTTAAGGTTCCCTAGCAAAATCAGAACAAACACTGATAGGTGTATGACAGACAGGTACTTTTGGAAATTGATAAATATTGCCTATAGCATCAAAGAACTGACTTGAACATACACACTCTTTGCTGGTGAAATGGCAGGTTTTATGTGTAATGAGCATTGTGGGCCTTCCCCTTTCACACCATGCAGAGCACTGACTCATATCCTGAAAAACCACAGAAGACAAGGAGCAGTTCCCTCTTACTTAGGCTGGTGCTGCCAGCCCTGCCTTCCCCTCCTAATCAATGAAGAAGAACAGGCTCTTCTACAAACAGGCTCATCGGACATGTTTTAGATGTCTCCATTAAGCAGCAATGCCTATTTCTCTCCCTATGAACACCTGGTTGTCTCTCTTGATGGCAAGGGGGAGTCCAGACAACTAGCTCAAATGTAGAGATCTGCCATTGGTCAGATGAACCATACCTAGAGATCTGCAAGGTCTCGCAAAGGATTTGGAAGAGTATTTCCCAGTTCAAAAGTGCTACTGGGGGCAGAAATGTTGTTCTGTTGCTGCCGCTGCTTCTTGGTGTGACTGACCAGCAGGACTGCACATTGGCAGATGCCTCTTTACTTATCATTCAACTGAAAATTTACAGGTTTAAAAGAGAGAGTGGAAAAAAGATGAAAGGACAGTAAAGAGAAAGAAAACACTAAAAGGAAAGAAAATATCAAGCAAGATGCAACAGTTTGTGAAGACGTTTTGTTCTCTTTGTCCCAGGAAGTTGGGGGCATCATCACTAGTGCTTGTCTTGTAACAAAAGTAACTCTGGTACCATAACAGGAGAACATAAACTTTGAGGCAGAAACCAAAACTCAGCGTAGAAATAACAGAAATGAGACACAATTGCACCCAGAACCAGAAAACATGTATTCAAGCACAAGCATAGTTCAGGAGAGTTGAAGGTAAAGGGAAGGGCTGATGGTCGTGCTGTGTGCTGACAGCATGGGGAAGTGGCAGCCCATGTGAAATGCAGCAGACGAGTCCGCAGTCAGTTTGCGCTGGGAAAGATGACAAACAGTATTTTGCAGGGGAAGTGCTGGAAATCCTTGAGTGGACTATGGCTAGAGATCAAAGTCTTGTTATCAGATCAAGAGCAAAAGTCAGTCCATCTTACTTAGGTACCTAACTTGCACGTCAATTTTTGGCACCTAGGAGGCAGCACTTCAAAAATGCCCCATACAGATAGGAAAATGATATATATGTTTTTGAAAGACTCATGAAACGGACTTATTTGCCAAGGTTGTGTGCTTAAATTGGCTGGGCTGGAAACCTTCTAAAAATAACCCTAGAGAGTTATTTTTATAAAATAAAACCTAGGAAATTCAGATGTTACTCATCATGGGATGCGGGTGGGAAAATATTCCTGAATGTGACAGCTGGCCAATTTCTGGTTCAACAGTCCCTGAAACAGTAAGAGGTGATAACAATTTGGATGTGGTTTTGATTAACAGAAAAATTGGTCATAACATATAAATCCAAATAACTTAATTATGAGTTCATGAGTGTGAAAGTAGGCAGGAGGACAAGCAAGAGAAGGACTGTAACTAAAACTGTTAATTCCCAAAAGGCAAATTTTCACAACCTACAGCTATGTCTAAATTTACATGTTGGCTTTCACCGCGGCTCACCACAGGTCTCATGACTGTCTGGGCTGGAGGATGACTCAAAGGTGACAGCACTCCCACCCTATCTCTGTATGCAGGCTTCCCCTCTGTGGCGCCTGCCCGAGATGAACTGTGGAAGAACGTGCTCCCGGATGCAGAGACCACCAAGTAAATCTGCATTGACTTGTCCAGACATAGCCTGAGAGGAGTGAGTGATTAAAAAAGGTCTACAGAGCTGAGGAGCTCAGCTAATCTAATGTAGGGGAAACCTGGCATTTAAGTCAAAAGGTGACAATGCAGCTCAATTTTGTATCCTGAAGATGGAGGAAAGTCTTATAGAATATGCATGAATTTTTACTTCATGAAGGATGATAGAAATGAACAGAAAACTTAAAAGAAATTACTCAAAATTTCAAGAAAAAGAAATTTTTTTGCCCAAAGTCAGGCTAATTTACTTTTTATATAGGAAATTAAATCAAAGAGCAAAAGGTTCTTTTTTATATAAACAAAAGGGAAAATAAGAAATTGAGCTGTTTTGCAGACAAGATGGGCCACAGATTAAAAAGAATATGTATATAATATACATATATCTAATTATATATTATTATATATTATATAATATTGTATGTTTAATCTTCTCCCTTCTGACTGCTAATACTCATTAGTTTTCCTGACTGACATCACAGTTATTTGAAGGTGTGTAACAGTACTTTAGATGAATAAGTTTTATTCACGGATTGATGTGAAAGTAGTAGTAGGTGTATAGGTTCTTACTGAGGTCCCTCTTTTAGCCTACAACAAAAATTCTGCATGTTTTAGTTTGAATGTTAAGTATGGGAACTGTATTTTGTACTCCATTCACATAGAAATCTGATACCAAAAAGTATCTTGGAATATTCTACAATATTCTATGCAAGAGGAAAACAAGTAGGACAAGCTTTTTAGGAACTATAAAGGTGCAGGAATGGAAGTCTTAAAACAATGTAATTGCAAAATTTGAAAATGCATATCAATAAAGCTTTTCAACAGAAATTAGCTGAACACCTCTTAGAGCTTACATTATTGTCAGCTTTACAAGGCTCTTATTCCATTTTTATCTGACACACAAAATGAGAGTGAACAGAAAAAAATCAATTCTGATGATAATGGGCATAATTCTTAACTCATTAGTGTTACACCTACTTACTACTGGGACGAATTTGCTCCTCTGAGATTTAGTAAGTCAGCTTTCCTAAAATCATCTACATTAGTTTCCTTCTACTCACCTTTCAAAAGCCTCCAAATTAGCATTAAATGATACTAGCAAGGCTAAAATGAACCATTTTGACAGTCCTTAAAAATGGAGATTGTATGTTCTTTTTGGAAAGGGCACCAAACAAACGTTGCTGTCTAATGACTGTCTAAAGCTCCTTTTTTTCTGGAAGCATTTCATAAAGGATACTCTGAAAGACACAGAGTATGCTGCCACAGAGACCACACATATGTAAATGATGGGTCAGACACCAAGGTTGAATTAATTATGAGAGTCTCATAGGGACCCATCTGTCCTGCAGCTGAAGGGAAGAACCAGACTGAGGAGAGAGAAAACATAGACAAGAAGTGGACAGGGCAACAATTATCTCATGTTGCTGAAAATGGTCAAAACATCTATTAGCGCTAGAAATACACACACGCACACATCTGAGTTTTCAAGAATATAACTGTGATGAGTGCCACTGGGGACACCATGACATTTGGAAATGGCTAAGATGGGAATCTGCATATAGACTGAAGGCCAGACTGGGGGCCACACTACCAGGAAAGTGCTGAAGAATGGCAAAGTCAAGCAGGTGTATAGACTGGGCTATGGGAAAGGCTTTGCTCTCTTCAGAGAGGTTCCCTGCATTTCCTCCTGGAAACCTTCAGGTCTTTGAATTAGCTGAACACACAGACACACACTAAATTCTCAGCCATTTGCATTCATCTGCAGGCTAACTAAAGGTTACCCTCAGCAAAGTACATAGTTACACAGTTAAGGACAGATTCTGCTGGGAAGATGGGTCTCCGTTACACTACACAACAACCACAGCTGGGATCCTGTAAATGTGCTCAGGTTCCCCTTTATGGGTTAAGCTGTTTTAGGATGATTGGTAGATCCAATGGTACAGCACAAAATCGTTAAATGTGGTGCTCTGCTCTGCAAAGCTAATTTTGGAATGAAAAAATCATTGTTTTCTTTAAGAACTGCATTTGGCTTTGTATTTTATTTTATTTTTTCACTTTTGGCTGAACTCTTTTTAAACACTGACTTGCAAGAATTCTTTTCTCCCGGGACTCTGGGGAGTCTTGTGGATCTATGCTGCAGGGCACTGAAACCATCAGTTCTGCCCATTCTCCTCCCTCCCTCTTTCTCATAGACCTCCTTTCCATGTTTTTCCCTTTTTGACTTTGAAGAACAGGAGAAGATCCCCATTACCCAGCTTCACCGCTCTGTAAAAAGAATTTTAAAACTCCCGATATTACTTAATCACAGCTTTCAGTGCCCCTGCTGCCATAAAACATTATAACAATGGGCTGGCACTTCATCAATTGTAATTTGCTGATATTACAGTCACAGTAGTGCTCGACATAATTGCCTTGCTCTACCACTGACTCGTAAGGCTTCTTGATCTCGGTCAATATTTCTTTGCACTGGGGGTTACAGTCAGAAATTTTGGTCTATCAGCTCAGCTTTTTTTTTTTTTTTTCTTCCCATCTGATCAGGATGCGTCCCTCCAAATATTGAGCACACCATTGCCCTCAAATTTAATTCCCAGACATTTAAATCTATTAGGACACACTTTATTCTTCATTATTCTCAATTTTACACATAGCAGCACAACACTTACAACTTCCAGAGATAATAACAGCAGTTATTAAGAATGAAGGAACTAGCTTGAAGACAGTAAAATAAAAGAAATTTAGTTAGGACTTTGAATTTCTTGCAGGTCCAAAACCCCTCCCAGCAAGAATATGACTTCAAACCATACAGATTATTAATAAGATGTTTAATTCAGGACAGAAGGCACCTTGAGAATCAATTTGATTATGTTGTGTTTTTCTGTAGACAAATTAAAACATAAATTATCAGCCCAAATGACTTCTACTGGAGATGAAGGACAGCAACAAAATAAGAAAAAAATAATGCAAATTCTCCCTGACAGAACATACTGTGTCTGACTCATTCTGTAAAAGTCACCATTGTGAGCTACAAATATTTCTTCCTTATACGACTGTAGCTTCTCTGAGGTTGGGACAGAGGTGACACTACAGAAGCAGGAAACAGCCTCTCTGCAGAGAGCTGTCAGACACAGCAGGCATGCAAGCACCCTTGCTGGACACTTGTAGGGAATAAAGCACAAAATCCATGCCCTGTTCCACTTACATGGCTATATGGACAATCACACTACAGACTTTCTAAAACACTGCAGGGAGCAGATATATTTTGATGTCTTCAGCTAGTTTTTTGTGCCACTGCTTTGTGACACCACAGTGTGGCTCTAAAAGTTGCCTTCCCAGGCAGAAATCCCTTCCAGAAGTGGACCACTCTCAGATGCAGTAAGCACAGGGTGGAAAGAAGATGAATGAGCCTAGGGAGATGCTGTAGGCTTTCACATGGGCCAGCTGACAAGCCCAAGTGCTGGGAAGCCACTGGGGTACTGATGAGGAATTGTCTGATAGCCCAGCAGGACTGCAGTACACCTATCCTTCTCATCCCATTGTGATTTATGCATGCAAACGCTTTGTAACAGAGCACTTGCAAAAGACTTTCTTGAGAGCATCCATGTGAGTACAACAGAATATTGCCAGGATGAAGGGTCACCAAAGGGGGGGGGCCACAACAAGGATTATATCCCATTTGTAGCTCTGGCATGCTCAGCTCTAAGATCCTTGAAGTGATTCGCTTTTTTTCCAATGCTCTGGCTGCCGTGGCAAGGGTAAGAGCTCTTGTCTGGGCTGTGGGAGCAGCTGAGGACATTTGAGATGAGCTCCAGGCTGGAATTTGCTCCATCCCGAGTGCAGGGCTTTGGATGCCATGCAAAATCCCACGTGCTTTGGCCAATCAGCTCACACAAGTGAAAGGCTACTGTAAGAGTTAAGCTTTGCTTATTCTGCACATTTTGCCAAGATTTTGAAAAACCACTTAATGGACTTGGACAGACTCAAGGAGTGTTTTTAGATTCAAGTACTACTTTTTAATGGATTTATTTTATAAACATTGGCATTGAGATTTTCAAAACTTCTTTGGGATTTGGCCTGCTGATTCCTCTTAATTTTTAGTGTAAAGTAACATCTGAAGCTGGCAACAACAGCAACATAATTGTATAACTCCAATAGTTGCATAAGCTCATCTCACATGCAGAACAAGGCCTCCATCCACCAGGACATGGATGAAATAGGTGGCTGATGTTTCTGTCTCGAGGATCATTTCCCTTTGGCTTTACGAACCATAGCACAAATATTATGCCCATGTCACCCAAGTGTCTAATTTGAAAAGGCCTTTCAAGCCTCGAGACTTCAAATTTATATCGATAAAATATGTGTGTGTGCATATATATACAAATATATGCATAAGTATATAGCTGTATTTATTTTACATACATCTGTGTATTAATATATATGCACACACACATTCCTACGTGCATTCTCCTCCCCTGGTGCTGGCTACCTGGCTGTTTGCATCTCTTTAGAAACTTCCAGCATTGCTGTTCTGACTCTGCACAGCACTACCTCCTGCTCCTCCATGGCCCTCTGGGAAGTGCTAGGGCTTGGAGAACTTCAGTGAGACAATATCACACATGTTTTCAATGGGCTCCTCCTCTGAGGCTTCGAGCCCTTCACCCTATTATAGAATCATGTCACAGAATGGTTTGGGTTGGAAGGGATCTTGAAGACCATCTAGTTCCAACCCCCCTGCCATGAGCAGGGACACCTTCCCCTAGACCAGGTTGCTCAAAGCCCCGTCCAACCTGGCCTTGAACACTTCCAGGGAGGGGGCAGCCACAACTTCTCTGGGCAACCTTTTCCAGTGCCTCACCACCCTCACAGTGAAGAATTTCTTCCTTATATCTAATCTAAATCCACGCTCTTTCAGTTTAAACTATTACCCCTCATCCTATCACTACACTCCCTGATAAAGAGTCCCTCCCCATCTTTCCTGTAGGCCCCCTTTCAGTACTGGAAGGCCACTATAAGGTCTCCCTGGAGCCTTCTCTTCTCCAGGCTGAACAACCCCAACTCTCTCAGCCTGTCCTCAGATGGACACAGATACCTATGGGTGGGAAAGCGATCAGGATGCTGTATGGTGCATAGGCAGTGCAAGCACTTACAGCCTGCAGGTAAAACTAGAGCTGGGGAAAGGTGGTGGGGTGCAAAAGTGGCTGGCTGCACAGAGGTCCCCAATTCACTCTTTCTGCAGCAAAGTTCAGGACAGTAACATAGCATTCCCCGGGGACAAGAAAGAGAAGGGAAAAAGAATGAAATCTGGGAGAAACACAGCTTTCTCATTTAATCACAATAAACTGAAAATGTCTTATGTATTCAGAATAAAGGAAAACTAGTCATTAACTTATGTGAGGCAGCTGGTTTCCCAATAATGGCTCCTACACATTCTGGTTTTAATATTATTGTTCTTGTCAACTGTGGGAATGCAATGTATATTAATGATGGTTTATTCCAAATTGGTCATTGTCAAAGTTAATAATTAGGTAGTCAGGCACTAATTATCTCTATTTTGTCTCAAATCATTAACTAAGAAATCTGGAGAAGTAATTTTGGAGGCAGGCATCAGAGCCACATGCAGTAGGGCGGGCTCTGCTGTGGGCACAAGAGACACTTCACTCTGGAGAGCAGCACCAGCCTACGCCTGGGAGCAGAGTCGGGGTGATATTGCTCTGAGTACTGGGTGCAGAGCGGCAGCACCTCGAAAAAATACATACATGTGTGGTGCCCATCTGTTCTTTGCACCTCTGGTTTACCCATGAAGGAGGAAAGCTCCTTGAAGGCATTATGTGGCACCTGGACAACAGAGCTGCTCCAGCGGGGCCACCACAGGCCACCACTGCTGCCTGCAGCTCTTCTCCCAAACAGCATCCAGCTGGATGGGCACCAGCAGGAGGGCACAGCGGTGGGGTGAGGTGGCACAACGGGTCTGCTCGGAGGACGTGAGGTCTCAGCATTTACTCTGAAATAAGCCTCCTGTGGAAATGATGGCAGGGAAGTGCTCAGGACAAGGATGGGTCTGGCACACAGGGAATGAGGGACCTTGGGAATATGGGTGGAGCTGCCCGAGCTCCTGCTGGGGCAGGGGACACCTGAAGCCTTCAGCAGTCATTCAGGGCATACATTTTTCTGGCCACTTTAAATTGAATTGAGTGTATCTTCACAGTGCCTTAGGAGACAGCAACTGAAAAATTCCCTTCAGTTATTCCAGTATAATTTGTCATTCTCATTTAAGAATTTTCAAGGTGCCCTTGTAGGCACAAAAAAACCTGTCAACATGTCAAGAGAAGCACCCACCACAACCTGTAATGAACTTACTTCAACATAGAGGATAGGGAAAATGCCAATCTTGTCACCCAGCATTCCTTCTGCCCAGTTGTCATCTACCCTCCTGATGACCGTCAAAATTTCATCCTAAAATCAAAAATACACAAAATATATAATCAGATTTTTTCAGTAGAAAGATGCCAGTTTTCAGTTACCCACATAACAGCTTCAGGAGAGAGTACAGAGAGGAGGCCGTAAGTCACGTAAAAATGTTCCCTGAATTCTGGGCCAGCAGCATCCCTGGTCCAGCATCCCACCCCAGGCATCCCATCCAAAATCCACTGAAGCACCCTGCAGACCAGTGCAGCTCATACCAGCTGCCAGCAGCTCCAAGGGCCTGGGCACAGCAGGTAGGAATAAGTAACTCTTGGCTTCATTACAAGGACAGGGAGAACATTTGACCCAGGAGGTCACCTCTAACCCAAAGGTGAAAACTCTCTATCATGAAGCTGTCCCAGTGCATCCAAGAGGCCATTGTGGCGCTTAGCTGTTCCAGAAGACAATTCAAAGGGAAGCACGAGTAGAGCACAGGTAGTCCTGGAAACACTTCCAGCAAGAAGCACAAGGTATAGCACGAGGTGTTCAGCAACTAGCCTACCCTGCTGATGCACCGAATGTCAGTTTTCCTTTTTTTTTTTTTAAAAAAGGATGTAAAAGTGCAAAGCAGGTAAAAATCCAAGGATAACATAATAAAACCCAAGTAGCATTCAACTGTTGGATCAGCTTCAGTTTAGATACAAGTTTGTTTTCTAAAACCTATGGCATTTTACTATTATATTTGATATAAGGGATCTTACAAAAATTTCAGCTGATGATGAACTTCTTTTGTGATTATAAAACAAGAGATTAAGCAAAGTGCAAATAAGATTCATATCGCTCAAAGTTTCTCTTGATAGAGTTAAAACCTAGAACATACCAGTCATAACAAAAGCTCAGGTGACTAGAACCAAATACTGAGTTTTCCCAGTTTGAGCTGCTCAACTTGTCAATGGATTTCTGCTACCATGTCTGTCTGCTGGCGTTATCACACTAAACCCGGCCTTGGGCCAGCTCCACTTGCTCCAAAGGCTGTGGAAGGCAGCCCTCTCTGCAGGGCACTGCCTGCACGCTCGGACCTCCTACGGCCAGAGGAAAGGAGGGGGCTGAGAGAAGCTGCAAAGTTTGTTGAGATGCCATTCATTCTCTCATGGCATACAATCTTCCTCTTCTCCTGTGCAGAAATTTATAAAAAAGAAGAAAACATCTTCCTCCAGAAAGTTGAGACAGAGTTCCCTGCTGTTTTCACTTATTTCTACCATTCACTCTAGGAAAATAAGAGCTTCATATGGTCTGTCACCATAATGTAACAAGCTACCACATTAACCGGTCAGGCGAGGGGAGCTGTTTTTTTGCAGATACTTCTCACACAGAAAAATACCCCACAAATTCCTGGTCCATGATGTTCAGACTGTGGATTTACATTGATAGAAAATGACCAGAACAGGGATGTGATGTGATGTGATGTACTTTGCAGTTTTTGAACATGTGCATTTTGAACACATGCACTTTGAAATAGTTTAAATGTTTCCTTTGAATTATTCATCTGAATGATCCATTAGGGGAATGCTCAGAGAAACAGCCACAGACTGAGTCCTTCAGCTATTTATTACAGCTGGAAGGATGTAAAAAGAATTTGTGCATTTAATTTCCTGAAGAAACAGATAGCATTCCCTTCCAAAGCCCTGTCTGCACAGACCATTTTTGATCTGTGTAAAGAGCTGACAGTAATACGTCTCTGCAAAGCTTCCACATGCTCTTACAAAAGACCAATTATCATAAATTTAGAATCTAGGTAAAGGGGGTAAATGAGGAAAATAAAAGACTGCATCGCTTCAAGAACCTGCTGTGAGTGTTCCTACCTTGTATTTGTTCAGCTATTTTCTTAAAAGACTTTTTAAAAACCCAAAGTGTGATGGGTCTACACTTTTACTCTATGTTTACGTATACATACATGTATAAGTGTATGTGTGTATATATATGTAAGATAAGAAATTAAGAAAAAACTTTTAAACTGTAAAACCCCAGAAGTTCTCAACTCGATTTTGCTAGAGACACTGTGCAGTCTCCAAGGAAAGGTTTATCCTGTGTTGATCCTACTCGAGGATGGGGTAGGGAATGGGTGACCTTTGCACATCCCTTCCAACTTCACCTTCTACAGACCTATGAAACCTGGAAGCATTTCCATACACCAATCTTAGCTCAGCTCAGCCAAGTCTGCTGAATGTGGTCATATATGAGAAAATCAGATAGCTGCCGATCCTGAGATACACTGATATTCAATGCGTATCTTTGTGGGAGAGCAAAGTGCAAATCCTTGAGAATGCTTTACATCACAGAATTCGTTTTCAGAAGGGTGTTGAAAATCTGCAGGAATTACAGCAAATCCCAAAACATCTTTTGAAATTCTTTATTAATAGAAAGTTTCTTTGAATTCACAGCCCACGACATCATTCTGTACAGTGGGCTGGTGAAAGCTTCAACATGAACTATTTTAGTACCTTAAATTAGTCGGATAGCCGTGCTACTTATAAATTCCTAGAAAGGTTCCCAAAAGGATCATGAATAGTAAAGAGCCACAGATCTCTTGGCTTACCACTTCAACTTTCTGAACTTCACTATTTCACATGTACTAAATTGATTTCCAGGCAGCATAAAGGAATCCAAGCCTCAAATCTCTTTTCAAAAGCCAATGGTATCCACTGTAGTTTGACAAAGATACCTCATGCTCTTTTTATGCCTGTTGCTAAAGTCTCTAATTATTTGCTCTCTCCTACTTGCTCAAGTCTCTCTCTATTCATCAGGCCTGGGCAGCCTTGTGACAGGCACGTGGGACCTGCAGTTCCAGTTTATAACCATTATCAGAAAGGAAGTCAAAGATAAATCACTTAAAAAGCAATCTGATTGATGGTGAAATGAAGCTTTTTGCTGAGAAAACAGCACAAAACTGTGTCCAATAACAGTCATGATTCACAGCCTGAATTTTATTCTAGTCATTAATGGCCATTAACGAAGCAATACAAAGCAGATGCGCCTGCTATTCTGCAGAGATAACAACTGCATCTAGAGCACTGGGGAGATCTCAGTGATGGCAGGATAGCACCGCATGGTGCTCGTTGTGCCCAATGACAACACTTGCCAGCTGGTGTGAGAATCCCAATCACCAGCTACCACTGGGATGGTCCCTCTGAGAACAGCAAATGCTGCTGGAATTAAGTGCTAAGGGGCTGGAATGCTGCACTGCAGCCAGGAACCAGTATTGGACGTGACGGCTCCAAGATAGGCACAACATTTCTTAAACACCACTGTGGGCTGGGAACAAAAGCTTTGGAAGATGAAGGAAATAGCTGATGTGATTAAAAATGTGATGAGCAACAAAGCATGGAATACAGCTGACTCTACCTTGACAGGTTTGAGACTCATCTATCACTGAGCCTTCAAAGGACTACGTGAACTCATACATGCAAAGGGTGATCCAACTCCAAAACAAAACTGTGGGCTGAATTTGGACTCAGTCTAAGCCTGGAGTAACTACACAAACAGACAATAATGCAATGACTGTAGATTTGCATGGCTATAGCTGAGAGCAGAGTCCTCTTGCACATGGCTTGTACCAGAGAGCGCAGAGCCCAGGGGAGGATGGGTTATTTTTTAAATCAGAGACAGCAGGAGCTCAGGCTTATAGTGGCGTATCACATAAGAAGACATTAGAAAGCTGAGTTAAATGAGTATATCCCAAAGGCATAGAACGAGACCCTGTAGGCCACACAACGATTGCAACCATGCTAGCGAACATCAAGAGTAACACTTCTGAAACTGCTGGACTTAAACTGGTGCAAAACTGAATCAAGGCTGGAATCCATTGTTACAGAGAGCAAAATAACTGCTAACCAACTGATTTACCTGATCACTGCTAAACGCTGAGGAAAAATATGTTAAGTCACATATCCGGGACGTTCCATCTTCTTGTAGTGACTGTAGAGGAGGGAACGATGGTGGGACCCTACACCTGTACATACAGCTACTTCGGGAGAAGGAGTTAGGGGGAGCAGTCCACATGGTGTAAGAAAATGACAGGTTGGAGCTTTGTTTGTTGCACTGGGTACTCAAGACAGGTTTCTCTGTCCCTCCCAGTTTATACTTACACATACAAAATTATTATATTTAATTTATCTTTGGCCTGCCATTTGGAGAGTGTTGTGTTTACAGGAGATGAAAATGGGTAAATGGCAGAAGCTCTCTGCAGCACTGCTCATACAGATCAGCATAAAGCAGACCTCATTTCCTTGCAGTCCACCTCTGGAACAACAGAACATTTTAATTTTGGAAAAACCCCACAGACTAGTAAGAGCAAACCCCAGACATCCTTCATTTGTTTTCTTTTACTGCACCGATAGATATTCTGACTGCATTGTAACAAAGGGGATGGGAAAAAGCAAAGTCCAGCAAAAGAGCAACAAAACAATGATACAGAAGATCCCAATGACTGAGTTTCCTTCTTGTAGTTTCTCTTCAGAGGGAAACTCTCCTTTATTATAAGTTTATAAGTAAAATCTAATTATAAGTGTATGGCACCGGTAAATGAGTTGCAGGACACAAATAGGTTATACTAGCTTGTATAAATGGAATGCCAATGCAACCCCTCTACCTGAGGAAAGGTCAAATAGCATAAACGAACTTGAAATCAGGTCCAGCATCTTCAGATGAAAACTGAGACATTCAAATGATGAATATTGCTCCAAGTGACAAATCACATCTACAGCAATGCAGTGCTCATGATTCTGTGCAGAGGAACTGACTGCATCAGCAGATGATCTAAAATCTGGGCTAAACAGGAACCTTCATCAGTGCAGGTGACAGCTAAAATTAGCATTGAGAAAACTGATGAAAATATGACAGTAAAGTCCTGAGATGAAAAATAGATTATTCACTGTCAGGGAGAACAATAGGTAAGACATAAAAACAGTTACAAGGTGACAGTGCGTGTAGTGGAAGGAGCTAAAGAATAGCAGTAGAAGAGAAACCAAGCCCCCTTGGGGAAAACACAGTCATCAGGGATAAAAGGATGCAGACAGTAACACAAGGGGTGAAAAAAAGGAAAATTGAGAGATTGAGAGTAGAGCTACACAGCAGAAAGAAATGGTCCATGTGAGAATGACATTGGGCAGCCAAGAAAATGAAAACTATCAGTATACAAAAACAGTTATTGTAAAGGAGGTATACTAATATATGGCACCAAATATATCAAATACAAAAGTGTCTAGGAAAGGACCTGCTCTAACAAAAAAGACCAGAACTCCCTGCCATACCTATTAAGTTTCTTAGACTGAGCAAGCAATGAATAACTTAAGCGGACAAGGAAGATTACTTCTCAGAGAAGTCACTGTTGTACCTCTTGGCAAGCAGTGAGGAAAACAACATGCCCGCAAATACACATTTACTGATAGGATCTCAAAGGTAACTTCTGGCTAACTTTCTGTTAGTGCATGGCTGCTACTCCTCACTAAGCAGCCCACTTTCCTGCAGATTCACAGTTCCAGGGAGGCTGGGTAGTCACAGGGCTTGAAGTGTTTGCAATCAAACACTTCGCTTGTTATAGAGCAAAAGTGCTTACAAATCTTTTGTTAAATAAATATGAGAAAGCATACATTCTAGGAAATTGCGTTCTGCTGAGAAATGTTGCATGAGTGAAAAAGATGTTACATTCCGTGAGAAAATTATATGCTGCAAATAATTCATTCAGCTATAATAAGTAGCCTCAAAAGAGGAGGTCAGTAAAATCCTGGTGAAGGATATTTTTATCATCTATTTCATATTCATTTCCAGCATAACTGTTATTACTTTATGTGATACTATAACAACCACAGACAGCTGAAATAAAGCAGAAAATGACAATGAACAGGTTCTCCATGGCATTCAGTGCCATAAATTAACATTAGGGGATATGCTTTATTTTACTGTGGGTTTCTTGATATCCATGAAGCCCATCTAAGGTCAACACAAACTGCTAGGGAGGGGAGGGAGAGACAGAAAGCAGGTGGGGAGGTGGGGGAGAAAGGGAAAATGTGACATTTTAAATCCAAAGGAAATTACAATATCTCAGTTTTCTCTCATTCCAACTGGAATTTATTAAACATTTTGGTTTTAAAAAAACAAAGACTGTTTTTTAAATGTCTGCTTTTTAATGTCTTTATGTTCTTAAAATAGGAAATACTGTGATATACGTTGATAGTGTATTTCAACTGCTAATTGGTATATGGTATGATGCAATATACATTTTGAAGCTGAATGGCATTTTAAAACACTGGAACATCTGATTCAATAAGGAACATTAAAAGACACATTTCCATTAGATTTTTTCTGAAATTGAGTTGTTCTTGCAGAACATTTCAATGCAGATGAAATGTATGCTTTTTAGACAGAAAAATGTTCTCAGAAAGCGTGTAGTCAGTTCTACTTGTTGAGTGTCACTAGCTGTATACCAACCTAGCTGTACAGGCACGAGGTACCTCACTGGCTTCTCCTTCAGCCAAAATGCGAGCAATTTCCCCACAATGCTAACATGAGGCTTGCCCCAAGGGGAGGCTTTACACCCACCCAGTCCTGCATTATGACTGGTGTGTGGGACATTGCAGGGCCACCGAGCAGACAAATTGGGAGAAGCTGATGTCCTTCAGCACGTTACATGAGGGGACGTCCCACTTAATAAAGGAAATTCAGCCCCGTCACCTGTCCCCATTGGGCTGTCTGAGCTCAAGGACTTCCATTTTCTCACACAAGAAACCAGTTGAAAGAAACAAATGGAGCGCAGGGGCTCCTGGGGCAGAGCTGCCCAGGGAGGCCAGGCAGATGTCCCACTGGTCCCAGCACCACTGTGCTCCAGACTCGGCTGCCATCACCTCACGCACCCCATCAGTCCCTACAGAAGCAGCTTTCCAAACTTTTTTTTTAAAAAAACCCTATTCCCCTACCTTGGTGAAGGTCAGGCAATCCTTGTCTTGATCTTTATCCTTTATTTCAAAGTCATAAAGTGCTTTGCCCTGAGGTGGAGCTTGTGGGAGGGGCTTGATACACTGGATATAGCTGGCAGGGAAGAAGCCGTGGTTCCCATTGAGCTCCCCATGGTACCAGTTCTCATCCACCTTCCGCCGCAGTATGATGATGTCCCCCTTGTTAAACTTGAGGTCACCAGGCTCTTTTCCCTCATATGTGTAGAGGGCTTTGCCATAGGGAAGCTGAGAAACACTCTGTGGAAACAAAATATGCAACATCTTTAAGCAAACTTGAACCAGCACCCATTTCCTTCTTAAAGTCACTTTCAGCTGGAAGCAAACTGATCATCCATGACCAAATTACCCCAATGACTGCAGCTGACTGCTACATAATGACAGGCCCATGATCTTACAGGAAAAATAGGATACGCATGATGGTAAGACTGAGAAGGTGAATGTGTTACATCAGAGAAGGCACTGCAGTTCTCTTGAAGCTCAGCTGAAACCTGCGGTACCTCTTACACCATCAAGCAGCATCTGTTAATTTGCAAAATATCCTATGTAAGCAGGACTATGTGTTTAAACAAGTAAAACTCGACATGTCTAAAGGTAAAATATTAGACATTTTGACCTTCAGAGTTGCTTCGGTTTCTGAAGCTCAGAAGATAAACAAAACAAAACAAGCTTGAAGATTCACATGGTTCTAAAAGTTGTCAAGTTGAAAATTTTTCATTGTGTTTGTTTGAGCAACTCTAAACATTTTTGAGTTTGAAGCTTTTAGTTTAGCTTTTGATTCTGTAACCAAATGCTCTTACTTCTTTCAAAATCCCCAAGTCTCATACTGTTCACTGAGGGCTACTGTAAACAGTTATAATATTCTTTGTTGTTTATGAATTAATGTCCCTGTGGAAAAGCGGAATAGGCAGAATGTCTCAAACCTTTCTTTTAGAACTAAAACCAGCTCTGAGGCTTTCATTCTCATTAAAGAAAGAAACAAACTAAAAAAAAATCACAGCACAACAGTAAAAAAGCCTAAAAAGTTAATAGTTTGGTATGATAGAAAAGAGAAACCTATTCAATGGAAACTACTTGATTGTGAAGAGTTCTTCCCAGAGTTCACTTTGGCCCAGTACAAGATTGTCTCATCCAGGCTGCGACTGCATGGACAATATTTTGGAGGAAGTATTGGTTTATGCATCCCTTGGCTTTGCCCTCCCTGGATACTTGCTCCCCTTCTTGCTGAATCCTACAGAGTGAGGGGTTGAACACAGCTGCCTGGTGCTTTGGCCCTATAATAGCTCTTTAACCCATACTGGTGGGGAAAAAGTGTATTGTTGTATTATCCTATGCCCTTTTAAATTTTATTTAGCTTGAGCTAAGAGTCGGCTTGTAAGCTGCAGCACAAATATGGAGCAATGTATACAACAGGGGATGTTAAAGGGGTCCTGTAAATTCAACCTTTCACAGGAGTCTTTTTTTCAGAGATGTATTTATAAAAATGACCCGCTTTTCTGTTGCATACCTATGCCTAAAAGTAGTCTGCTCCCTGCTCTGTATGCTGGTTGTCAATGGGGTGTCCTATAGGGCCAGTGAAAAAGTAAAGGTATGTTTAATAAAACAACCTGGTATTCCCCCAGATGTTTCTGTACTGCTGCATGACATTTCTATGCATAAGAATAGCACTTGGATGCTTTCTTCAGGGAGCGGGTAGAGTGGCCCGACAGAAACACACGATTTCCCCACCCCAGCCAGAAAATGCAGTGCTGGGATGACATTTTATGCTATTTGTTAAAGCAACATGCAGAGGCATTTTTCAATCCCGATGGGTACATTAAATGGACCTGCTCTGGTAGGGCAGGTTTTATGCTCTTACACCTGCATCTTTCGGCAGGAGGAGAAGCACCAGCCTTCCGTCTGCTCTGCCTGCCAGCGCAGTCTCCTCTGACTGCTTCTGGGCGCCAGATGGTCGCCGCGGCAGGCAGATACCACACTGTTAAAAAAGTAAGTTTCTTGAGTGCACCTTCACACACAGGCATTAACTTACTCATTTTATTAGGAAGGGCTCTAGTAGCTGTGCAGGTCTTGGAAAGCATGTGCAACAGAACTTGTTGCCTACACCACACAGGGAAGGAGGCAGTCAAACAGGTACAGCTCTACAGAGCACTATCCGTGTTGTCTGGACGGGGATTTAATTTCATACAGATGTGTCCCCAGCTCTCGATTTTCTCATTACCAATTTACAGTTCCTCTTTTTTCCTGTATTCTTTTGGATTTTGTGGTAGCTGAATGAAGGAACCCAGTTAAAGTCCAGTATTTTGGAAGCACCTTCAAACATAACAAAAAAAGCATAAAAACAGAAAAGAAAATCAACAGCCAGCTAACAAAGCATGCATCAAACAGTCTTTGCCAAGTCAGTGGCAGCATCGTACTGATATTTTTCTCTCTGGCAGATTGGTTATTTCCCTTGACACCAAAGCTTTGCCCCTCTCCCCAGCATTTTAAAGATTAAGCATATGATACCATCAAACTCCTTAGGTAAGGCATAGATTGCATTACCTGTTTGAAACTAGAAAAAAAATATCAAGCTGAAAGACTATGGAGCTTTGTAGTAATTTAGAAATAAAAGATTCATTACTTTAACTCATGCTGGGAGAAGACAATCTATCAAACACCGAGTAAGACTTCTGCCAGGTGCGCACTGAACCACTGCTGATCCAGACAAGCCTGGCAAGCACTCTCTGTATCACTTACCCTAGACGGGGACTTACTATTCCCAAGATCTTTGTAGCAATTCAAGGTCAGATCACTTTCTTTACTTTTTAACCACTTTCTCTTCCCAAGCCTCATTTTACTGTGTAAAAAGTCAACAGTCCCCAGAGCTACAGAAAAAGAAACTGGACTTCATTCAGTCTCACACATCATCAATGAAATTCTTATGCAACACATGCTGGGCTTTTATTGCTAATTAACTGAGCTGGCTAGAAGATGATTCAGGTGCCTGTTTATACCTTCACCTGATGAAAATGCAGACTTTTAAGTAAAACAAACTTCAAGACAAAAATTTTCATTTGAAATCTGGCATTTTTTTATTTGGAGACCCTAATGTGGCACCCCAGGGAATTAGCAGTTTAGGTGCTTGTGTTCCTATTCTATTTCATGGGCTTAGTTATGGACCATGTCATCTGGGGACTGTCCTACACAGAGAAGATCTGTGCATAAGGTACTTAAACTACAACTGCCAGTGGGAAGGTGCTTCCAAAATAAAATGTTCCCATTATCAGCTATAGCTTTTCTAATTCTGTGCCACAGCTTTTCAACTTAAAAATCTGTAGAGGCATTTAAAAAAATAAACATGTTGTTTAGTGGAAAAGACACCCTCCTGTTGAAAAATTGCTGTAATTGAGACATTTCCCAGCCTTTCCATAAGGCCAGAAGTACCCATTTTGATTTAAGCATCCCAGGTAAAGCTTGCATTTACTGTGGCTCAGGCAGAGGTAAAGAAATAATGGAGTCCTCTAACACTTTTCATGTAAAGCTACTCTTCCTGTTCTAAAGCTGTAAGTGTCTGCTCCAACCAGCGAAAGAGAAAAATCATAGTCACCAAAAAAAAAAAACCCAAATAAACTCTTGAACTTTTTCTGGCCAAAAGGTCCAGCTTTCAGTGCACTTTCAGTGATCAGATTATATGAATGAAACCTGGACCCTAAGAAGCAGATTTAGGGAAGTTTCCTATTATTGTTCCTGCTTTTGGTTAATCCATCAGAAAGAAGCGAATCAGATTCAGAAAGCTCCTCTTAACTACACCTGAAAGGAGGGAGCATTAAGCATATTTCAGAAATAGAAGAAAAACAATCACTGCTGCTGTTTGCCAGTTCTAATGTCACTCCTTATCAACAGTTAGGTGATACTTATGATCCTATGATTATTTCCCTCTTTGCCAAATCTTTGTGCAGTGTAATTCTGGCCTAATAGCTCCCATTTTCTTCACTTGACTCCCCCAATTCAACAGGAAGGGTATCGGCCAGGACTGACCTCTGACTCACCTGCAAACCCCTCAATCCCTGCTAGGGAGCATGCCCTTGCCCTTTTCTGTTCAAAATCTTTGCCCCATGTCCTGTCCTATTTCCCCTCAGTTCTTCCTACCATACAATGGCATTTCAGTCAGACACCATCATCTTCAGCATGCCCAGGTGGTCCTTCTTACAAAATCTTCTAATCTAAAACAGGCTGCAAAGTGTCATCTAAGGGATCAAACTAAAGAAAAGCAGGGGCAGGCAATGGTTTTGGTGGTGGACAGTGATAAGCACATTGAGATGTTCCTCCAGCAACTGCAGGAGCGCTTACACCTTCCTCTTGCTGCCTGCTTCAGCAGAGCAAACCCTCCTTACTCCTCTGCTGCTCCTGCGCCTGGGCATCACTGCAGCAACAGCTGGTGCACACCAGCAAGCCACCACCCTACCCCCTCGCCATCCACTTCATCCCCTGCTTCTCAGCCAAAGCCCCTTCTCAGACATGGGGCACCATCTCAGGGTCTTCTGCAACACTATGTCCTGGGAGGGAAACTCCCTTTCCCAGCCTGGCCCCAACAGCATGGTGCTGCTCCTCTCCCCATGGTGGCTGGCTCCACAGTGGCTGCCCCTGCATCCAGGGACCGAGGCAGAGGCAGCCTGGCTGCCTGCAAGGAGCTCGTTGGAGACCACCATCCCACTATCTCCCTCCAAGTCAGCTCCTGACCTGCTGCTCTGCTCTGAGGGACGCCTGCCATCACTCCCTTCCCGAGCTGCCCTGAAATCTGGTCGGGCATAATGCAGGTGGCTGCAAAATTAAACGGCCTCCGCATCTGGCTGTATCAAGAAATCAATTCGCCCTGTTGATTTATTGTTAGGTTAACTGGAATTCAGCTATGATATGTATTAAATTTCAAAACTCTGTGTGGGTGTGTATAGAAATAAAGAATGTAAGAAAGAAAGGAAGGAAGGAAGGAAAGGATGAAGTCACAATCAATGGCAACGGCCAGTTTCTTTTTCCTGCCAGTAAATGTGTGTTGGCACAATGCTGAATACTGCCAAGGGTTTCTTTTCTATTTCAGCAATCAATACTGACGTAAAAGCCTGAAGCGTTAATATGCTGAAACCCCGCCTTGCAGAAGACTCAATGATATGTTGGCAACTCAATCACTCTGCATTTGTGTTTCAGCAATGTCAAATGGCAGCAGTTAAGCAGAAACCTGCTGGCAAATTGACAAACAACAGCCATGAAGCAATTAAGTGGCAACACTGGAGAATTTTTCATTACGTATCCTGCGGAACAAAAGGAGGGGAAAAAAACCAAACATGTTTGTTTCCAATAAATTCTCCCACTAGAAAGCTTTGTAGAGTGTGAGCTGCACAGGTAGAAGTAGGTCTTCAGTTTTCAAAAGTTATGGAAAAGACACATTTTCCCAATATGCTCGAAAGCAATGCCAGCTCCAACAAGGGTCAAAGCCTGCCAGCTTCTGCGTGCAATACTTGATGAAGGAGGTCACTACTTAGAAAAAGGTCTGACGGTTGCCTGAAGTACGGTGCGGGTGCCTACAAAACATGCTTTTCCTACTTCACACTATTTGGAAAGGGAAAATAAAAGCTTGCACATGCAACCAGTTTTTCTTGAGAGAGCAAACAAAGCCTGGATGTCTAAGATGAGTGTGTCTTCAGTTTCTCTGTCTGTGTACAACTGTGCAGGGTGTACACTGAAGACAGCATCAAAGCCTCATGTGCAAAATCTTCAGAGAGGCTGGCCAGATTTGCTGGCTCACAAACACACAGGAGGAAAATCCAAGACCATTCCTTGACATTGATAAATTGCATTATATAAGAAATCAAAGATAAAATACACAGGGGCAAGGCCTCCAGCTACTAAACCCAGACAGAAATGCTGTGATCCAACCCTTCCCTCAAACCAAGTTTGTGTTCAGATTCCTGAAACCCAAGAAACGTCTTGAGGCTCCAGCTACAACTCCTCTCTGCAACAGCAGAGCAGAAGATTGTTTTTCTGCCATGAGAAAGCCATGTTAATGCTGAAGGGTAATTTTCCTCGCCCAAGCTCTTGCCCTGTGCAGCTCAAGCTGTGCAAAGGAGGGAAACTTCAGCCTCTTTGCTGCAAGGGCTTCCCCTGCACATGGGGATCCCCTGGAAAGGCAGGTGTGATGCTGCCTGCACTGTGGGGCAGCACCCTCACCTGACCCCTGTTTCAGGGGAATGAGGGCCTTAAAAAATCGGGGAAATGCAAAAGGTGGAGGAGCGTTTAACTCCTCTTTCCTTCTGCTTCATGAGTCTTGTTCATTGTCAGAGCCAGAGGTGAAGCAAGAATGGATGAAGCCAAACAGCCTCAGAACACACTGCTGGAACAGCCTGATAAGAGCACTACTAGGGACAGCAATTTATTTCTTTTTTAGACTTTCCTGAAGTCATTTTAGCAAAACACTCTGACATGTAGCTTGTTGCAGTTCTTCAAATTTGTCCAACATCATCATATCCCCCATCCTCCAAATACATATCTGAAGAGTCTGTTCCTCTGAATGAATGCACATTTATCTCCTTCATGAAGTACTATCAAGTGTAAACATCCAAAGCAAATCAAAAGTCGATGAAGAAAAGACACAGAAAGGAAAAAGTAATGAAAAAGCATGCACATCTCAGTGGTAAACTATAATGAAACACAAACTATTACTATAGAGCATAAATAATAATTAAAACACATATTGTTAATTTTTTGCTTCATTACTCTGAAGCATCACACATTACTCTGAATTTCCCAGTGTACACAAGCAAAGATTCGGTTGGCGATGCATGGGACTGCATTTATGTCTTCCAACTAGTAGGAAGCTCCTCACAAGCAGGCTGGGCGACACTTCAGCATATGGTTTCCTGCCATCCATAACAGCTTTGCAGAAATCACAGCAGCTGTGCTGGAGAGGACAGGGGTTGTGTGGGGGAACATCCATCAGCAGGACTGCTGAGGAAGGGATGGGCTGCTCCTCGCTACTAGCACCAGGATCTTGGCATTGAAAGCACCCATTCAAATCAGCTGAGAACAACTTCAATGATGAGTGTGAAACGCCTGCTTGGATCCCTTTGGGATGGAAAAGTGGAAGGCAGTCTGGCGTTCAGAGTAGTCAGCGGTAAGCACAACAAACAACTCGGTCATGGTGGCAAAGACAGCCATGGCTGCCGGGCTGGGTAAGAGCCACAGCATGAAGGGCAGCAGGGACTGTGCATGGCTCCCTTGCTCCTCACCATCCAACCTGCTACAGTTGCTCTCGGTTTAACATCTTTCAAGAGCAACACATTTCACTTAAATCAATAGCAGTGCTTAAAACACATCTCTTCTTAGCCCTAGGAAGCAAGAGAGAGTGCTTGCACATGCAATGAGCTGAAGAAACAAAGGGCTGGGGCAAACTTTAGCCAGTGCAGTTATAACAAATGTATACCACTGTAAGATCTGTGACCTGAAGAGGTTTTAGCAGCTTCTGTCCTCAAGAGGAACTTTCAGGATGACTGATCATAAATCATCATTATATCTCACAGCAAAAACTCTTAAAAAGTGGTTTGTCTTCCGTGTAAGATGGTTTGTCTTATGTACAGCTTCAGAAGCACTATCGCCCCCGGGTCACCTGGCCTGGCAGATCACAACGGTGACAGTGCATCATTTGCTTTCACAGAAAGCTAATAACAGGAAAATTAATCAAAGAGAATCTAATTTTGCACAAAATAGCAAAGACAAAAACCAGCAACATGCTATTAGTCAGCTCTGTGTGAACCATCAGTAAGAGCCTGAAAAATCAGCTAACTTTGAGAATAAAAGTAGTTTAGCCAACAGTAAAAACAGCACCATGAAGAATGAAAACTGAATGCAATCCTTTATATACCCTGGAAAGTGTCATGCTTATTTATAGTGCCATATAAGTAGTAATTAATCATGATAAAAATAAAACTTCTCAACTAAAGCTCTACTGTTTTATTTACCTGAGGACTTGAATGTAATGGTTAGGCCCTGATCCTGGCTGATGGTGCTGTGGAGGACTGCAGTCCTTGTGACACTGGAGAACACGTGCAGACAATACGCACTTGAGCTGTGCACAGCTCCTACCTGGAGTAAGAGGTGAAATGCTCCTCTGAAACTGTTTTGAGGTGCTAGGAGGTAGTCTTTATATATGAAGAAGAAGTGCCCAAACAACTTAGGACCCTACCTGACATTTCCAAAAGTGACTTTTGAAATTAGCATAAAGATACCATGGGAATTGCTCAGCAGACGGAGACAAAATGAAGGTGAGCAGGTACAGCACCATTCTAGCGTGTGGGCACTGCTCCCCAAAGAACAGGCAACAATGACGTTCATCACCCCAGAACAGCAAAGGATGCTGTTAATCTTCTTCAGCAATGGGCGAATGGAGCCCAAACTGCTCTTTAACAAAAACAGTGTCTCCCAAGGTTGTTTTGTAGTTTATCGGGCAAACAGGCCCAACTTGCACTTTACCTTATAAGGTCCATCTTTGTACACACCAAGATTAAAAAATGTTTCAAACTTTCCCTTGGCAAATGCAGTTGATGCCTGCAGCACAACAGAGGAAGAAACAGCAGGCTTTCCACTACACAGCTTGTCACACAGGTATGTTTGAGATTCTCTGCTTCACCAAAATAAGAGCTCAGTTTTACAGTCCAACACCATTTCTCCTAGGAAGCTTAAAAATTTGAATGCAAGACTGTCCTATGCTGAGCTCATCTGACCTCATAATTGCAGCTAAAACAGCTTCATACCTTCTGCACATCTCATGCTGCTTCAGTCCGCCATCAGTATCTATCAATATTTACATGTTCAAAGATCTCTTTTTCCTAACAACACATTGTTTAAAGTGAAGTATTCTCAAACTACGTGCACTCCTATTAAACAACACATGATTTTCAGGGTCAGGTTGGATTTCCAGCAGTGAATTCACAGCTATTGCTGACCAGAGAATCAGTGGGTAACACCAGCCAGCTGTTTAACCATGTCAGCATAAAGTCGCTCATGTTCTGCAAAACCTGAAAGCTTCCAGATTCTCTCTGCTCTTTAATAAGCGGTACTGTCAACACACTGCTGGCATTGTAGGTCAAATTCTGGTTTCAGTTAAACCATTTTAATCCAGTTAATCTTGATGAAGCAGTGTGGATGCATAGAAAATTCCTACACAATACAGAGCTTTATTTTACAAGTAATCTCCTCTGAAACAAAGCTGAAAGGCAGGCAGCCTCCACCAAGGAAAATATTTCGTGATCTCTCATGTGTTGGCCATAGCCTTTACAAAGCCTAGGTATGCTCTGAGAATCTGCCTGTCCTTCACCTTTCAGGCGGAAAATAGTCACCGGATCCTAAGGGCCAAATTTTACCTTTATAATCCTGTGCAGGGATCCTGGTGAAAGGGCTGGCTGCTGCACTCAGACATTTCAGAGCAGAAGTTGGTCTACAAAAAGTCTTGACCAATAGCTGAGAGGACTTCTAACCCAAGTATGCAATGTGGCTTCACGAGAAACCACCAGACAAAATACGCCCCTACTGACTTCTTTGCAAAGGCAAGGGCCACCACGCACATCCTGCGTGAGGGCTGCAGGAGCTGGCGGTGGATTAACACAGAAGAAAACAAATAACAGAAAAACCCATCTGCTGCTGCACCTCAAATGGGCAATCTCACTGCAATGTGCTACTTGAGCAGTTCAAGGAGGAAAGACAGCAAAGTTGGCTACATTTAGCCTGCCAGAGCCATGAATAGAGACATGCTATAAAACCAGTAGGAGCACCCTCTAAGCTACGGAGAAACACAAACCAAAACCTCGTATTCAAGGCACTATGGCAGTTCTATATTTAAGGCTGCCTTGTGTTCTCCATTCAAAGTGTGTCTTAAATCCTCTAAATAAACATGAAATCTCTCACTGATTACTCCCCAGATGACAACACTTCGGTCAGGACCACGACTTGGTTTTCCCAGCTGCCTGCCAGAACCCAGTCCTTGCTCGTTTTTTGGTAAAAGAAACAAGTTAAAAGTTAGCCCTCTGTGCAATTTTGAGAGTCTTATGTTTTTTCAGGCTCCTTCACCTCCACAGCGGCAGCATTTACAGCCCTGGAATTTTACACAATTCTTTACGCTGTAGGTCATGGCAAGAAAAAAGAACACTTTGGGGAAAATACTAAAAAGTATTGCATAAAAGCCCATAACGTGAATCTCTGCTGTAACTGCTTCATTTGATCTTTCCTGGTGGAAGCTGACAAAGCACGGGACAGCTTACATTTTCCAGTGGTGCCTTTGTAAGTCTGCTACCCTGCCTGATACCTTTGGTTTGCTTTCCAGCCTTTCCACATCTTTCTTCTTGGCTCCTTACCTTGTGACTCAAGCGTTTCCTTGAGTCATCCAACCTCCCACCTCCGCCCCAGAAAGGACTTTATGGTCCAGTCCTGCTACAACTCATTAGAGCTGCGTTTCCTCCTGGCAAACACCAGGCAAGTCACAGCTCGGAGGTCCCACTCACAGACCCTGCTTTGCCAGGACTTTTCCACTGCAATTTTTTTTCTCTTAGGTGGACTGCAAGGGAGGGGAGAGGGGTAAGGAAGGGCCTGGAGATGAAGCTGCCCCAAAAATGGAGTGGGCAGCTGTATTTACCGTCTGGCGAAGCTCCCAAAGCTCAACAGAGGGAGCCCCACTCCGGAGAATCTTGCCGGGATTGCTACCGGTGGAGAAGAGACAATGTTTTTTTTTAACATAAATAAATGTGCACCAGGAAAATCTTTCTCCTGTCTTCCTCCCTCCCTCCCTTCATGTAAATGTTAATTTAAAGGTTGCACAAAAGCTTCTTCTATCATTTCAACCACTGAGAATCAAGAAAATAAGCGGCTGAAACAACACAAGCCACTTTGGCAGCCTCAGCTCACAGGCTCCAGCACCCAAACAAAACAATCCAGAAAAATTTTAAAATGAAGGAATTTTTAAATTTATTTTTCTGAGGTGACATAGGTTGTTCAAGGACTTTGTTGGGATCATTCCTCCATACAGAAACCTGCATTTACTGAAGAGCTGAGAAGCCTCTGGGTGTCACAGTATTGCAAATTTTCAAGGGTAAAACAGTGATGGTTTTACAGGGGAGTGAGCAGGGCTGCTGCCAGCGTTTCCAGGGAGTATGGAAGAAGCAGTAGAAGACAAATGACCATGAAAACCCTCTGATATGGAAATGGGATGAAAAAGTGCCCACTCAAAGAGCCTGCCTGTCTAATGGTGACAGTGGGCAGAGTGGCTTGTAAACTGAGATGGGTGAATGGGTGGAGTATGAGAAGGCAGCCTTAATTCTTATTTCTGATGAAGGGGAGGATCTGAAATTCCTATTTAAAACCTAATATTTCTGCAAAAGATAGCGTTTGATTTGCTTACACTGCTTTTACAGTATGCTTTATAATAAATAAGTGTGGTGTCTAGGAATCACCTCTTTCTGTTGTGTCTTCCTCAGTGCATGTGACCACAGAGCAGAGCTCTACACTATAAAACTGAAAATATATCCTGTGCTTTCCCCTTGTCCAAAGTTTTCATAAGGCAGCTTAAAAAAACATACTCTATAAGAACTTTCTGAGGTGGTATTAACAGTTTCATAAATACTATATTGCCTGAACTGTGCCTTCCCTGAACTGACAGAGCATTTGATAAATGCACCGGGGGCTGCATACACAGTAGAGCTAAAGAACATGTTTCCTCGGTAGCTCAGTTGTAAACTTCAATAGGTGGATAAATTCCCATGTCACTAGAGAATATTTACAACTGAACCTTATTTATCAGCAGTGTGCCCTTACCAACAGCCCACACAAATCCTGTTACACAAAACCAGCTATGGCTCTTTTCTCATAGTTACACGAAAATTGCAGATGTTTCTTTCGCACCGGGACAGGCTTTATAGCCAGCAAGATGAAACTGCATTAGGAGATGCTAACGTTGAAATATTCTTGGCTCAAAATGTCAGCGTGAGAGGCGTTAGCTCATCCACATCTGCAGTGTGTGAGCAGCCTCCCCGTCCCTTCACTGTCGGGGACCTTCTCAAGTGAGAGCACATTGGGGGTGTCCATGCTCATGTTGTCTAAAGAAGCAAACGTGCTGACCTACTTGCCAGGAATTTAGAGAGAATATTTCCCCCGTTTGCCATGATTAGTAATATTAAAATATCTGTAATATTAAAAAATCGACGTTTTTTAAATCACAGTGTTTCAGCTCTGTTTATCAAACGTGCCCCTGTGGTTGTTATTTTGCCCAAGAGAACCTTATTTTTTGGGGTCCCTGCCCTCTCCTTGGTGGGACTGCAGGCTCCCTGCACCCTGCCTCCTCTTTGTCCTCCCATCCAGGTCCCTCACCCTGAAATGACTCATTAGCTACAATTTACTGACATGCGCTCTCTTCACAAAGACGATTAGGAATCACTTTTCAAGCCTCAGTCCCGCTGACAGGACAGACTGGCACCTTCCCGCATATTAGCCAGCTGACTGCCAGAAGGACTTTAATCAGCTCTGGCTTTGATGAGTGCCGGGTGGTCAGAGGAGAGGACTGCCTTGCGCCTGCCACAGCCTCGCTGTACCGAAGAGGTCTAAGAGCATCTCACACTCTGACATCACAAGCCCTTGGCTCCTCTGTGCTGGGAAAGGTCCCTCTCGCCACCCCGCCAGGCTCCCATTAGGAGCAGTTCAGCTTCTTCCCCAACTGGAGCAAACCTCTGCGCAGTTTGATGTTAGGAAGCAACAGTAGTTGGAGCAGACAAGGAAAACATCAAGGAAGAGACAAGGCTTCATAATGCAAATCATGCTTTTATGTCATTCTCCCGAAACCCCTTTGGGGAGAGGAAAGTTGATTATCTACAGAATATGGGTCAAAGTTATGCCTTAAGGATCTTTCGGCGCTTTAGCTGTTTGCTGACATACTATGAGGCTCCTTGGTGCCTTTTCAGGTTAATGCTTTCAAAGCTCTGTCCCTGTGCATCATCATCATAATAATAATACTACTGAAAACATTCATTTCCTGCACCCACTCCCAGGAGTTTCTCTCATGCTGAATTTAATTGATGCTTCCTCCTGCACTCTGAGGAATGATTAAAATGAACGCTACACATGTTTGGAAGTACCTCGGATTTCGAACTCTGCATGGTTTCTAATTAAAGGGACACACACAGGATGCTTGTGCTACGTTTCACTCCTCTCTGTGGCTATTATTATTAAACACATTTCAGCAGTAGTCAAAAGAATCTCCTCTACCTCACATAATAGGATCCCGATTTAGACTGGATAATCACCAGTCGTTGATCCGGGTGAAAATGTCTTTAGGAAAGGGAAGAAAAAGCTCGAGATGTAACTAGCCCTCTGGCACAGACATTGATATTAATGACCTAAGTGTTTGCATTTCTGGCTAATCTGGAGTATGTAGTACCCCATGTTAAGCACCGGTGCTAATGAAGTACAAGAAAAAAACAAAAACAAACAGCTAGAAAAAACCCCAGCATAATCTGCAAGGATGTATGTGAGTGATGAAGCAGAAGCCCTGCTGTCTGGGTGTCAAGGTCTCTGCCACTACAGCCAGCTCACTTGTTTTGAGAATTGACTCTTCTCCAAGGTGAAGAGCGTCAAAGAACTTGTTATGCTCTCAATCATATCCCAATGTATTATTGACATATTTGACATATTCCTCTATCATCTGTGGATGTGTTTCCACAGACCCCGGTCAAAGCTGCGGATGTGCTCAGCTCCAGAGTTTTTGGGAGCCACAGCCGTAGGATATGGCCTTGGTGCCTACTTATCTGTCAGCACCGGTCAGACAGGGCATGTGGGACCAGCTTGGTGTGCTCAGTGCCACTTGCACGCCTTCCCTTTCCCTGTAGTCCAGGCATAGCCAGAAATGGCTTCATCCGGGGGCAGATGATGCTCAGAGATTTTGGAGGAAAGGGCACGGGTAGGTAAGTCTCAGCACTACTCCTACTCTTTCCTACCCACCGTCTCCCTCCCAGCTTCCTGGTCTCTGTGTGTCTTGGTGGTAAATACTTGATTCCTGGGCAAAACTGCCTGACTTCAGGTACAATTCTTGAGATGTTGCTCAGCTTTACCTTCAAAGACCCAAATGGCCAGGGGAAGCAACCAGCACTGAAATCTTGCCCCAGCTACACATCTGCATCATCAGCACCTGCATCTGACATCAGCAAAGCTGCACAAGAAAGCTAATACCCCTGCTTTTCTGTAAGAAAATATGGGGCTGTAAACCTCAAAGAGGAAAATATTTCACATATATTTGCTATTAATATAAAGCCAGCTCATAAACCCTATCTTGCAAAGCCATGCAGTCATCTTGAAAACTGCAGCTACACCTTGCTAGATGCAATGACCTTAACATTTTCCAAGGCCTGCTTCTGACTTTGCTTACATGAATGTAAATAAATCAAGAGCTCCCCCACTGACCATAACGACAGTATTCCCAGTTCTGTGGCAAGTGACACCAGTGGAAATGCTATGATAGCAATGCTACACTGCACTGCGTGCATCTTTTACCACCTAGTAATATTTAAAATATGGGATGCATTTGCTTTTCAAATGTCTTGTAAAATGCTACAGGCTATAAATAATTCAAACCAATAATAATAATGGGATGCCTGGGCATTTATTTTTCAAGTTTAATAGGGCAACTCTCTAACTTGGTGAAATAAACTGTTTTTACTGAAATAGTTTTCACTGCTGATAAAGAAATGCTTACAATTAGATACACTACATATTAGCAATAGTAAAAGACTTAACAACAAAGCAAAATATTGCTGGTGTATACATTTTTATTACTTATTTGTCTTCTATATGGTTTCAAATCCTTTCAGAATAGAATTGTACTCCTGTGCCTCTATCCTGGGCTAATGCTATAATCACTGGGATATTGTATAAAATAGGAGCACTGGCTTCTCCTCTGGCCATGCTATAAAACCGAAGAACATTTTGCTTTTCAAAGACAGATTTTAGACGCTTAACTTCAGGAAAGGATTAGGGCATATCCCTCAAAAGGAAGAAGAAACTTCGGCCCCTGAGAGGGGCAGAAGTAACACATACTGCCGTCATCAACACTTCCCTAGCAGCTAATTCAGCATGCTGGCTTCATCTCTCCCCTCCTTCAGCAGGTTAGCAGGCTAACACTTCAGGCTCCCAGCCTGCCCAGACTCTTCTCATGGGGTGATAAGCTTAGGCGACCATCTCAGGACAGGGGATTTTGGTATGGGACTGAGACACCTGCAAAGCAGGGGTAAAGTATGGAGTTAAGTACTTCTCGAAAAAATTATAAATGTACCCTGAAAAAGACTACATCCTGTATTTCCATGACATCAAAACCAATTAAGCTTTGTTTCCCTGCTCGTTATCCCTAATTATTCCATCATACCGCCTCCGAAAAGCTAATCATAGTTACATGTGTCATGTGGCCTCAGCATATCTCTGAAGAATAAAGGTTTGCAAGTACATTTTGTGAACTAGCAGCAACTGCTATGTGGTCAAGTGGTCTCTCTCTGAGACACCCCCCTTTGTGGAGCTGCTGGAGAAAGCTGCAACCCCCTTGACTCTCTCAGCAATGGAAAGAGCTTAAGAAAGAATGGGCCAAGGGTGCGGTTTTATGATACAGGTGGGCCCATCTTCAGGCAATCTTTGCTGGTTAATGTGTCTGTGGGTTTAGCTCCCCAAGCTGACTCCTCAGGCTGCAAGATGAGCACAATGCGCTGAACAAGGAAGGCAACAGGACCGCACATCTGATGGGAGGGCTCAGATGGGAACCAGAACCTCCTTTTTCAGCAGCAGCCCCCAGATGGGCTCTATAGGCTCAGCCCTACCCTAAAACCACAGCTTCAGTATGACAGTAAGTGATAGCTCCAAGTCTGAGAATGAGCGCTGGATCCCTCACTTGAGCAGATGGGAATTACTGTGCTGAATTTCAAAGGAAGGGAATTTAATTTCCATATGATGCCAGTGCTTTCTTTTCACCATCTCATCCCCCTGCCTGCCAGAATCTCAAGTAAGGAATTGTCTGCATCCTGGTTTGAATGTTTCTATGGAGTCAGAACCGGAAAGGATATGTCTGTGCTCAGAAATTATGCGTAAGTCCATTACAGCACCACAATAACTCAAGTATAATTGCCTAGTGGTACAGGCTGGAACAAAGCAAGTATGAGCAAATCCAGAATCTGGGCAAGTATAAGAAAAGTCAAGAAATGATGGACAGAGGCCCCTTTGAGACCACTGGACTCTCACATAACTGCTGAGTCTACTCTGCAATCAACAAGACACATTGCAATAGATGTATTTCTCAGATTCTCAGACATTTTTTGTACATGCTCCAGTTCACCACAGGCAATAAAGCACCTCTCAAAACCCTCTCATGAACTTAACACCAAGTAGGAATGACCAGAAGCTGTAACTTTCACACAGTAACTGAAGACAGCAGAAGAGAGCAGAAGCATTGCCAGCGTCCTGCTCCTGATGAAAGAAGGGAGCACAGGAAAGCTTGGTAAGAGGGCTTGATCACCACATGAGATGATAGATACCAAGAAAAATGCAAAAACACATCACCAAAGTACTTCGCAACCTGAGTGGAGGAGAATGCTTCTTCCTGATCCCAGATCTAAAGACTGATGCAAGCCAGAGTGCATGGCAAAGGCATATCAAGAAGACACTTGATACCACTGTGAGCTCCAGTGCACCCTGACCTGTGTCCCGGCTCTCGATGTGGCCAATACCTTGCAAGAATGCCAACCCCCCATTGAAGCTTTGCAACCTGCAAAGTCCTGCAGCATGAGATGAAGGCAATGTAAGCATGATGCAGTGTGACAGTAGCTTTAAAATCCCTTTGGGCATATCAGTGTAGCAAGTACCTAATGATTCATACCTCTAGAGCACTAAACATGCCATTACCCCTGCAAGAACCTGGTAACTGTAAAAATCCCCAGATAGATAGGAGGACTGTTCAGCTAGTGAGATCCTGTAGCTACTAGATCAATGTCTTCTGACACAGCTAGGAAATGAGAAATTAAGTGTTCAATAGTTGACAAATATAAATTTCTCCATAGAACAAAAAGGGGAAAAAATCAAACCCAGCTCCAAAACTTTGCACTGAGAAGATGTCATACCCTCAATTTGGTCTCCATTATAACAGTTGTTGACAATTTTAACGCGAAAATTGCAAGAAACTTTTCAAACTTGCTTTCAGACAAGGTAATTTCAGTAGAAGTTGAAAAATGCTGATGACAGTGGAAAGATCCTGTAGACCGGACTCTAGAAAACAATTAATCTGTGTTAATGATGTCCAGAGGAAATGACAGGAAGTGCTGCTTAAGGGAGATCAAGCCCATTTTACCCTTGAGCAGATATTACATGAAAGGGCAATAGTAGCTTAAGGTGATCCCTTCCATGTTTGCCGGTATTGACCTTGTTCTGGCAATTTACCAATCTCTGCATCTCCTCTGAACTCCCATCATTATGACTGCACACACCCCCTCAATGTCTGATATGCATACATTATCTACATGAATTAAACCAACTTGCATTTGTACGCTGAGCAGCTGGTCTGAAATTTACTCCAGAATAAAATAAAAAAAAAGAAGTCCAAAAACCATATATGCAGCTGGGATTGCTTATGAGTGAAAAATGTGGTATCTTTATAGCCAACAGCATATGTATTCAGTACGCAGATCTACAAAAATTGGATTCACTGCCAAAATCATTGTTAAGCAAACTGGCTGACTCTCTGCATTTTTCTGATGAACCAGAAGGAACCTGCTGAAGAGAGGGAGACAAAGTAGAGTACTTTTTAGCAAAAATTTCAGATCACAGATTTATGGTGTGCACAATGCAGTGCCATCTAGCTAGTCCCAGAGGAGCTGGTATGTCCCTGCAGAACAGCATGTTTCTGACCGTGATATGAGCTCGGGTCCTGGGGAGGTCTCCGCACTGTTGTGATGAGCCCCAACAGTGGGGCTATGTTGCAGCAAACTAGCCTGTCCGGAGCAAGGTCAGGTACCTCTGCACACAACTGTGGTGAGTGCTGTAGACCCACCTAACAGCATCCACAAGTGACACCGGAAGAAGATTCTGCTTTCAAGGGGTTTTAGTGGCCTCCTGAAGTGCAGAAGATGACACACGCAACAGCCTCTTCCTCTGCAACACTTAACCAGAACAGCTATATTGCTTAGTTTGCAAGATCAAAGATAAATAATTAAAAAAAAAAATCAGTCTTCATTTATGACTCTCTTCAAAACGCTAACAAATGCTAAATTCCCCCCTATTTATTTCCGATAGTGGAATCTATGTAACAAGAATCATTTTTAATAGAGCTTCTCTGCGTTTTTACTGAGGGCATATTTTTACCCACTGCGTGGAGCTGACTTTGCACATATTCATTCTGCTATTTTAGCAGTAGGAGACTAGGTTAACACACCAGTCATTCACTCCTGGAGATCTGGATTCAGTTCCTGGCCTACATGACAAGTGATAATGAGTTTGGTTATTGAATCTCCAGGGGATATTTGTTCACATTACTAAGCAACCGCATAATTTGGCAAGATGTGTTAAGTATGTGCTAAGGATAAGACCAGGGGCCAATTGCTCAAATGACTGACACAATGCAGCCTCCCTCACATCACTAACACCAAACTCCTGCTTTGTGCAATTCTGCTGGAGATAGAGAGAAATGTAGAGGTTTTTCAGTATGTCTGTTTTAGTGTCTGTACCGACACAGGCCAGTGCCCAGCAGTGCAGGTATGATCTGGATCTGCAGGTACATAAACAGGACATAAATCCCTACTAACAAACTCAGCACATAGTTCAAGGTTACTTTAATCAGCTATGCATCCTTTTTGTCCGCACTTGCTGCACCCAAGAAATAATAAAACAAAATGCAAGCTGAAAAAAATATTGGGATTTAAAAAATAATATTTATTTTTGTTTGCCTATTGGCAGGCAACTCTTCAGGGTTAGCACCATAAGGCTCTTCTCTGCAAACGCAATGTTTACAAAGTTTCATTTAAGCAAAATGAGAACTGAATCTCTTGCATGATATCAAAACTCCATAAAACAGTATGTTGGCCATTGCAAGTACCAGTAACACTAGTCATGTTTTGTTGGCCAAGCACTTCAGGGCTTGAGTTTCCTTAAAATGGGCTGATTGCTTCTGCAACCAATGTGGCAAAAACAGTCACTTATCCTAAGGCTACTTCTAGGTAATCTTTTGACCCTAGTCTAGCTGACTGTGCCCCAGCTTCAACAAGGAGGCATGTGCAAGGTTTTACAGATGTCCTCTAGACTGGTGGCACAACCATCAAGAGAGCAGATTGGGTCTTTCAAGGATGATACCTATGGGTATGTAAGTGCTACGCTATTTTTAACAAGTCTGGCAACTTCATTTCCCTGGGCCTCTATATAATAGATCTGTGGGCTCTGAACACATCTAAGGAGCAGGGCCATCCCAGGATTTTGGAAGAGAAAGGCAGACTTTGCCTTGTCTCTGCATTACAGTGGCACATGCATGGGTGCCATGCACCCAGAGCCCAGGCTAGCAGGCTTGTCTGTGTGCTCCTACACCTATGGACCTTGGAAACTAGGGCCAAATGCTGAGTAGATTTAGATACATAAGAACAAAGGTGTTCATTACTTTCTGGGACTCTGGTGTCTACATCATTTAGGTAAGTGAAAGAAAGCATTTTGGATCCTTTCCTTGATACGCTGGAGTAAAAATAAACCTTATTCAGGGGCCATAGCCATCTGCTACAGATTAAGGTTCAAAAGGGGTTAACCCAGCATGTAGGAGATCCAGATGTCACATCATCACCCAGTCATATGACAAAAGTCAGAATTCATTGATAGCTTCTGCAGGAATTAAGGTTTAGCACCTGGCAGGCTTAAACCCATAGCAGAAAAGAAAAAAAAACCAGGAGTAAGCCTGCTCCCATTCCAACAGGAACGACACTCATCGTGGGGGTGGCTGGTAGCTGAGTAAATCTGGAACGACTGCAAATCAGGAAATGACTTGTCAGCCAACTCCAAGTCTTTTTTTGGCACACAAGCCTCTTGGGGAGGATAGTGGCAGGAATGAGGCATTTATGTCTGATCATTTGGGAATTTTATGAATAAAGAGATAAAGTTCACTTGCTGTGAATCACAGAAAACTCTCCCTGCCATGACCAAGAAAGTGTATGAATAAAACTTCACTGAAGAGGAGCCATCGTAGAGAGTGATGTTACTCATAAACAAATGCCAGTAAGCTTATGTTCACCATGAGCTGGGACACGCAGCCAACAATTAAAGAGCTCCTGTTTACATTGGAAATAATGTTATGGCACTGTTCCAGTTTCACTGAAGGTCTGGACAGTGACAACATCTGAGCTGTCAAGGGAAGATGGACATAAGCATGATGTTTCATCTCATACAGCAAGCTCATGGCAGCCGGGCAGGACATGGGGCCCTGCTCCAGGCCCACCCCCACCCCCCCCCCCCATTCTTGCCTTTTGGCGGTGCTATGCCTCTGAAGCATGGGCAGCCGCCGTGCCAGCAGTAACTTCAAGTACAGCACCGTGGGTGAGAAAGATGGTTACAGCCTACCTGATTTGCCAGCCCATCTACGGAAACATTGAGTCGTGTCAGAAACGACAGAGAAAACATTTGCTTTGATTTAGAGTGCCTGCCTTCTATTTAGGGGATGCCAGAGACTCCAAGAGTGTGAACAAGCAGCAAAGCGAGAAAGGCATCTAATCTAGCACTTGAATTTATTTTATATGTATTCTTCTCTCTTCCCTCATAACACTCCACCTTCCCCAGATTATCTTTAAATCAAGTTCTGCTCCAGTCTGATGCAGTTCTTTGGAGTTGTATAAACCTGTCTGCTCAAATGCTCCACCCGCAGAAAATGTGTGCCAGCTTTAACTTCATCAAACCAACCATAAATCCTAGATGTGCCAGAAAATGCTGCTGAAATGCCAGAGCAAGCCACATTTTCCAGCTCTCCTGCAGGGAGAATGAGCCTTGAACCCCAAATGAAGGCTCATAAAAATCAAGTAAAACTTTGATTGCTCTTTGCTAATTGGAAGACCATTCATATAAACACCACTTTACTCATGCATGAAGCTCTCTTTCCTCCTGCCAGACTCTTTTTTAAGGATTGTATCTTCATACCTTAGAGCATTAAGGTGCATTCACCTCCTGCTAAAAAGCCCAACAAGATAAAGACAGGAGAAATATGAATGTGCAGCTGAGACGGGGGGGCCTGGGAGGCCATCCAGGCCAGCGTCTTCTCCTGGGCACTCACAGTAAGGTGCTGCAGAAAGCATCCTACAACCATGCCAGAGCCTCAGACAAGTGTCCCCAAGAAAAGCACATGCTCACCACAGTGTCCAGCAGTTGACAGATGCTTGACCACAACAGAGTGGCAACTGTCTCCAAAAGTAACATGCCCCCACATCCCCAAGCAGACAGGCCTCATTATCCACTGACAGTGGTGTAAATTGAGCCTAAGCTGCTGGTGAAAAGGCAGCCCAGAGGAAATGAGAGTCAAGAGCCATTTTACTTTTGGCACATCAGATACTGAGATATTCAGGAATATGTTAACAAAAGGCCTCTTGACTCAAAAATCTGCCTCCGTGTCATGCGAAACATGAGCCGTGGCAAATTAGAAAAATTATGGCCTGATCCTATATATGGCATGAATCAGAGTAATGCTGGTGGTGTCAGTAGAGCTGGGGCAACTCACACCAGCTGAGAAACTGGCCCTATACATTGAATATACCATGCCTGGACATCTCTGACTCTTGGAAACTGCTGAAACAGCATCTGTTGCAGGTCAGCTTTCAGTTGAAGGGATTAAGCAGCTCAGGAGGTTGGTAACGGGATATGGGCACTTCCATCCCCACTCCTGGCCGCAGTTCAGCCCAGGTTTACGTGGACCTTTGTGAATGAATGGCTGTGCCGAGAGAGGGACGCAGCTGATAGGCTCTCCTTGTGCTCCTGGCAGATGTGCTTCTGCACCATGGAAGTAAAGCATGGTGCATCTTGGTTATCTCTCCAGGGAGAAACTGATGGGAATGCAGTTAAACAGTGTCATCTTCCCCTCAGGCAGAGGTCAAGACATACTGATGGGCCATGGGGTCCCTCTACGTAGGTGAGGTTGTAAAGATTAATTATGAATATTATTAATTTAGTGTATTCTATCTAAATGAAAGCTGGCATTTTCAAGCAAATCCTGGAAGACAGAAATCTTCAGAAACATTTTATTCAGGCAGCAAGGTAAAATTCATTTTGTTGAAACAACTACTTCTGCTAGACTACAGAGTTCAATGGCAAAAACCCATTTATACTATCTCTGAATGTCAAAAACACCCCAGTTAAACGAACAGAAAAAGGAATCTCTTAACTTTCCCTCCAAAACCAGGAGAAATTTAGCAGGAAAAAAAGACGTTAGGGATCAGCAGACTGCTTTTGGGTAGGATCTGGACAGTGCAGCAATGCTGTGGGAGGGCACATGGGTTGTCTCACTGCATCTGCAGTGCCAGTTTAACGGGTCCAGGTTCCCCCTGCATCCTCTGAGAGGCAAGGACCAGCCATGCCCCCATGGTACATGGCTCCTTTTCCCTCTGGGGCTTTCAGAGATGCTGTAGAGTGGCCACAGCCCTGCTGCTGTCCCCATGATCCTGATTTTGCTGCAAGAGGGAAAAACAGCCCCCTCTCGCTGCACCAGCTGTGTGCAGCACGGGGCTTGGGGCATGCCTGCCGCGGTGGCAATGGGGGCACGCTCCCGGGGCGGGGGGGCAGCTGGACCCTCCCAGGGCAGCTGGCAGAGGCCCTTTGCAGCTGCAGAAGCAGGACCTGCCCCAACAGGGTGAGGTAATGACACAGTTGGGGTCTGTTGAGTTTTGTAGCTGGAACAGGAATGTCTCTGGAATCACTTGCTGCTTATAAATGTAAAAAAGTAGTGTGCTTTTATACAATGCTGAGACTGAAGGCTTGAGCAGTGGGACAGATAATATAATACTCCTTCTGTGGCAGTGTCATTAAATAGAACTTTGCATAGAAGCCAAAGCACAGCACTGCAAATCTCTCTCTCCCTGGCAAAATCCTCACTGCCTGCATTTTTCTGTATTACTCATTACCACCAGGAGAATGATTTATTTTGAAATAGGAGGGAGACGGGATGCTTGGCATCACGGCTTTGAAGAGTTCCAGTCTTCTGTTCTGCAAAAAGTATTCCAGCAAAAATACCATTAAAAAAAAAAAAAAAAAAGGATTGCACATTAAAAGGAAGAAGAATAAAAGATTTTGTACAGTGTGAATTCCAAGATGATTCACATCCTGTTCCCCCTTCCTCAACATACGTCCTTACGGTACTGTGACATCTTCTGCAAAGACTTTCCTTAACGGGGAAATTCACTGAGGAAGGTCAGCACAATGTTTATGTAAAATGAAAGCTCCCCCCAGCCCAGTGTTATTAGGGATAATGGGAATGAGTGGTTAAAATGAGGCAGCAAATAACAACTGCCTATCACCCAGATAAAGGATGGAGGCACTCAATGAGATGGCAAACGTTGACATAAATTCTGTGTCCATGACACAAGTGACATTTGCAGAGGGGAGGGCAAGAGACAGCTGGATACTCCATGGTTTAAGAAATGAGAAACTCTGCTTAATTAAGCTGTACTGACCCCTTGGCAGGGCAGAAAAGACTCTACCTTCCTGCTATATCTCATCTCTATTTTAATGCAATTCCCTGAGGGGATTTTAAGCACATGGGACACCTATCAGTTCCCCAGTCTCTTTCATAAAGGTCCAAAAGAAGTATAATTCTTTGGCTGGCCCAACACAATAATGATTTTCACTCCTGAAAAAATAAATACATAATGATCTTAAAACTCCCTTCCTGCATTTAGTTTTAATTTATTATGAATTCCATCAACATCTGGTAATATCTTAGAAGGGCCTTCGACACCAAACCTTAGAGGCGCTCCCAAAAAATGCAGTAACTAAGTGTAATCCATTGCAGATTTCTGATGGCTACCAAATTATTCCCAACCTCTATAGTTACAGCTTCACTTCTGTTTTAAGTGTCCAAAGAAACCAAGCATGGAAGATGATCTGAAAAGTGCGTCAGAGATGCTGAAGATGAGCAGGTTTTTGTTCTCATTCTCCACAAAGTGGCCACCAACACTCAGTTATGCAGTAGGTCTTTGCTGTCTCTTGGACTACCTGACTGACCCCTCCTCTTGGCTGCAGCCTTCCTCTCCCACCCAGCTAGCATTTCTACCATCATTAGCTGCACAGGTTTTCACTGAATATTCTCCATCGTTATCTGCTTGATGGGCAGTTGTCAATTTGCTGCTAACACTTTTCTGGCTAAGCAGCCCCAGGAGGCAGCTGAGTTGGATAAGTTTGATAGCGGGGCGATGCTGACCAATTTGTCAGGAATCAATCACAAGCTGCACAGTTCACCGTTTATTAAAAGGATGCCATCATTTGATCATGTACATGTAGGATGGCCAGTTAAATTGGACTGACAACACGTTGCCAGCTCAGTAAAAGGGAAAAATACCAGTGTTGACAATATGACAGTTTTCCAGCGAGACACCTGTGGGAATGGGACAATGTGACAGTGAACAGGCTATTAGAGCATGCGATGCCACAGTCCCAGAAAATCTCAGTGCAGAGCAGTTTAACTACTACAAACACGTTATGTACTTGTCTTCTTTCATTAGATCTTGTCTAATCTCATTAAGCTAATAACCTAACCAATGGCAATAAACCACTCGCTCAACAAACACTGTGTAGCTCTAATTGGCATTAATAGGAGATACCCACTCTGCGTCAGAAAGGTGCAGCCCTCCAGCGCTGGCTCCCCTGTGGCAACCGTCAGCAGCACTGCCTGTACCTGCCACCTCTGAGGCTGGGCAGCTCCTGCTCTTCCGGGAGCCAAGCCAGAGGGACATGCGCTTGTGCAAACAGCAGCTCTTCCATAGGGTCGGAAAAGGGAATAGGTACAATTTTCCTATGCCCTGTTAATCCCAGATGACAGTAAGGCTCTCCAGCACCAGGGTGTAGACCACTGCATGCCCTGGGAAACTCTGACTTGGAATAAGGGACCAGTACTGTCAAGGATGCTCCTACAACTGGGAAAGCACCAAACCCGCAAACACTGTCCTCCTGGTCTGTGCCAGTAACATCTTTCACTGCCAGTGAGGCACTGGCCCTCCTGTGCAGAGTTTTTACATTCTTTAAATATTGCACAAGATTATATTTCCACATCCAAGAATGATAAAAACTGGCAACATGCAGCAGATTTACTCACTCAGATTTATTCTTGTACCAGCAGCAGTGAAAATCTGCCTCCATTCTTTACTATATGAAGCACCATTTGTGGAATTTTTCATTAGCACTTCATTTATAAATCAGACTTTTAAAAAATTATTGGCAGTACGTCCCTCTTTCAAATTCCAAACTTTAATAAAAATAGATTTTCTCTTCAGAGTTCTGTGTATATAATACCTAGGGTTTGTTTTTTTTTTAATGTTTGTAAAATTTGGCCATAAATCTTTGCCGCTGTCTTTTGTTTATGAATCATGGTTGTGCCACTGAGCACAGGTTTTATTTAAAAGGGAACGTGCCCATAGGACAACTCCTTTTGAGCCCCCCATCACTTCCCTGAATTGTTGTCCCAAGGAAGGACTATTTTACTTCACCTTTCATAACTGGCTGCTCACCAAGATGACTGCTTCAGACAATGGGCTGCTCTCGGCTCCTTGGGGCACAGTCACAGGACTGGATGCGGCCAGGGTCTGGTGCTAGAGAGCTAAGGAGGGCTGGCAGAGCTGCCCTAGTCCTCCCTGCCTGCTCCCAGCCCACCCTGCCCTGGGGTTAATGCATCAGCTGAAACCTCAAGGAAGGGCAATAGCTTGCTGAGAGGATGTGATTTGACCACATGCCAAGCCCCCATGTCTCCTTAACCACTTAGAAACAGATTTGCACAACATGCATTTTGCTCAGAAACATCTGAAAATATTAATAAACAAGGAGATTGATTGTGCAAACTATTACTGACAAGAACACTCCCCCCCCCCCCCCCCCCAGCTGCATTGGGAGTCTCCAGGTTTTCAACTTTCCTAAAAGACCCAGCTCCTGGAGGCCAGCAAAGCCTCCAGGTCCTGCTCTGGTAAAAAGGAAAATCCACTAGAGGCTTCATTACTGGCACATCGGTCAGCCATTCCTCCCCAACAGGGACAAGCAGAAGCCAGTAGCAAATTCACCCTTTAATCACGTCTGGTGTTGCAAATGTGTTTTTTTAAATACAAATCTATTTTTACAAATCAGAAAGGTTTTAACTCACACCTTCAGGGTTGTGAGTACATAAAGCTTGTCTACATAAAACTTTAGTGGTAAAACCCCACCAGGTGATTTTCCTATCTAAAAAGGAGAAGTCATACTTAGCTGAAAAACAAATTAACTCACAGTGCATGCATTCATTGTAAAAGTTTATTCATTTAACAGAAATAGTTAAGAAAACCCAGCTACTCATCTGATGCTCTAATCAAGAAATTACAATCGCCTGGGAGATAAATATTGCCGTTTACTATTTATAACTGTTAATAAGCCTTATCTCATGAAGTAAACAATTTTTATTTCCTGTCCAAAAGATTCTCTTTAGTGAAAGAGAAAGCATAATCTGATTTTTCAAAACACACCACAACTGGACAGAATTAGAGAGGCAAGTATTTTGTTAAGGAATTTCCTTCTCATGTGCTAATCCCCATCACTTCTCACCATATATGACACTCCTGCATATTTCAATTTACATGGCACATTTGCTCCAACGATTTATTAAATTAAATGGCAAAAGAAGGTGGGGGAAGAGAGGCCTTATGTGGGAAGAGACATTTAGAATAGATCCAAAAGAAAGCACATTGCAAGACAAAAGATAATCATAACTGGGGCACTTCTGTAATCTGTTTTTGAAGTAACGCAAATTTAAATTTTAGACATACCCTTTGATCTAACTTTTTTGTTGGTTTTTTTGTTGGGTTTTTTTCCTTTTTTTTTTTTTTTTTAAAAAAAAAAGGAACACATAAAGTACAACAGCTGCAAGCAAAACCTGCTATTAATTTCTGGTGGGTGGAAGGAGTACTTGATACCAGCGTTTGCAGGGCTTCAGTGCTTCACAGAGGCAATACCAAGGGCAAGGTTTGTGGTTTACAGATCAACACCTCCTATCAGTGGTGCTTTTCAGGCAAGCACTGCCAGCCTCTTTGTGCTGTAAAAATGGCCTGAAATTATCAAGCTTGGCTCTGGGTTTCCTTGAAAGTAAAAGGAGTTTTCCTACTGAGTGAAGAAATGTTATCCAGCTTCTGCTTCCAAGTACTAAGTAAGTGTCTTGTTTTACTATTCGTCTGCGGTTGTTTTACCACCAGGAAGGTGAAATGGAAAAATGTCCAAATTCAGAAAATCTGTCCGTACATGGAATGGGGCCGTGTAACTATTACATTACAGGCTCTGTTGTCTGCTGTGATAACAAATATATATGCAAGGAAGAAACCCAAGAAATGCTGCAGACCCTGGAGCGGAGCGCCCTGTGAATCCAATATGATTGGGCCATTGTTTAAGACCCATTTTAGGGGATGAAAATATTTCTCCAGCAATGCTGTGAAGGTAAAAACAGCTCAAATTATCTGCTGTGTAAGCACCATTCACATGAATGAAATATGCCTAGGGACTATGAATCTTGTGACAGACCTTCCTAGCTGTATTATCCATAGCACACTCTACATTTTTAGATAGGAAACATATTTCTTTGGTCCTTTATGTTTGTTTACCTTGGTCTTCTCATTCTACTTCACATTACTCATATCTGTTAGGCAGCTGGCTCTGTTGGGATGATAAAACTGACAATTTCAAAGCCACATATCCTTGCTCTGAGAAGAAAGCAGCTTGCCTGTACCGCTCACAAGAAATTCAAGCATGAAGGCTCACCCATGAACATGGCCAAACCCCCTTCTGGGAAGCACTCTGGACACATGCTGTCACTTTCTGGTTGGAAATGTCCAGTGCAAAGGCTCTTGAAAGAGCCCACATGAGGGTACGTGCTGATGTCCAACTAGTGATTTGTGAGATGATGCATGTAGCATGGAGAGGCTGCTGCCCTTGTTAGCAATGCTGGCAACAGTGCTGGACTAGCTGTAGTGCAGATCACCACTTCTTCCTAAACACAAGACCAGCAGCAGTGACAAAAAGGAAGAGCTATGAGATACAAGCAGGAACAAATTAAGAAGTCAGTATGCAGACAGAGAGGAGAACAACATCATGAAACTGAAATAACCACTTTATAAACCACAAATTACATAGGACAGTCTGAAAAATAGTTGACTACATCAAACAATACTCTCACCAGCAACTCTTTAAAATGTCCATTTGTCCAATCTCTTTCCCCTTCTAAAATTAATTTTAACATTTAACCTGATGCACTGAAGGCATTTATAAATAAAAAGGCCATCAATAAGTACTATTAATTACTACTTTTCTATGGAGATTTGGTGGGTCACATTCCTCACGTCCTTTGCCATCGCTATGCAGAAGCCAAAAGGGCAGGAGGGGACCAAGGAGGACAAAGGGCCAGCTCGCCCTCCAGCTGTGGAGGGCACTCCCCTGTCCTGCCAGTCCTGCGCTGCCATGGGCACGGTACAACCCATATGCAGCAGTGAGTTAAAATCACAGATACAGGAAGGCAGCAAAAAAAAATTGCAAATAACTGAACAAAGGGGGTCTCTGCAGACAAGGGAAAAAAATGAAAGTCCTTGTTTCCTTCCTGGAAATATTGCTTGTACCAGTTTAAGATGATAGTAAAGAAGAGCCATTTTCCCAGGGAATAAAATTATCTTGTTTTTTCTGAAGATAACATTACAAGTCTAAAACAAAAAGGGTATGGAGTTATCGCATCCACTCCAAAATTTAATCTGCTGAATACACTTGTGCATAAAACCAACACACTTATATGAAATCAACATCTCTTTATCCACCTGACTTTTTCTCATAAGTCATATTAAAAGAATAGCAAATGTTTTAGGATTCAAAATCTGAAATATTTTAACATATCTAGAAACAGGAACTTCTGAATGGTTAGAAAACATCAATCTAAACCAAGCATGTTTCCTTTTATTCCAATTTAATATCAAATTCCAGCCTCTCCTGGCAGATCCTACTTGGAGGATCTTTGCCCTATTAAATCTCATTCTTGCTAATTGTCTGTTGAAAGCTGAATAAATATGCTTTCAGGGTAGCCAATGTGCTTTGAGGGTTTTGGCTGTCTGTTGATATGAAGGATCCAAATTTTCCTCGTTCCTGGTTTTTTTGGTTGTTGCTGTGGTTTTGAGAAAGATTATGTTAATATTTTGAAAGCAATCCAACCCTTCTTTTTAATTGAGTAATTATTTCCACATAATTCTGTGCTTCCAGCTTTGGAAATATTTCCTGGGTTCCTCCTGGTGGTCATCTACCCCATAATGTAAAAGGGGGTAAGCATGCCACATTTGTTTTTCAGTAACTGGGAGGTATATAGCTAGCTGTGGAATAAAATTACTCCAAAGCCAGCCTTGGCTCTGTTTCAGTTTCAGAGTTATTTCTTACTTCCACACAGCATTAATTTTAGGATACAGCAAACACTTACATTTGTCCTAATTTTGAAATCTGACTCAAGGTTTTAAAATGTTGTTTTCATTCACGCTGCAATAGATCTCTCTACTTTAAGGAAACATTTACTACATATTTTCAACCAATTTGAGGTTTAACCTCATAAAAATCTCCTTAAGGTGATGACCTTTGCACTGATCCGTTTCCATCACAGTTGAATTTAAAATACTTATTTGAGAGTACACTCTGCTTAATTTTCCTACTGAATGAGGCTTGGTCTAGAAAGCCAGTTGTCTTGTATGGGATGAATTTCCGTCATAAGTTTTGAACCATACCGCAGAAGTTAGAGGGAGGTGGGCAAGACCAAAACAATAAACAGACCTTCAGAGTGCTGGGTACCCCCTGCAAAGAGGAAAAGCTGGCAACCTGCTAATAACAGCAGGGTTGACTTGGCTGTCCTCATTCATAGAAGTAGGCCAATGCATTTGAAGGGAGCTTTATTCCCTCCACTTAAATGCATGTAAGTGAGGTGCAGCTCAGTGTAAGGATGACAAGAATTAGCCCATTGGCTAGCCAAAAAAAGCTAATCTTTCCTTCTCAGTCCTCTCCTAAAAGCTGTGCCTTAACCCATAAAACTACATAGGGTTTTTTGCATTTCCACTTGGAAGTCAGGAGACCCTCTCTTCAACTTCTGAAAGACAGAGCGAATCAGGGCTCTGCAATGCTTTAATTGGTTCACTTGGGAGCCACACAGATATGAATTCCTGATTTATGTTAATCATGGGATGAAAATTCTCTTTATGCCGGAGAAGTCCTTCTTATTTTGCCATCACTTAACGTCATAGCAGGGAAATATACATGAATGCAATTAACATTTATGTTCTTGACTTAACTTGACTTGGACAGAAAAAAAAATAATCCCTGTCAGCTAGTGTAAAATTTACCACTTCTATTTTTATTTTAAGAAGAATTAAGTAACTCAGGCTTTTGAAAAGTAACAGACAAAGGCTATGTACCCACCACTTCTAATTTGTAGTCTCAGATGCTACATGCATATATTCGGGGGATTAAAAAAAATCAATAAAAAACCCAAACGGTTTTTAAAAATGCAGATCAACTTCACCATTCCTGGGTTTATCATCCTCTGATGTCCCAAGAAGCTGGAAGGAACTAACTTTCATCCTGAAGAAAAGCAAGACTCAGCCAACTGCATTGCATGCTCCCAAAGTTCACCTGAACACTTCGGAAGAGAAAGGCTGTGCCTACGTCAGCACGTGGCGTGGAGCCATAGAAGGGGATTGGCAGAGTGGAAGACCTGGTGCTGAGGACTTAAGGACTGCGCTGTAGCTGCTTTGTGAGCTTTACCTCGGACGAGGCTCCAGTCTGCAGCCATGAACTAAATGTCTATTACCAGTTGGGGTGCATGAGGTGTGCTGGAATGGAATCTTCCCACCCAGTTTCCTCTGAAAAGAATAAAATTTGTGTGCTCCAAGACCACCCCATGACAGAACCAAAGCACAGTTAAAGTAGGATGCTTGGATGAGACACTTCAAGCACACAGTCCTGGTCCAAACGGTAATACCCATGTAGACAAATGCACAGTGACCAGACAAAGATGATGTGTGGTATTTACTTGTGCCCCAGGAAACCTGACAGAAAAAAATGTCACCTTTCCCCAGTCCTACTGCAACACCTACCCTCATTGTGAAGCTGAAGGAGGCTGCAACTAGTCTTCCTCCTCTGAGGTTCCTGCTGCTGTACTTGTACTATTCAGCTTAAAAAGAGGCAGTACGGGTCCGCGATATGCTAGTACTTGTCATTCGCAAAACTCATTTTCTTTAAAGTCTGTTAACTTGTACTGGACATAGGTGTAACAGAATCAGCAGATTAAGTCCAATGCAAAGAGGTGCGTGTGAGCCTCCAGCCCAAGGAGCAGCAGTGCCCCATCAATGAGAGAGATCCCTTGGAGGTGGATGGGGTCACCCCACAGCGAGTCCAGCCTTTTCCCCACCAGCACTCATTCTGCCACCTTGACTCGCACATAACACATGCAGCAGTTTAGCACTCTAGCCTCACAATTTATGTTACCCCGTGAAAAGCTATAATTACCCTGGTAACATATGGTGTAGAGATGGGTGGGAGCGGCAGAACCAGAGCAGATCAAACAAGCGCTCATCTGAGCGCCTTTGACAAATGGAGATGAGGAACCTGAGCCTTTTTGGAGATCCATGGAGTTTTGGTCACTTCAGGGGAAGGCCCAAGCCAAGCTGGTTTTTCCTACAGTGGGAGGCAGAGCTATTGCAAAGTGGGGAGGACAACAGCTTCTGAAGCATCTCCCACCTAGGCAACAGGAGAAGTGCTATAATGAAGTCTGCTCAGTCCAGATTTCACATCCCCCTTCCATGTGCTTCCCCAATCCCTCCTGCATAGTAGCATCTCTGCCCAAAGACCCCAACCAAATGCACAGCTATCTTTTTTCCTTGTCCTTTGGCTGCTTGAGAGCATTGCATCCTCCTATTAACTCCAGTCCACTCGAAGCAGTGGTTTTTTATCAGTTGTTCCTCCTCGCATCCAGTTTCTCCCCCAAAAAGGCTGTTCCATTTCATTTAGATCCTATGTCTTCAAGTTTTGACAACATTGTACCTTAGTTTTATCCACATCTTTTAGATAACATATTTATCTGCCTCTTGTGTCCCAAGGCACTAAAAGAGGGCACTTGAGCTTTAAAAATTTAGCGACTGTTTTTTAAAAACCTCCTGTTTTGTGTGTCATTCATTCCAACACACTGAAGACCAATTTTCCCTTAATAGGGTCTCAGGAACCTGGAGAACCTGGACAGGACAGATGAAGTAGAATTGCTTCATTTCTAATAACCCAGACACAGTGCAAAGTGCTCTGGGAGTCTTTCATTCAGCACTTATTTATTGTTCATAATTCACCTCCTTCTGACAGAGAAGGGCATGATAGAGCTAATTTAATATTTCCATGGTCAGATTCCATTCATATTTGAGTGAAATATCAGTAAATAAAACCGAAGCACCATTTATTAGGCTTCTGAAATTGTCACAGGTTAGGTTATCAAACACATTGTGTACCGACAGCATGAAAATTAATTCACAGTCCTGCTCACCAGACAGTGGCCAAGGAATCACTCAATCCAGGTGACCAGTGCTTTTCAGAAGCCCTGCATCCTTCCAAAAATATGGCCTGATTAAAAAGTCCAGCTGAGATAAATGAGAATCAAGTGAATACGGCAATTTATACAGAATTGTTCCGTGGAGCTGAGCAAACCTGTTTGGTTGGGGTAGAAAGGCAGTCTAAAAAAGTACATTTGGTGTATGGGAAACACAGAATGGATTTGTGTCAGATTGCTCCAGGCTACAAAAGATGAAATCCTTCTCATCCCCAAAAGGAAAATGTTCCATCTCACCATTTACCAACTGAAGCAGAGGGGTTTTTTTTCTTCTTTTCACAGAGACTTATCTATTTCTATCAGCATCTAACAACTGGCCACTGCCAAGTCCTGGCTCTGCTGGAAGAAGCCTAGAGATGCTGAGAACCTTGGCTTGGACTGGTGTTTGCAAGTCCTGCAGCCCTGGCTTTCAGCAAGTTCACTAGGATTTATTAAGAGCCAGAACTTGAAAGGTCTAAATAAGGATGCTTCAGAAAGGTTAGGAAAAATAAAGACTCCTTCAGCCACTTCTAGATTCAAGGTAGATCTGAACTCATGCTGTTTCAGAAATATTGGAAGAAAGATTTCCTTCCCCTTTCCCCCAGTGCATACATTGTTTTAGCTTTCTGTAAGGTAAAAAAGGGAAATTATGGAAATTGCACAAAAGAAATCTTGATCTCATAATATTTCCGGCTGGCTTTGGCAGCTTTAAGAATATTGCGTAGGTTGCTGAACTACTAGATGTACATCCAGCCTGACCCTCTGAAGTGCACACATCTTAAGTTCAAAGTGAGTCAGAGTTTAATAAAGTGATTTACTTAAATCGCCCATATTTTGAATTCTCAAGGGCCAAACGCCCCATTTAATTTGAATGCCACCAATGAACTAAAATATACTGAAAGCCTGGAAGATACCAGAAATCTCCCAAGGCTGAAAGCAAGGACTTACATAACCCAAGAACAACTATATCAACATTTCCTACTTATTATCTCATTACAAAATAAAAGGAGTTTGCAGCCAAGATAATTCAAGCAAAGAAAATACAAGAAAGATAGAAAATACCAGAACTAGTCAAGTAGGTGTTTTAGCTGAACTCATGCTTTTGGGCTGTGATTTATTCTACTGGATGTGCCATTTGTTGGACTGTCATCGTCCATCCACAGTCAGTGCTATTTGCCAAATCCAGTCATGCAAACACCAGGCAGGGAAGGATCACTCACTGTAATACAGTACATCAATCAAAAGGGTTATTTTCATGGACTTGGTCTCTAATCAAGCAGCAAATCATTCTCCAGTTTTGCTATCAAGGACCATTACTTTTAGGAAGTGCTTAATCTGAAAAAAATGCATCTATTTGAAGCTACAGGGCATCTGGTAAGATATACTGAAGACAGAGGAAATGAAATATGTGCCACACAATTTACCCTCTCTGTAGTGTTTTATGAATAGCTTATTTGTGGAGAGAGAGGTAAGTTGCTGGCAAGACCAGAGTTTTAGCTTTCTATTTGTCTACTTTGTTGAGTTATTACAAAGGTCACTCCTGCACTTCAATTATCTTGAGTGCCACTTTTGATGTGGGAATTTTCAAATTATATCCAAGGTGCCTCAAATATTTGCGAAAGGCTTCAGGGTACATGTGCCTTTTTAATTTAAGTGCCTAGATAAAATGACTGTTACGTCTGTGTGTTAAAGCATTTTCCCATCAAAGTTGGGGTAAAAGCCTACAAAGCCTCAATATGGCACCATCCATATGTGGCTGTTCTCCTGCAGGTGAAACATCCCCACCAGGGCATGCTGTGCCACCTCAACATACTGGCTGGGTCAGCGCTAATATGAGAGAGCCATTTACTGCATCCCCTGGCCTGCCAACCACCACTTGGGAAATCCCAACCAAGGGACTGCATACATGTACAGTGCAGAGAAATGAGCAGCAATATCAAGGCTGACCTTGAGTTTCCCCCAAAACAAGTTTATTGCTCTTTCACAAAACACAGTTAGCATCTTGCAGACCTAATAATCCAAATAGCTCCACTGTGCAGAGAGTGGGATATAGGAGCCCACATCAGTTTTCAGAAAACAGCAGCGACTGAAGCACAGGGCTTGCACCATCTGAAAAAGGACTGTTCTCATCTCCTGTGAGTTTTGCTCTCAAGGACAGATTTTCTCAGTAGTCAAAACAGGCCAATATGCCCCCACATACCCAACAGGTCAGCTTCCTGATGCCTTCCGTGGTAGAAAAACAGGATGGAGCATGGACATAACAGACCTGACAAAGCTTCATGCTGGGACCTCCGAATTCCTGTTTTCAACTGCCAGGTGTTGTTCACCATAGTAGTTTGCTGCAGGAGAGATCCCACTGAAATTCGTGGGGGACAATTATTTTTTGAGCAAGGAAAAACTGAGAGAAAAACAAGCACTCAGTGGATGAAAGCAACATAGTGCCTTCTGGTCCAGATCTTCTCTTCCTCGCCCCTTCAGATTTCTTCCACATTTTTAGGGGAATTGTTTTACTAAAAAATGTTCTTAACTGCTTTCACAAAGGAAGAAATTTAGTTGCTGCTTAATGAATCCCACTAGTAACCATTCTCTGTTTTACATAATGCACAGACAATACAGAATTACTTTATAATGGCCGTTCAAAATGTGATCTAGATAATGAAACACATGTTAGATGAATGTGTCTTAATGCGTCCTCTCTGCTGCCAGCCACTCACTCTGCCTGCTTGCGCCTGCTAATTCCTGACAGTGCCAGGAAACGCCTCTACTAAGTCACCATCAGCTGAGCACTTATGTACAGAAACACCCAGAGGAAACCAGGTTTTGGATATAACTCTGAGTACAGATAATCAACAAAGCGTATTTTTCTTTCCCACATATTTGTTTCAATTAGAGCTTATTGAATCATCTCTGCAGCCCCAGAGAGGGCTCAAGCAGTCACCAGTGCTGCTCAGGAGGTAATTCAGGATGCCGTCTGGAATATTTGTCCTTTTCAATCGTCTGCCACATACTGCTCTTTTAGGATGCTGTCACTCAGAGACTGAAGAACAAAAAGGAATATTAAAGTGAAAGGGTGTCTGTGGCAATTCCCTGCATAAAAATGAGTCCCATTAATAGGAAAGCCCAACCTATCTCCAGGCAATATTTCAAGTCCTTGTCTGTCAGTAACCTCGAGGAATTTAATTCCTTTATATTACTTAAATTATACACTAGAGGGAGAAATTATGAGGTATTGGTCATTTAAAATGCTTTCTTTAAAATACATAATTAAAAGAGCTAGCAGCCCTCCTAACAGCAATTTCATCATGGCAGTCTAAAAAAAATTCTGAGTTTATTGGCATTTATGAAGTGCCATTTTGTCCTACAGCCTTTGGTCAGTAAACCAAGGTTTAAACAATTGCCCTCGCTGTCTCATTCACTAATACCTGAGCATGTAAAAACAGTAAGTGAAAAGGCAGTGGACCAAAAAAGGCAAAGGAGTCCTAAAAGAAGATATACAGTGCTCATACATTCTTCAGTTCAAAACAGTTAACTATGTTCAGTGGCTTCCTACTTCCTAAAGTAGTTCAGTGCGTTGTTACTATCTGGTTTGGAAAGTCCTGGGGGACTGAATATTTGGGCCAGACTTTTATCTCAGTTGCCTGACTGTAAATCCAAAGCAGCTTGCTGATCTCAAAGGCATTATTCCAGTTTATAGGTTAGGAGCAGTTCTGCCAGAGCAATGCACACTTCTAAAAACCCCTTTCTGAATTCAGCAGTCGTTCAAACAAGCTAGCTGAAAATCAATTGTATTGTTAGGAACCATCACAAAAAAAGTAGGACTGCAATTGATAATGTACACGCCTAGTAACTACATATTTGCTGCAACACTATGTTCAATTTTTCTCTTCCCTGAAGGAAGTGCCTATTTTTCTTATTATACAGTCGTGTGCAAAACATCTCTGAAATCCAGGGCAGGTTCACCAATGTATTAACCATACACCATTATAATACCATTAATGCTAACATTTAAAAATTTCTTTCTTCTCAAAACAGCAGGGAAAAATGTGTCCTGAAATGGTATAAAGCACTTGTGTAAGAACTTGGTCCAAAAGGATTTTAAAAAGAAAACCCACCACAATCAAGGAGCTAATACCTTTGGGCTTGCCCACATATATGTGCATAAAAAATACGTTCATCTCTGAAAGTGAGTCTGTGGAGAATTTCCAGCAAGTACATGTGCCATATTAGGGTCAAATATGTAGTTTAATTTTATTTGGGACATTCTTAAGCAAAAGGCCATGTTCAGAAGGGGATATGGGCATCACTTGCAGAATGAAAAGAACCAGAGAGTTAAATCTCTTCAGAGCAGAACATGCATTTGAGTAGCAGATGACCCAAGTTCACATCTTTTCTGTCTCTGGGTAGCTGTGAGCACACAGAGGGTTGGATGCTATTTATTTATTTGCTTATTTATTGGAACGGTGCCACTTCCTATAAAGCACACGTTCACTAGAGCAGAAATCCACATTGCTCCCTTTGCAGCTCTACCACAGACAGGATGAAGACTTTTTCTGCTCTGGTGAGTATATTTAGTACTTCATAACAAAACACCTTCAGGACTAACGGCTGAGAGCAACCATGCTGGTCCTCAAGGCATAGTCCTGCAACAGCTGCAGGGGTGAGCATCTGCCTTGAATTGAGCAGGACAAGGATGTAAACCTCCTCCTCTTCCTGCTGTCATGGGCTCCTCTGACGCATTGGCAAACGGTGCTTGAGTCCGCTTAAGCATCCACTCTCAGGAAGAAAAATCCAAACACGAACTCTTCCCAGTACTTCTGAATTGCTTTCTTCAGTTTTTAGCCTGGTTTTCTAAGGATTATGTGATGCTACAATGTGCCTGACTCTCCAACTGCCCTAGGGACTTTTAGCCTGCTGGGCACTTGCAGTCAAACCTGAGGCAGCAGAGCAGAGTTCAAAGGTAACATGATGGTCATGCAGAGGAGATGATGGGGAATCCACATCCCCCCCCCCACCCCCGCAGTGAGGGGAGCTGGAAAGGGGAAGGAAAGAGACCAACAGTCTTTTTGAGTTCTTGGACAGAAGAAAAGCTTCAGTTGAACCAAGTTATTAATAAACAACTGAGCATCCTCATGAGAGAAGAACTTTGGCTGAGAAGTGGATTCTCTGGTGCCTACTAAGGGATGAATGAACATTACAGCTGCAGCATAATTCAGTTAAAAGCCCATCAACCAAGAGACAGGCATCCATTGGAAAGCAGGCATCGTTAGTTTGGCTGCTCATGGAGCTATTTGCTTATTAGCTGAGACAGCACCTCTCTCCATGATATACTGTGGGAAAAATTAATCTAACATGGAAAAGAATGGGAGCACCTTGGTTTAGTAGGAAAACACAACCTGAGAAGTAAATACAATAAATAGACAACAAGAAATTCAGTCTGTCTTTTCCACAATTAAAACTGAAATGAGAGAATAGTGAAAAGAGTTGACTTTACAATGCTGTAAATTAACTAACTGACTAAACAATGATGAACTCATCTAGTTCACTAGGCAGTGAAAATAAATATAAGCCCTTTGCACCTCCCTTTTCAATGTAAAAATGTATTTTGTCCATTCTGAATGATTCTATATACCATCTGATTTCTGAAACAAACACTACTTAAAGCTTAATTTAATTTCTCAGTGTTTAAGTTCCAGGTTTTTACCTGCCAAAGATAATACAGTGTTAAAGGTCTCTTTAGTAATTTTTTTAAAATAAAAATAAAGCTTTTTCTGTTCTAATACCAATGCACAGACAATTTATTTGTATATTGTAGGAGCTATGTGAACTGAACAGGATTTTAGTTGCTCACTTTAAAGACGTTAGAATGTTGGTTTATGTTTAAAACAGTTTTTTACCCAGGGGAAGAGTATACTCCAGCAGCTCATTTTCTTTAGCCTTTCTCTATTCTAAGATTCACAGACAGACCATGCTCTTATTTATGTCTGTTAATGAAGTTGACTCCAGTCCTTTATGTTTTCAAACTTCTTCGCAGAAGCAAAGACCTTCACAGATTTGCAAAGAATAGGGATCTAACCCTTTCAGAATAAAAATAGGTGAAAAATCTGTACAAGCATGCATGCAAGTAGGTATTTTAAGAAGGTAAAACCTATCCCAAAATGAATGGGGGAGCCGACTTGAAACATTAGATAAAGAAATTAGCACAACTGTGAGAAATATGGGAGATCTTTTTCCAGAAATGGATCACAACTGCATTAAAGTCTGAAAGCATCAACAAATGTTACGAGGGAACCCAAATATCCACAGCAATATTTCCAATGTTTCTTTGATAACTCTGTTACTCTGTGCAACCATAAACAAGTCCCTTTCTTTCCCCAGTTTTGTTCTCTAACAGCGCAGCAAAAGCTCACGATAAAGCAATGCTGTTTTCCCTGGAGCACACTGTATGCCTAGCACTCCTTACTCCTTCAGCTCTCCAACATTTCTAATTTATAAATTATAGAGGTTTAGCCTGAGAAACTCAGCTATACAGCATTGAGAGAAATTTCCCTTCCTCTTGGCAAAATATGGCTTGTGCATACACACGCACGTAGCTCAAGCTGAACTTCTCATACTTCAGGAATTTGGAATCGGCGGGATCAAGCTGCACTTTGGGCTGTGACAGAGAAGCTCATGCACAAGCCCATAACTACCTGAGGCTTTAGTTTGGTTTTCACATTACTAAACTTAAAACCCGGAAAATTAAAAAAAAAAAAAAAAAAAAAAAGCCCAAATGGCAAAAACATTTTGGGAGGGAAAAAGCTGAAAGCAAGGTGAAAAAATGCCTTTTTTTTCTTCCCAGCACTACAAATCACAGCTGATCAAGCTAGACTGACTCTGAGGGAAGGTCCCACATTCCTCTCAGTTATGAATGGGTAAGTCTCAAGTACTGCCTTGGGCTTTACTTGGATGGAGCACCAAAAGGGTAAATGTTTATTTAAGCCTATGTCAAACACTTCAAATTTTTTTCGGTATACAAAGCTGAGCTAGAATGTCATGAGTAAGTGAATACTGGGACATGATGGTATTTCCTCCTCTGCTGAAAAGGCATTTAATTTCAGAAATATGGTTTTGGTTCTGATTAAACTTGGGCACAAATTCAGACCAGTGCTTTATTTATGAATATGGATATTTCCACTCCCTGAAGTTAATTCCTGGACCTTTAAAAAAATACAACCGCTTCCAAACCAGGACTGCCACCAGTGCTAGCTGCTGCCAGGGTGGGAAAGCCTGCCTTTGAGTGGGCTGTTTGCTCCGCCTGGCAGGAACTGCTTCTGAAAGCTGAAAAGGCTCTCGAGGAAACCTCACCAACCCACGAGACACCCGGGATGGCAGGGTGATGTCTGAGAGGCAGGAGGACTGCCAGAAAAGGGCCGTCACAAAACAACCAGCTCTAGAGGCTGGAGAGGAGCCAGCGAGTACATAGGAGCTACTGCTTGTCCCCACTGTCTCTGCTCACTAATCCATTAATGATTATGGATCATAATTCCATGGCAGCACTCTGTTTCGGCAAGTGCCTTGTCTTCTCCAACATGCCAATACACCCATACTGCACCAAGTTTCTCATCCTTCATCCTACATAGCCTGCTCAAACGTTTTCCATTCCCAAGAAAAATCTTTTGAAGCCAAGAGAAGACTTACACCCAGACCTCCCTCTACTTTCACTTTGATTGCCTGAATGACAGTCTTTCAGTAATTAGGGTGTCATAAATATTTTTTTTTTCAAATTTTAGTGCCTACAGAGACAAAAATTCTTAATGTTGTAGGACTCCTTCATAAATTAAGCTAATGTCAATTCTGGAGTGCTCTTACAGAAAAAAAATCCACTGTCTTTCATAAAGCAGTATCTTTCATCAAAACTACAAACCTGTTTAACCATTTCCCAACTAAACAGACAAAAGTTTTCCTCAGTTTATATTCCACAAATTAGAAATTCATGCAGGAACAGGCATCTGAGTAATGCACGTGTCAAAACGTTTTAAAATCCTATCACGACTATGTCTGTAACAAGTGTGTATCCACTGCACACCTAAGCAACTTCAGGAAGCAGTTCACCTTCACCTGTATCTAAGTGCCAAGATGAACAAATGAAGGATAAGATCTCCTTTCCAGAAAGAAAAAGTCCCACAATCTTTTCTATGAAGTTGTTCATACACTCCAATTCCTGTTCAAAGTTTATTTATTTGTAAGTTTGTGTAAGGTGACAAACTTCCAGCTTCAGGAACAGAAACTTGCTCTTTGGATGGACTGAACAGGCAGCAGTATCATAGGGTTAGCAACAGCCCTCACACCTGGCCGCATACACGTGCCTCAGGTCTCCCCCTCTCACATTGCAACGCTGTCAATCCCATCTCATCACCACCATTTCATTAACACTATATTAGTGCTCTTGGATGCACGTTCTTTAGGGTAGAGGTTTCTCTAATTTACCTATGAAGTACCTCCTGCTTGACTCTGACAAAGGTAGGGAAAAAGATGCATAATAAATCATGCTCTGAGGTCATCTGAAAGGTACCAGTCTAAGCACAACAAGTCCATTCATGTGTATCAATAAGGCTGTAGTGAGTGATTCCTAGGTTTGCTGATCAAGTGAAAATAATCAGCAAGGACATTCGGCTTTTATGGCTTTACTGATTAAAGACTGATAAATTTATGAACTGCCCAATGCCAAAAGCAAATCACTACAGAGCTGCTTAAGTGCAAAACTCCCTGAGGACTGCAGACACTGCACCAACAGAAGTTGCACAGGCAAATGTCAGACCTACAAACCCCCAAAGAATAGGCAATGCCAGCACCCACCTTCCTGACTGGGTGCAGACGAGGTGACCTAATGTCCCACTGTTGTGGCCAGGCACAGTCCCCTTCCTCGTCTGTTCTACTTCTTTAACCCTCACTCCCTCTGTACCCATCTTAGTACTGAACTGATTCAAGCTCTCAAACCAGTGGAAAACTATTGGCTTTGTTTTGGGTGAGTTTTCCAGATGAGTGCACTGGCTCATCTCTGTCATGTAGCTGCAATCCAAAAGTGGGTGGCAAAGCCAGGCAGGCATCAGCATGGCAAAAGGCCCAGCATGACAAAAGGCTTGTGGCACTCTTGGTGCTAGCCCTCCATGTCAACGGTGCTGCAAACCCCTGTGGTCTGCCTATGAGCAGGTCGAGATTTTTCCTGAGCGCTAGGAGATCTTGAACAAGAAGTGCTCAGAGGTGATCCAGAAGAAAGGTGATGTGCAGAAGTAGGAACACCAAGTTCAGTGTCTTGCTCCCATGGAGAAAGCTGACAGCCTGGACAACATGACCAAGCAGACAGCTATATGATAGAGGGCACGCAATGAGCATTCAGTGTGAGAAAGACCAAGTCCAGGCAAGGCAAATAAAGGTCTGCCAGTCAACTAAAACACCAAATAAAATCCCAGAGGCCTGTTCAAAAACCCCCAAAGGGTGACCAGAAACAGATGACCACAGAAAAGGGTAAGACTAGGACATGTCTGGGCATCGTTGCTTTCCACTCATCCTCCTCATTGGGTCCATTTTGTTTATCATGTAGGACAGAGGCTGATTGTCTCCACTCTCCAAACCCCTCATAAGCTATTTTTGATTCATTTTTAAGCAGGACTGGTAGTGCTGAGCTCCCAGTGTACTCACAGTGATGGCAATGAAACACTCCAGCAGAAATTAACACTAGGGGGTGCAGGGGGGGAGAGACAATGGGTGTTTGAAAGAGCTTCTTTTCTTAATCTACAAAGATGAGAGGAGAGCAATGTGCCATCTGTGTCGGCTCAGAGTGCACTCACTGGGTATGACCTCTCAGTGATATTAAATGCATGTAATATTTTTAGTTTACACATTTCCACTTTTTGTGATGGTTCAGAAAATCCCCTGCAGCCTTATGAAAATTATTTTGCCGCAGTGTAATTTAATGTCAATCCAGTGAGCTTTCCATGAGCCACAACAACATTGACACAAACAATAACACTGCCATTTGCAAGTCAGAATAATTTTCTTTATGCCCTTGGTAAGTCCACAGCAAGTTCATCAATGTATTCAGAGATGCAGTTTGGAGGCAAAAATGCCATATCCCAAGCTTTGCATGCACAAGTACCAGTTACTTTTACAGTGCCACCATCTGTTTTTCCACATACAGGCATTACAACTTCCAGAAGCCCACTAAAACACTATGCCATTAAACTTCCTCATAGCTTTGGACCATCTGCTTCTTCAACCCAAAGGTTTCCCTCCCCACCTTCTATATTTCTTTCCCTAGCTAAGGATTGGAAGGATGAAAAAAAAAAAAAAAAAGCCTCCTGTGTAAGGACCATGAATCTTCTAGCACATACAGGTTCATGGGTACAGTTACAACAGCCTAAAAAAATTATCATGGACAAACTGCAATTAAATTCCGTGTTTTCACAACTACACATAAGGGAAACGTGACACGTGATGGTGCTGGGAATGCATGCAAAGGCTCAAAACAGCATTATAGTGGATTCCCAGGGAATTTATCAACAAAGACTTTTTCTCTTATTCATTCCTTTAGCAACAGTCTATCTTAAAGGATAGCATAAGAATGTGTAGACCCCATGGTGTCTAGAGAGAAACCAGATCTTTGTTTGTATACTTCCTAATACAATTTAGATCCCTGGAGATAAATATCTTAGGGATTATCCCTTTTTATGCCTGAGTTCACTGTACTTTCCCACTGAGAAAATATTCTGTCAATCAACGTAGGTCCTGCTTCCACTTTGTTGCATGCCAGTTTTCTTCCACAGTGCCAAATCCAGAACTAACAACTTACAGCAGGCAGAACAGATGGGCACACAACTGCCCTGAGCTATGGAGATGCTGTAAACTATTTTTAACAAATAAAAAAAATTATGAATGGTTTATAAGGAGGTTTTCTGGGCCTGTCTCATTAAAAGGTGAAGCAGTCACCATGGCATCTTCCAATTGTACAGTCTATGCCTGCAATTAAGATGGTACCTTCAGGGGCAGCTCAGTTTAACTTGCATTTAAATATAACAGAAGAGCTGGTTCTTAGTGCCCTGCTGCGTCCCCAGAAGCGCTGCACATAAAAATACTTGCAGGATCTTGGGATTCCCACTGCCTATGTCAGCCAAGGAGCAGTGCAGCACCCAGCACCACCACGGCCCTGTCCACCCTTCCTGGCTACAGAGGGGCTTGGGCTTCTCCAAGTCCCATGCTAAAACCGTGTAACACATTGGTGGGAGGGACAGAGACCCTGAGGAGACATGGGTAGCCAAAACCTTGCTCAACCACAAGCCAGTTTTCTCCAGCAGACATCAGCCTGGAAGCAGTTGACTCAAGTATTGGCTCTGTGCATGTACCGGTATAGTTTTCAAGGTTTGAATGTTGTATGCATGCATGTAGGTATGCATGTATGCATGCATGTAGGTATGAAATACATTTTTTATTTCCACTACTTGTTTTTTAGCACCATCTTAGCTTCCTGAAGCCACAGTAGTTTCCCCACATATAAACTGTGTAAATGTCAGATTTATATTCAAAGAACTTGAAAACAAGAATCATTTGCTACCAACACACAAATCGAACAGTTGGGAAGGAGGAAAAAAGAGAAATAAAAACCATATGAAGTATATTACTGAGCACAAAAAGCAAGCAAGCAATGGTATAAACAAAACAATAGCAAGAAAAGATCTCACTACTCTTTGAGAAGTAAGATTTTCTGTGTACCACATGAAGATACTGATATAAAATACTGTCTGTGTAAATCAGACTAGAGAAAATGATGCCTCTGTGTCTGGATAGTCAGTGCATTAAGGATTAGATGTGACTTGGTAAAATTTGAAAGCTTCTCCAAATGCATTCAGTTAAATTTCTCATCAGTATTGCACAGAGGTAATTAAAACTCGTGAGAGTTCTTATATATGCTTATTGGCTTCCAGTTTCCCAATACTTTTTTTGAGATATATCAACTCCTTTAAAAAAGAAAGGCTAAAAAAGGCAATACAATCCCCCAGACAGGTTGTTTAACACATGCTTTGCTTAACTGATTGGAAAAACCTAGTAATTTCTTGACTTAGAGGATATAACTTCTCTAATGCCTCTGCTGTTTATTATAAGGCAAGACAGAAGAAGGGATAGGTGCTGTTGCAGAACATGGTACCTTTGGATGCAGAAGCTCACTCCACCGACCCGCAACCACTGCTCCCCCATTGCACCACTGTTCACTGCCCCTCCAGGTTGTGCGGCATCACCGAACTGCACCGATCACCCAACTGATCCAACTTGTAAACAGCCAACTTAAAATACACCATAAAAATGGCAGTTTCAGAGGATGCAGCCACCCCTTTGCACACCAGGTCCCTCCTGGGGACGGTCACCAGGCCTGAGCGGGGGACCAGGACCTGGAGACTGGTGTCAACCAGACAGACCCTCTGCACCTGGGCAGTTTCATGCCTGCAGAAAGCCCATCTATGTCTGTGCTACTGCCAAAGGAGATGGTCCCTGTCTTCCCGATGGACACCCTTTCCTTTTTCCAGCCCTGTCTCTTTTGTACACGTGAATGCAATCAGCCCATTCAAGGATTATTTGGACTGAAAACATAACCTTTTTTCTCCTTTTGGTTTTGTTTTTTTGCACTGGTTTTCAACCTGATTATCATGACAGAGAGGTCTGTTATGAGCATCAGTACCTCACAGAGATACGATAGTCCAGTTATGAGGTGCTTATGCTTATTCTAAGAATAAGTAGCATGAGCAAATAAATGCAAGGCATTATTCACTACTGCAAACATGAAACTGTTTCCTCTAGCCACATCAGAATAAGAAAAGTGTTTCCATCTGCAAATGTGTTAGCTAGCTTGTTTTAACTAATGTGATTTTAAGCCTGGCTTAATGTAAGTGTGGACAAGCCACAGGCTTCCCCAGTGGTCTAGTCACAAACAACCTATGTGTTTTTAAATAAAGCTTGCCCTCACTTGTATCCTATGTTCCTAGAGTTTTCCTGATTCGCATGTGCAAACCCCGTGTTTGTGTTAGGAGGAAGTAAACAGGATTCACTGGTATGCAGGCAACCTCAGACCCAGTTTTGCCAGTGGGATCAGGCTGTAGAGCATGGCTGATGCAGACAGTATCTTGCTGCAGGGGAAACACACCCTGCAAAGCCTCAACAGAGGCTAACTACAACACATTTAGGTCAAATGTCATCTTCCAAATGGTGTGGAAATCTAATATGGACCTAATCCTATGTTCCCATAGAAAAGTCTCTAGTGGGAGGTCCCTGAATACTTTGTGGATCCTACACCACACATCTCACAGCGAGGAGAGGCATAAGTATATGAGGACCGTGACCGAAATTGTCAAACCTCTGGAACTAGACATGTGGGAAACTGGGGGAAACACGTGCCTGTCCCATTCCTCAGTATTTTGATGTGACCTGTCTTCCTGTTTTGTCCCCCTCACACAGCATCACTTCTAGAGGGGACACAGTAGGAGCTGAATTACTGGGAGATGTGTTCATATCCCCCATGCTGAGCATGGCCTCCTAATTTATTCAGGAGCTCAAGCCGCCACAGCATTCTGGCAGAGTCCTCACTTAGAGGCAGATCTCACCACAATCCCTCTTGCAAACTTCTCTCTTTTCTCCCAAGAGAATTAAAGATCTCATTGCAAAATGTCAGCTGCTGAGCAGAGGCAAGATTTTTTCCCATTTCTGACATACACTATTTTCTAAGCAAGGTAAAAATTGCTGAGTTTTTCCTTTACCGTGTCACCCTTCAGACGATATTTCATCAGCCGCTGGAGTTCCTCCAGGTCTCTGGGGCATCCTAATGATCCCGCTGACAGTTGGGCACACTTTGCCTTTGGTTTTGAGAGCCAAGGTTTGAGCACTGGAGGTAAGCCTTGAACCCTTTTGTGTCCTGGCCCCTCTGAGTGCCACCCCAAGCCTTCTTGTCAGGCTGATATGTGAGAATTGATACTCTGGGATCAGTTAGTGAGGTGTCTCCAAAGCCAAGGAAGCAGGGGACACCTGCCACAGGGTTGGGACCTCAAGTTACTGAAGTTTTTACACTATTGTAGCAGGTAGCATCTCTCTGGTAGTGTGAAAAAAGGAAAGAAAGGCTAAAAATCAGGGTTCTGCACACCTATGGTAGAGGGCTTTGCATGGGGAACTTGCATTGAGCAGTATATCCCTATGCAGGAGACCTCAGCCCTGCTTCCTCAGCATCAGCAGGAAATTCACACCTAATTTCAGCAGAAGCGAGACCTGGGTTCATTGCCTCGGGCAGGAAGAAGACACAAAGGTCTGACACCAAAGAGTAAGGAGACATGCCTTTTAATCTCCAGAATTTAAATGGGTTTGCCTTCTTTGCAACAGACAGATGTTGCCTGACAAATCTAGTAATGAAACTTTCATAAATCCTAACATGTTCTTCTGTAAAGCACATCTCTGAGAAGCTGCAGAGAAAGGCTAAATGAGCTCCAGTCCCCATTCACACCGCCTGAAAACATTCTCTGACTGTGAATAAAACATGTCTTTATCACACTCCTCCCCCATTAAAATGAAAACCTATGACCTGCTACCCCAGCTGATGATAGCTTTACATTTCTGGGGGAAAAAGAAAAAGAGAAAGCAAGCCACCAAAATGAAACCTTGAAGACTACCAGCTGCATGTGCTTTAATTCCAATTATGAGGAGAGCATTTGTATGCCTGCCTTGCAGAGACACAATAGAGATCCCAAAGATTGTTTAATACAGTTTATTTTAGCCACCCTCACATAAGACTCAATTTGTACTCAATAGCAAGGTGTGAGATGGGAAAGACTGTTGTTTGCATCCACATCCAAGAGGTCTCATGAGTCCATAGGGGAACTGAGAAGCGTGCCAGGTCCAGAAGGCTTTGCTCCATGGATCTGATTTCCATGCCCTGCCATTCCTCCCCCCAACCCAGAGCCTATCCACCAGTGGCAAGGAGTTACTTCTGTGCCCTGCTTTTATCTTGCTCCAATTACGGGATGAGTGAAATCTGCTTTTTGATGCCACCTGTTGTAAAGCCCAAGAACAATATGCATTGAGACTTGCAGCTGTTTTCTATATCGTGCTCATTTTTAATATTGTGAAGCCAGAATTCCTAGAGTATTGAAACAGCCTGAATTTAAAACAAAAAAACAAAGCCACGGCTGCAATGCAATTTAACAGAAACCACAGAGGCATGTGCTTCACACCAAGGTTTACTCCTCACTACACAGAAATGATCTGGTGGATGCATACAAAGGGACCCATTCAAACAGTCCCCAAAAGCAAGCAGGATCACATTCATGAGGAACATGTTGGATTTGGCACAGATGCCCTTCTCATGTAATCATTTTACCAAAGAGAAAAGGCGCTCCAATTACTTTAATGCCGTCTTGGACTTTCTGTAGATTCTACCTCTTTAATTGCATTAGACATTAAATCTGCCCTCCAACCATAACCTAATTCCACGTAATTAGGTATTTCACCTATGCTACAAACAAATAAGCTTTCCTCTTCCTGTGTGAGAGTACATATGTACAAACAAACCCAGCATGTATTATGTTAACAGTGCCTCCTCTTTCCCCCCTCCTGAAAATATTCTTCGCTGTTTATAAATTTGGATGTGTGTAAGTTCTCCCAATCATTTTCTGAAAAATGTTTCACAAAAAAGTTGAAGCTTATCAGCAAAAAGGAACGTGAGAAGGTTCCCCAATGAAAAACTGACAGCAGCAAGCGCATCCTGTGTCGCTCTTGCTATCCCTTAGAGCCCCTTTCATGTTTGCTGTGACATTGAACACAGTGCCATCCCTCTGAACTGGAGCCCAAAGATTGTTTCAAAGGTTAGGTCATCCCATTTAGCTCCCACACAAAGACTCCAACATAAAACCCTACCCTGATTATTTATAGCATAAATCAAGACACTGTCCAGAAAGACCAAAGCATCCCAAGCCTGCCTCAACTGGCCTTATCAATGGCTTGTTGTCTTGCCTTATGCCAGGCCTACCTCTGCCACAATAATCATGCAAATCGACAGCAAGCCATGCATATATATTTGTAATTTATGTGCTCGGGGTTAACCCAGCACCTTTGGTGAAACCATGGAAGAAGAACCCTAGCAAAGCAGAACCAAATCCAAGGACATCCATAGTGAAACACTGCAGAAAATGCTGTAAAGAAATACTCTCAGAAGCAGATTTTTTAAATACTCAGTTATGAGTAAATGGATTAAGTTTTATGTTATGCATCCCATCATTTAAAACTATTTATATCACCCATTTTTGTAATTTAAGTCTTTTTTACAAGGAGTTAAGATATCTTACTCTACATTTTAACAGCAACTGTATTTTTATGAAGAAAGATACACATTTGTCATTTTTATTAGTGTCTGTCACACACTCTATTCAGGTTTGAGAGTATCTAAGAGAGAAGAATCTGGTGTTGCTAAAGGACTGGCTGGACAACATGATACAATGCTTAAGCTGGGCATAGTTTTTAACTGTAAGCCATTTGTTGGAATAAAACGAAAACTCATCATCACATAAATATTTCATGAATTTGTATCAAATTTGCTGAATTGTTAGCTTCAGACAAAAGAAATCAGTGAAAAATGGAAAGGCTTCATTTTGACATTTTGGAAATGAAAGGTTTTGATTTTCTCATTTGAAGTTACTTCTGTATACAGATTTCCCTTATTTCTTAGAATATTTGAATTGGTTTGAAACCAAAATAAAACCTTTCATTTCATGTCAAACAAAACATTTCACTCAACCCAAAGCACTTTGGAGGCTGTGGGGTGCAGTGGTTATTAGCCCTTAGTTCACTGAAAATTTCATCTAATTCACTCTTGGTCTGACAAGGGCAAGGGCTGGCTTTAAACTGAAAGAGGTAGATTTAGATTAGATATAAGGAAGAAATTCTTTACTATGTGGGTGGTGAGGCACTGGAACGGGTTGCCCAGAGAAGTTGTGGCTGCTCCCTCCCTGGCAGTGTTCAAGGCCAGGTTGGACGGGGCTTTGAGCAACCTGGTCTAGTGGAAGGTGTCCCTGCCCATGTCAGGGGGATTGGAACTAGATGATCTTTAAGGTCCCTTCCAACCCAAACCATTCTATGATTCTATGACATGAAACTATCATTTTTTTTTTTTTCCTCAGAGACACTGGGAAATAGCAACATCTGTTGTTTTCCATCCTCTGCTCAGTGGGTATTTTTCATATCCATCATCTGATATTTTATGAAGCAGTTTTAATACAAGGAAGGTCTACTCAGCACTTTAAATACTTTTTACTGATAAGTAAAAGAACAGTGTAATAGCAACAGAAATACCCAAAAGTTGGTTAATTATGTTTTCTTCCAATTTATAACAGCGTCCTTAGAATCCCCTACTCTAAGGTCTAGGAACTCAGCCTTTAGGTGTTACTTCAAGAGTGACAATGGGATTAGACAAGTCCTTGAAATCACCCAACTTCACAGTTGTAGAAGCTGTGGCATCATCACACAAGGTGACCTTTCAGCATCATTCAGACTCTGAAGACCAGATGCACCTCATCCACCCCTTAAAAATAGGCATCTGGCTTTTATGGTAACGTAGGGGCTGCCTCTCTAGGCAATGGAAAGAAACAGGCAGTCCAACAAGGTAATTAATCTTATTCTGGGAGAGGTGTCTCAAGCAAGGAGGAGAACAGACCTCTGGAGGTTCTATCACTAGTGAGTGACGATAGGGAGTGTTTGCCCACTGTATCTCAGGGCAGATGTCCAGTTTTAAAATGAGTCTGACCGTGGTAGCCAGCACAGATACAAACTTCTCATAGCCCTTAACTGGGAAACACTGGCTGCATCTGCAGTGTACTCTGCCAGCTTTGTGCATCATCCCCAAGTCCTCACAGAGAGGCAGCTCCTATTTCATGGTCAAGTGAGCATCACCACAGAAATGCTGATCTCTTGCAGCTCCTGTCCCTGGCTCCATCATGAACACCAGAAGCACTCAGACAAGGAAGAATGCATTTATTTCTGTGTAGCTGAGTCCAAATGCCTTGGATCCAGTAGTGGTTCCCCCTTGAAGCTCAGCATAAGGAACAGTTATCAAGCTGGCTGTGTTTCCACCCAAGGAGCAAGTGTTCACACAGCTATTGCTTGTTTTTCTTAGTCACATTTCACAGAGTGTTTAAAAGCTGTGCAATGAACCCTGCCAGTCCTTAAATGACACTTCACCTATCCTACTCCCTTCACATTCCCAACACATGTCTGCTGACCAGCCATCTTTCCTCCCCTCCCAAAACCTGAGCAAGAAATCTCAGTAAACTTCCTCACCGCCACTGTCTTCATGGGGAAGCAGAGCAGAAGCAACAAGGTGATACTTCTGCTTTCCCACAGCCTCTCCAAAGGGTGCCGGACACTGCTGCTGCCTGCGTGGGTGAGTCTGCTTGACTGCTGCCCTGTCTGCATGCTCCAAAACACAGCAAAATGTCTTGCACCCACCTGGCAGCCCTCAGGGATACCCTTGTGCCCATGCTGTGGCAGCCCACCTCAGTGTCTGCCAACAGTTAGCATCTCTTCCAGCTCTTCGTCAAGCCAGGGCAGAAGAAATGCCACCAGGACATCCAGAACCAGGCAAGGAGATACCATATTCCTGGATATCAACATTTTCTTCATGGTTGCCCCAAGGACAGCTTTGTTAGTAAGTGGTGATTATTGCTGGTGGTTTTTCCCCGTTGGTTTCTCTTTAGAGGCTCCTGTGATTTAAACTGTGGGGCAAGGCAGAATAGTATCAGCCAGCTCAACTGCAGTACACGTTAGTCAAATAAATGCATATGTTACCTAGTACTTTCTCACTGAGAGTGCATCTGGGCACATTTCCATTTACTAAAAGAAAAATAGAGAAAATGGTTATTCTAGAGCCAAAGACGAGTAACAAATCTGTTCTTCTGTAAATAAAAAGCTTCCTAATACATCACTTAGAGAGGAATTTTAGTTTGTGGAAAACTCAAATAAAAAGACTGTTACTACATCATAAAATGCATTTTACTGTTTTTCTCTTATTTTTAGTACTATTATTGTGGATTATTTGTGTCTAATTGTTATTTCTTCTTCTGTGCTGTTACTTTAACACAGAACATACTCAGAATTCTGCATAGTATTGCATCGGATCCAGTGCTCCACAAGGAAATTGTGTTGTCACCCAGCCACTACAATGACTTCTCTGTAAGATGAAGCAAGAAGAATAACTGAAATGTAGGCATAGGAAAAGACCTCATCTAAATGCTGTCTTCTACTAGTAAACATGTATCCTGTGTCATGTAAACATGGCATATTCCTTCTTTTTAGGAAAGTACACCAAAATGCAGATTTTTGTGTTAAACAGGTGTATAATTTGCTTAGAAAATTCAAATCATTCTATGTTCTGCATTTTACATACATTATAGGTAGTGTGTCAAAGAGGATGAGCTGCAGAAATCAGAATGATCTCTTTCAGGACTAATTGGCAGGTAACAGAATTCCGATGATTATTACAGAAGCTATTCTCCCTACTCATGCATCTAAGTAAGAATCAGATATAAATGTTAGTTCCTAATTTAATCTGAATGTCTCTTCTGTCTCTGCCGATGATATGGGTGATTTACCAGTTTTAAAATACACTTGCCAGATAATTAATGCACTGGCAGAGCTTTAGTGCCTTTCTCAAGCTCAGTTAATTTTCCACATGTTCGTATTCCAGCCATAAAATCACCTTTTAGTGGAGTTCACAATATGATATGAAAGAAAGAAAAAACACCCCAAAAGATTTATAATTCGTGTCTAACTGTAATTGCATGGCATGAAATTAGCAGGAGCACAAGCAGAGTTGTTGTGACTTGTCAATTGTCAGGTAATGCTTGTTGTATTTCAGATCACAGATATTAGCTTTATGTCCATTTTCTCTGCTGTACATTTGCACTGGTGGATGGTGCAAAGGAAAGGCAAGTGCCTGTCCCTGTCTCCTAAGTCACCCACAGCTGCTACACTGACATTTCACAACTGCCCTCATTACTATCACCGCGTGAAGTGCAAATGAGTGCGCTCCACATGAAACTCTTATCAATTTCTGAGACCTTGAGACTCGTCAAGACAATACCTACTTTGAAGGGAAATAAAATGCTTTGAAAATACCTAAAGAGAAATCGCATATGGAGGGGAATTACTGAAATAACATATTAATATGTGAAATGCTCTTCCAGCCCACCCACTTGTACAATTTGAAAGTTACCTCATTCACTGGTAAGATACACTCGATTGTGAAGACATAAAAAGTGGCAATTCTTTTGATAATTACTTTAGCAATACACATGTAAAGAGCATTACAGTTGAATCTTGCTCAGAAAATCCTTCTGTGTATTGGCAGAACATGGATTTATATGAGAAATGTCTACAAAAAGAAGAGTGCAAAATAACAAAAAAGGAAGCCAAGTTAAGGAAAAAAACCCCCAGCAATTCAATCTAGATGTATTTACAATGTGGGGTTTTAGGTTAATGAGAGCTACCTGAAGTAACCGCTTTAGTTTAAATGCCTACTTCAAATGTAATAAGCACTAATTATGGATAAAGACTCATATAAATTAATTTCTAGAAGCTGTCACTGAATGGCAGAGCTTTTGAACATGATGTAATTGTACCCTAATGACTCTGAATCAGAATACAACTAAAAAAAAAATCAAATTGCAAGACTTTAAAACAGATCTTACCGTGATGGTGTCTTGACTCAAGAGTTCAAGATTCAACCTGAGTTCAAAAGGGTGGGGTTAGCAACAGCACAAGCCCTGAGAGACAGACATGCAATACACAACATACTTCTGAAATAAGGCCCTGCTGGGAACAGTCAGGCTCGAAGAAAAAGCCACAAGGTCTTGGTGCCTGCAAAGCTGTATCAGAGAGAAGGAGGAGCTGGGGTGCCAATGCTTTGCTGCTGGCTCTGAAGAGACCCAGCTAATGACCAATTTTCTTCTCACAGAATAATAATTCTAACAGGGAAGCCCCAGGAGGGACATAAACTATAAATATTCCTAGCTGTTAAATTACCTCAGCTGTTAACAGGTTTTTGTTTTTGTCCTGACATTATTTAGTACAAAACACAACAAATGCTGCTGAGGTTTTTGTGCCACCTTCATGATCAGGAGAGATAATTTCCTTCTGTGCTATGATATCAATAGCTCTGTGGTGAAGTACAGATGATTAGCAGAAAGTTGGAGGGATCTACCACTGAAAAGGGATTATTGCCAGTAGTTTTCATCTCTGTTACCACTGTTCCAGCTCCCTAAGTGTTTTCAACACAAGAGCATTGGTACTGAGCAGGTTTCTGGAAAGATTATGAAACTGTTGAAATGACTGTTTCTATGAAAACCACATGGGAGCAAAGGAAGACAAAAGCTGAAAGCTTCTGAAAATGCCATCTCAAAGTTTATACCATCTCATTCTTCAAATAACTTCTCAGTATAATCTGGTCCCTTAACTACACTAATGTGGTCATGCGTAGCTCCCCCATACCCAGAGTAAAGTCCATTTCCAGCTCCACTTGTGTGATTCAACCAAGGTAAAGCTATCAATGGCTCTGCTTCTCGAGTCTGGTCCTCACTCAGAACATTTCCACTTCCCACTGCTCTTGCAATGCAAAAGGACCTTCAAGAAGATACAAACACGATAAGCATAAGAATTGAGGATGGAGTCTGTAAGTCGATCCTTTCCTGAAGTCTTGTGGTCTGGTAACTTTGCGGTCTAGTAACTAGTCTTGCAGTCTAGTAACTATGACCTCCGAGATCATCTAAAATATCATAATATCTTAGAACCCTACCCACGTATCAAGAGAAGTCCTCTGCTCACTGCCTTAATTTACATAGTTTCTTTGTATTAGGAAGCATTCCTAATGCCTCCTAATGAATGGGCCAGTTTAGCAAGTCATACAAATTGCTCTGTAAGGCTGCTCTAACCTAGTAGATGCATAATGTCCTCTTTTGTCATCACTCAGCTGGAAAGTAGTTTACCATCATCACCTGATTCATACATGTAACCTTGCTTTTTTCCAGGAAAAACACAGAACACAAATGTTTATTGATGATTTCTCTTTTCTGCATCATTAACAATTTTGCCATCTCCATAGAGTAATGACTTATACTGTTGCTAGGATATCTTTTCTTTCTAACATACTTAAATAATCTTTACTGTCCCCAGCTCTGCTAGCCATTGATTTTTCCCTGGTGTCTTTAGCTTCCCTCATCAATTTTCTACACTTCGTAACTTCGAACTTATATTGATTACCATCTCCTACTCTTTTTTTTTCATTTTGCTATAATATTGCTGCTTGATTTCTAATTGCTGCCTCCCTCATAATCCTAAAACAGGATGGGCTTTTAGCTGATAAGTGTCCTACTCTATAAGAGAATCTATATCTGCTCATCCAATAAAATCTCCTTTAAAAACTCTTCTTTGCATATTTATAGCAAAAGATTTTCTCACAGTTGATTTTACTACTAGTTTTCCTTAGCTTTGTGTATTGACCCCTCTGAAGAACAAAGCATATATGTTACTTGTTCCTTTATGCCACACACCTGTATGCCCACATTGAACGTAATCCGTCTGTGATCACAGGCTCCTCACCAGCCATGAGGGTAGGAGATCTTTATCCATTTAAAGAAGATTTTAGAAAGCAGTTACTTCCTGAAGTAAGATATTCTCATCCATCTTTTATTCAAACTCTAATAATTTGTTAGCATTGTCTTCACGTGGCAGCATGTCTCCCACTGTGACGCCCTACATCACTGCCATTCTTCCTTCCACCCACTATAGACAGAAATGTAAGCAGCAACTGACAGATTTTGCTGTCTGGTTTAACATGGTGAGCAATCTGAGGACCACCACCACCACACTCTTTACCGAGGCTCTGCTGATTAATATCGATCCACATGCTTGCAAGATCCCAAAGTTTTGAGTTATCCATATTCATACAACATGCAGCACTGGCTTTATGCAGACTGTGTAGACTCTCCCGACTCCCTTCCCACCCTTCTTGCCCTCTCTGTCTTTCATAGGCAAGATAAAAATCAATGATCTTAATATTTCAGTGTTAGGAACCAACCTATTATTTTTTAGAAATGGCATTTATACCATAATTGCATCTTTTCTTTAGGGATAATGTTGCATTCGTATGGCTGTCTGAACTATTAACACAGTTTCCAAGCACTACGATTATCCCTTTATCTGACATTCTATATCATATAGACCCAATTTGTTTGCAAAAAAATCTGAGTTTGAACTCTTTACTGCTCTCTTTTGTTTTTAGTTTTATTGCTCCCTCGATGCGTTATCTAGTTTCCAAGAGGGAAAACTAGCTCCTTTGTCTTCTTCTTTGTATGTACAGGGCACACAGGACTGTGATCTGGGTGGGAAGTGACATATAATTTTCCGTAGAACCTAAATTTCCAGTTTCACCTCAGAAATGCCGCCAACTATTGAAACCCTGGGTCTCCTACCTTCTGTATTTTTTCACTCATTCACTTGAAATGATATCTAAGAAAATCATGCTGGCTTTTCTCCATGTCCTTGCCTAAAGTCTTCTATAATTGTGTAATTCTACATTTGCCCAAATAATTTCCTCTATTGTTGATAACCACTGGTGGAAACTTGCCAGCCTTACAGTTTCATTTCATGTTTTTATGATAGAGGGACAGCTGACAGATTTTTTGCTTAATTCTCTATTCATTTGCCTAAACATAGCATTGCCAATGATAGTTGAATTTTAGGATGACTGAAGAACCTCGTAGCAGCAGACTGATTCCTCCCCTCACAAGCTGTAACCCTTCAAGTATCTCTCCAGTGGCTCTCTCTTCTGCTCTGCAAAGGGAAGCTTCTCCCATAATTTTTTCAGTGGGTATCTGAAAAAGGGGTGAAATTTCTAGCTAGGTTGCATGTCTTCTGGTTTGCTCCCAACATCTGATCACATTTCTGTAATTTCTAATTTTTCTTTTTTCTTTTTCACACATTTCTCCCCAGAGGATCTCAACAGCATCTAGCTGACCAAGTCTTTCTCTCAAATGATGCATGGTGGTGGGATCCAAGCTTCTGAGATCATGTATGTTCTCCTTCGCTATGATGATTAGCTTGCATTCATGTACTCGAAGTCTCATGTCTTATCAAAAAAAGTCAGTCCAAAGTAGCTCCAAACTCTGGGTCTGATCAAAGTGCCTCTGGTCCCTCACTGCACAAACATACAGTTGTTTTCAAGAGGCTCACAAGAACCTCACCTTGCCAGTTGTGTGGAGAACAGTGAGCCCCATCCCATAGAGACAACTGAACAAAGACTAAGAGAAAGGCACAAATACAGATGCATCAGCCAAACAGGCCTTTCAGCCTCTTCACCCAGAAAGCAGCCTGCAATTCCTGCCTTGCCTGGGTTAGCTTTCCTTAGCACAACCACTACCACATGCCTGTCTATATTTTAGGTAGTATTTAACCATTCTCATTTTATAAACTGCATCACCCTGGGAGAATACGACTAGTTCATTTAGAATTGCCGGAGAATAAATGACACTTCAGTTAGGTTATTATCTGAAGATTTATACAGATTAGCACAGATATGTCATTGTAATAAATGTCTGGATTCGTATAACTTCAGCAGTCAAAAGGGAAAAAGCCACGAGGGGTCTAGGTATGATTATGCATATGGGCTTAAAGTCATCCCTCCTGACTTCAGAAACCTACCTGAGGTCCCCAAATTAGAAGCACAGTTGCCCTTGCCTCCATATTTAGGCAATGAAGAGTGATAGATGGATTGAGTTTCTCTTGAAAAGACCCTGAAATCAAACTGCCTTCTGGAAAGTGCATATTTCTCTCCCCTGACTGTATGGAGGGGGCCTCTGCGACACAAGTTAGGTGGGCTGGTCCCTCGCAAAGGTCAGCAGCTAGCAAACAGCCTAGAAAATACTCAGTTAATGTTCTCCTTTGAATTACAGTATTTTCCCAAAATAGACTGGTCAGCTTCCTCCCAAAGAGCTATTTTAGTTGCGCATTTTTCTAACAGGCAGCTCTTGTGATCCTGTTCAGACACAACCAGTGATTTGGTGTGTTAATAACACCTTGGTACTAAGGTAACCTAAGAATATAAAATGTTGAGGATGTGTGGTGTTGCAGTCTTAATAAGCTTTTCCCGAGGAGCTCTGCAATGAGGCCAGTTGTTAAGTGTTGTTATGACACACTCCTGGGTTTTCACTTTGACTTCTTTTCACATCTTGTTGAGTTTTCAAACGTCTGAAAAGGTCATTTCAATGTGCTGAGGTCATATGTTAAAAAGCTGAAAGCGGGGGCCCTCTCTAATGGTGCTTTGAAAGCAATTGTTTGGCAGAAGTTCATCACATAAATCGCTCTATACTTTTTTAGGATCGTAAAAGGAAAAACTGTACTTTGTCCTCTAAGGAGGGGATGTAAAGATGGTGTCCAAGAGACTTTGTCAGCCACTGAGAGCTGGAATAGGGGCTAGAATAAGTGGATGGGAAGAGAAAAGGCCACTAGTATCAGTGAGCAGCCAGAAGAGCACTGGAAGGGGAGAGGAGGGGAGAAGGGAGTCAGGGAAGTTGTAAATAACAACCAGAAATGAGAATATTCCTAAATACAAGTACAGAAGCAGGCAAGTCCCTCATCTACAAAACTAACATCAGATTTTTGTTACACAGTCAAGTTATAACATTGAAATTTAACCCAGACTTTCATATCTTTCACTTAAAATTGTGCTAATTCCTGTTTGGAAATGCATATTTTGTTTTAAGGCTAGTTTATTTCGGGTGGAATTTCAGGTTTCTTTAGGTGGAACACAGTACTCAGCAATTTTAACCAAGTGGAGTAACATTAATTGAAACCAATGAAGGAGACTTCCCACAGCCTGATATACCACTTGAGGCATTCTGCCTTAAAGACATACTAAAAGTAAACAGATGCAATTTTTTTTTTCTTTTACCTTTCTGATCTCTAGGGAAAAGGTTTTCTTCAAATGCCCAGTTGTTGGGAACAACATTTAAGATTGATTGCATTGGTGGATTGCAGTAAGGGACAGCTTTGATCAGTATAAAAAGGAAGCACATGGCTACACAAAGTTCCCCCTTCAAGCCCTTTTCTCCCCAGACTGAAATCAACATCACCTGGAGAAACAGTCCATAGAAATTTCCTCCCTGCATGCATGGAGCCAACATGCCATGAGTTCTCCCAGGAGCAATACCGCTTGGGACTCAGTGGAGGTGTGACAAGGTGATTTGCAACCTCTGAATCAGGCCATCACACTCATGCAACAGCATTTGGCTCTGCTACCAGGACTCGTCCCACCAAAATGGGCTGGATTACTCAAGGGAGCAGCTTTATGGGTGGGACATAAAAGACTGGGATCTGAACCAGGCATTACTATTTGTTCATAATAATAATTACAGTACTTAACTATAGAGTAGTCCTTTAATACTCAAATATTCAAGAATCGTATAAAATATAATTGCATATATGCCTAGTGACATACTGTACAAATACTGTCCAGCAAGGCTTGGGGAAAAAATAAAACGGGTTAAATAAAAAGATAGTCTGTGCTTCAAGAGAACAGATATGGTTGGAACACAGAAGGAAACCATGAGGAAAGTTGCACCAAAATTTACAAGAAAAGCATAGACGGTTCAATTTGTTTTTACAGTCATCATAGGCAAAATAGAAATGCTAGCAGCACAAAGAGAGAGCAAACAGGATTTTTGGGAAGCGGGGCCATTTCGCTTGTGTTCTGTTGTTTCCAGTCTCCCATCTCTATTTTATCTGCTTACGTTGCAAACTCAGCTTGCAGAAAGGCTAGGAAAATGAGACCCAGGTAGGCTGGGTTTTTTAATATATGTGAGTCTGAATTTGTAAAGACATGCTTACCATTGTCCACTTGAGTCGTGCCACTGACAGCAGAACCAGTTGTGAAGGCAACGGGAAGCACCATGAAATTTTTTCAGGACCAGAAACTTGACAAGTGAAATTTCGCCAGTTCCCAGCCTCTGATACTTGGTGTGTACTGTATTCTACCCTTAATTAGACACTGAGTAGAGAACGAGTGCCCCTAAATTAGGGTATGAATTATTTTCATACACATGTCTATTCATACTTTGCATCAATTGTAAAGTATTTTAATGTCCTGTGCAGTTGAAAATGACATCAGACCTTCTGAAATGTATACTAAACCTCTAGATCACAATTCAAAGCATATGTTCTGCCTGGTCTGCTTGAGGACATAATGGTACAAAAATAGGATGCCTTTAATGAATAAAACACTAGTCACTGATACCATGTGCATTATACATACTTTCCACTTCACAGGCAAAGCAGTTACAGCTTTCATTGCCTGAAGCCATACTACCTCGGACCATGACTGTATCACATCTGAGAACATAAGCACATTGAGGTGGTGCAGTCTTTGAATGGGAAACATTGAAATGAAACTAAAGGTGCCACCCAAAGCATTGCTGGTGATCCCAGACATGGAACCTCTGTCTCTGAGTCAGCAGCAAATCTGTACTGCAGCCTGTTCCTGGGGTCGCCATGTAGCCCTGCCCAGAGAACCAAACCACATATCAACCATCATCTCTGCTTAAAAGAGACGCCCCTTAACTTCTGGTTGCCTGGACAGATTTCAGTTTAAACAGTCATACCCTGCCTAACTCTATTTCTCCACCAGTTTCAACTGGATATTATAACCTCATTATTTTTCTGCCCCGAACTATCATTTTATGTCCCTCCGCACTGCTAAAATAACTATCATAATCCATGTCAACAGTGCATTCCTGCAATACTGAAAATCACATTAAGGCTTTATCCTAAGCTTGCATTCAGCAGGGTGAATTTAAAGTACCTCACCACAAGTTGCACAAGAAGACCTCCGGTGCCTGTTAGGAGCAGGAGTGGAATCTACCTGTTTTGTACTTGGCAATGAGTGTCCCTTTGCTAATCCAGAAATTATAAGGAAAGACAAGCTAGAAATACATGAGAAAGGGGCCCAAATCCTGTCAACTATAAGAAAAGAATGCTTCATCAATACTTGCATCAATTTAACCATATTTATCAGAAATTTGGTTTAGGATAAAATTAATGCAATTTTGAAGCAACTTATTTTGGTGAAGTATCATCAGGGAGAGTGGTGGCTTTGTGATGGTGTTTGGGGTTTTTTTCAGGATCCAGCTTAACCAAAATAAACTGCTCCTCTGGTAAAATATGAATGTTAATAGACAGAACTATGACAACCTAGATAAATCAGAATTTTAACCTGATATACAGGTCTCAGATTCCTTCATTCATGGTGTCAAGTCCTTTGTACTGATGTGTCTCTATGTGTCCAATATGTGGGACCGTGTAATAGGTATCTGCTCAATCGTGTGACCCAAGGGGAGCTGGGGTGCATCAGCGATGGGGCTCCAAGGATAGCCCACACCCCACCAGTAGGTTCCCCTCTCCCTGGGACCTGTGTGTGAGGTGCACCTCCCCAGCAGATCACAGCTCAAACCAATCAGCAATAGCTGGACACCTCAGGAGTGATGGGAGCTGCAAAACCTCCATTTTCTGTGACATCTGATTCTCCTCATGCATTCACAAATACTGCATTAGCCACGTGCTGGGTTCAGTATAAATTCACTGAGCTTTTCTCAGTTCCACACTACAAATTGAGAATGCCCATAAACCACTTCTGAACAAAAGTAAGTTGATTAACTTTGGGTTTTTGCTATTTTTGTGTAAGAGTGCTTGAAGTTTATTCCCAATTGTCTACTGATCAATATAACAGTCGCTGATGCATCCTTCCTGGTTCTGATGGTGTATGTTTAAGAAGTCAGAATGTGAGTGGTTGAGCTCTCACTTGCATCTGTGCAAACCAGGCCTAACTTCATCAAATCAATGTAATTGCACCAATCAAAACAAAAGTTTGAACACCTTATTTCAAATTACAGTTCATGCAATTACATTTAACCTCATGAAAATTTCAACTTTTCATGGAAAAAAAGAGTATCTCGATTTCCAGTTTTCAGTTAAACACTTCTCTTTCTCATCACACCTCTCCAGCAGAGCAAATATTTTTTGATTAGGCCTAGTAACCAGTGTTTCCTAAGAGAACTATGATGAAGACTATTTCCAAAGTATTCAGCTTTCCATTTCCTGATTCTGACATTTCATTCACTTTAGGGTAAACTTAGCCAGTCAGGAAAAGCCCTCATTTTTTTTCCAGAGTCCTCATAATCCAGGTCCTTTTTCCTGGACATAACACATCCTACTTTACTTAATTTCTAAGGTAGAACTTGTACAAATTCAAAGCAGATTGCTTCTTCCTTTCCTGTTCTCCAGACTATTGGTAGTTACAAGTCTCAAAACATCCAGAAAAGCTGCCTTTTGCTTTCTGGCTTTGGGAAGTGGGAATTATTTCTGAAGAAATTTATAAATATTTGCTCTGAATGCCTGAACAAATGAGTTATTTCCTGTGACTTGCCTCTTGATACCTTAAATCTGTTAGCATTTTGGCATCAGATCCTCCCTTCCCTCAGTGTCTCAGATCACAGCGTGAATTCATGGCTTATGAAAAAAAGGACAAAGTAATCTCTGGAAACAGTGAGAACCAAGAAAAAATAGTTAAATAAAAATAGGAAGGAAAACAGCTTAGGCTCATCTGGAAGCAGAGGCTGGGCTGAATAAACGTTAGTTTGTGGTGGCTCTATTATTCTGGTGGTTTTACTGTTGTCCTTCCTACACCTCCAAAGGGCAGGTTTAGAAAGGCTTCATGTCACTGGGTCCCTCCTGGCTCTCAGGCTGCTGCTCAGAATTTATGAGAGCCTCTCTGCAGAGAGGTCAAAACACACCCAAGGGGAGAACAAAGAATTTGGCTCATTTACGGCCACTTCTCCACCCTCCAGCTGGGGTTTTGCTCCAGCTTCACTCCCTTCACTCCAGCAAGACGCGGGGCCAACCTGTGCCTGTTAGCCCGCATGTCTCCCAGCTAGATGTGAAAAATATATTTATTGGACACTGAAAGTTTGCAGTAGGTGCACTTAACTGTGCTCAAGAGCTTGGCTTGGAGGATTTCTGCTCTCTGGCACTGGAGGCAGGGAGCGACCGGTGGAGAAGGTGAAAGCATTATTCTTTAATGTCAAGACTGAGTTCCCCTTCAAAACCAGATCCACAGTTCCCAGTACTTCAGGGAAAACTCTGACTGTGAATTGCAGGGGCTGGATGTCCCTCAGACAACAGGAGTGCATGCAAATCCTAATTCCTGCATGTGCTGCTCTGAAGCAACCCAACAACTGTCCAGCACAAGATCATTTAAAGAGAGAGAAAATAGATCTACATCAGCTAGTTTCAGTCTTTCCTAAAATGACTACACTCCAGAAGGACTAACAAAGAAGCAGATGTAAGATTTTCTGTGACTTATCTCTGAGGCAATTATTTATAAATCTCCTTCATTCATTACGTGCCAAACCTAAATTAATCCCCTCGTTTAACAACAGAAATGTATACGTAGCCTTGCACATTGCAACCAATAGTGCATTCTAGGCATTTTTGCTTTATAGATTATTTTTGATAGCATGAAGCAATTTTACCCCTTTTGACTACTTTAGGCAGAAAAATAATTTTCTCAAAGAAAAGACCTTGGCTAGGGACAGTTCCTGCTGTGTGATCTTTTATCTAGCTGCTTCTGAAGGCTTCTGAGGGGTCAGGGAAAGCCAGCACAGTATGCGGTTGAGAACTGCACAGAAAAAGCACACACCCAGATGCACATGTGCACACACACATGCACATAAACATACACAGAGTTATATGGAAAAATGCAAAGTATGGTCTTCTCCTCTCTCTCCTCCCTCCCACAATAAAATAAAATTAAATGGCATGAGTCCCTAAAGATTAACATTCCCCAGGCTTAGCTATTTTGCTTATCCAAAAGACATCTTACTCCTGGTTGCCACAGGCAGTGCAAACCAGGAATGATGGGGCAGCTGGCATGTTACACCGTAGTTTTGTCTGTGCTGTAATCTCTGATTTGAAGGGGTCATGCTATTTACACCATGTATGTCACAACTTCTTGCTCAAAGCATTGGAAAGTTCATGTTTGGAGGCTGGTATATTTTTACTCCTCCACCCAAACACTAATTGTTCTTGCTTTTTAATGAAAGTCAACAAAGTACATGATTTTAATTTAAGCTGTCAGTCAAAAGTAATGGAAGAGCTAGAAGGCCTGAGACTGCTTCTTTTCTGTGTGCTGTGTAAAGCTGCATTAGGGGGTATGGTTCAACAGGAATGATGAAGGACCAGGGCTGGAATAATTAGCGATGAGTCCTTATCTAGGACAAATATTGCAAAGGAATAAAGCCATTAAAATATGCAGCTTATTTGCTGATGCTAGAGCAGATGCGGCTTCTGTTCACGAGAATTAAAAAATAATCGAGGCAATAGAAATTGTGTTCTGTGTCGTTACAGTATCTGGCAGAAACTCTGCTCTTGCCAAGGGCAGGAAAATAAAACTCAAAACAGGAGATGTCAAATAAATGTCCATAATCGTACGCAGCATGGCGTTGGCCGTAGCTGGGAGCCTGACTAACTGAGCAGGGCGATGCAAAGCTGTGGGTACCCGTAACCTGGAGGCCAGCCTTGCAAACCAGCCGCGTATCTAGGCAGAGGCTGTCACCTGTGGCACTGAGTCCCTCAGGGCTGTAGGGACTCCCTCGTCGTGTCCCCCAGGGCTCGCACTTCCAAATCCAGCTCTAGAGCAGCCCGCTGCAGTGGAGTAGACAAGTGAAGGTAAGCAAGGCAGATCCATCCCTGTCCCCCCACTGAAGATGGGGAGAGGGATGTTCTGGCTTGGGATGGGGTGGCAGGTCCCGGGGCTGGGACTGTCCCCTGCCACAGGGACCCTAATGCAAAGAGGCTCATGTGTGCACTAAAGGGAGGGGAGGCTGCCTCATGCCTCTTCTATTCCTCATCATGCTATTTTTGGAGGGTCTTTCAGGCTATTCTCCTCTCTCTAGTGCCACGCACTTTTTCTCCTGCCTGTCCCTCCTTTTGTGATTTCAAGAGGAAGTGGTGTCTGGTTTTATTCTCTGCTTTGACATTCATTTCCTATATGGCATAGGAGGATGACATCTATAAGAAGCTATACATCTCTCTCTCTCTCTCTCTCTCTCTCTCTCTCTCTCTCAGAGATGGAGAAATAACAGCCTTAAATGAGACGCAATGCAGTGCCTGATTAAATTGCCACATTAGTTATGTTTGACATGTCATAGCCTTGAATACTAAGAAACTGAAAAAAAAATAGTTTAAAAAGAAAGCTATATGCAAATAGGAAGGATGATATTTATGTACCAGGCAGCATTAGGCTTCAATCATTTTGGCTGAGATGCTCAGTTTGACTCCTTCAGTCACTTTGTCAAAGGGCCACAAGTCCAACTTCCTTTTTTACTTCCAGTGTTCTGGGACTCGTTATTTGCCATTCATGGTGTTATTAATCCTGGCTGCCTGAACATTTTCATTATCAGAGGGAAAGGAGGAAACCAAAGATAACTTATCAGGCATTGTTCCCATTTAGGTGCTCCTCTGAGATTTCCTTTTGACTGGAATGTATTTCATTAATTCGAGGGACATTCTGGCATGGATGTCTAATTAGATCTGCTTAATGGATTTCATGTCATTGAGGCATGTAAATCTTTTCATGAAAGACATGGCTTGTATTGAGAGATAATATCTTTTATTAGACTCCCAGATAGAACTGAAAGGAATGGACACAATTTTCAGTTTCTTTAAAAAAACCTGCAACACCACAAACATTTCATTTCTTACCTCTTCAGACACTCAGAGATACAAAGACCTGACCATGGCAGTCTCTTCATGGCCTTTGTGTATTAGTAATCGCTTGTTTTTCACTAAGATCTTGCCACATCTGTATTTTTCTTATCTCTTCCAGAATTTCAGTCTTCTCACATTCACCTGTTTTTTACAACTCACTGCATGTTATATCCTATGAATGTTTATATTCAATTTTACTTGTTCAGAGGTGGAAGGGATGCCAGATGGGGTTTCCTTCCAGGTTTCTATTTCCAAACATCACCAAGTCCCAGAGATTACAAAATGCTACCGCGGTCACTGATTTTTGAGGTTTTGCCTCCTTGAGTTGAATACATATTCAGCAATTGCATACACTTGTCAATCTGTACACTCAATACCACCCTTAAAATATCTATTCTTCTATCATAAAATCTTTAGTAGAGTCCTAAAATCTTTAGACAGAGAGGTGTTGCTGTGCCTGGCTTGGTGGCTCGCCTGTTCTCAAGAGAGCAGTGCAGAACACGCCACTTCAGCCTTCAGCTTAAGCTTTATCTGTCTGATGCTGGAGGTATTTAAAGTAACTGACAACACAGATTCTACCTAATGTATTAGGCACTGCATAGGAATCTGTAGCTAAGTTATGGGGTTTTTTATGCCCAACGCTAGTATATTCTGTAAAACATGAAAAAAACATTACTACAATTTGGAAAACTTCAGTTCTTGTAATAACTAGTTTGGTATTATATTTCCTGAGGTCTTAGGATGTTTATAATTCAACAAGAAATGCAGATCTTCTGTTTTGGAAGATATTACAAAAATTCTAAATCAATCTTGCAAGCTTTCTCATAAACTTCCAACCCCTCTTCTAATGTTGCTAAATACATGGCTTCAACTACATCCCATGTCAAGTTGCACGGATTTATTCTTGGTGGCACCAAACCACGTATCATAACCCACTTGTGTACGACCCTACCTTCACAAAGACCTGTGTATGTGTTTATAAGTCTTAAAAATCACCTCTTCTATATGCAAAAAGCACAGTATTGTGATATATTCTTGAAAAAATGGGCCTTCTGTTGTGAAAAACTTTCTTAGCTGTAGAGGTTAGAAATTAATTATCTCACATATAGTTTTGCTTTGCAAAGAACAAGGGGAGGGATAAATTGACTCCTGCCCTCTCAAAAGGTAGCTTTAATTTTTAAGCACATTCATGTATGTGTCAAAACTGGTTAAAAAAAGCCTCAGTTTTAGGATATCTCAGTGTTGATTTACAAAGGTTAGGTAATAAAAAAACCTCTAAAAATCAGACTGTTTAAGATGTTTGGAATTTGGCACCTGAAAACAGAAGCGTTTTCCTTATGAATACATTAATTTGAGTTTTGATTAGTTCATGCTTATTAAAACTTAAAATTAAGCACATCTGATACCTAATACAGTCTATTTTGAAAAATTGCATCCTTTCCCAAGTCCAAACAAGGAAATAAACCTCCCTAGTGCACACTATGTTATGTCTTTTGCAATATTGATAATAGTTATTCAAAACAGTATCTTTTCGTGGCTCTTCACAGAGACATTTTTGGTATAAAGAAGCTCAATTGAGCAGATTTGTAAAAAGCAAGCACATGCTGATATAGCAAAATCTTTAAATTGAGTAAGCTGAAAACTGGTTGCTACACTTATCCATTATCCCCAGACACAAAGCCTATAAAGGGTTCAACTTCAGTCCACATCAGTAACGACTGAAACCCATTAGCATATGTAATGGCTACCCAGTGGCCTATAGGAAATGAATGGATGGTCTCAGTTCAGTTCACGGACAAGCGGCCACAACACAGAAACCACCGACCATTGCATGGGGAGGGAGACCAAGTTGCCCTCTCCTCCCCAGAAGCCCCTTCCTCCCGAGCACATCGGGGCTGTACCCAGCAAGTGGACAAACAGACATTTTCCACTATCAATTAGCTACTTCTCTCAAACATGACGCTCACTTTTAGGAGGGAGTAAGAAAAAAGTTTGGAGCCTCATGATAAACTGGGGGGATTAATAAAGGCAGTTTGGTTTACAGGATAAAGTAGAGCCTTTATCACCTGCAGTTCAATCTACCAACTTAAAAATACATGAAATCACAGGACTGGCTTCAACACCACATGAAATAAAAAGCTAAAGTCTGTGTTTGGGGAAGTATTTCTAAAAGATAAAGAAAGAAGGATGCCCAAGACTGAAGGTCACGTTAGGCATTTCTCCCACCCTGTAAAGCTTAAAGTACTGAATATAGTGTTGCAGTAACAGAGAGCATGATAGTTGTCACACATTTTCTTTAAGAACATAGACAAGGGAGAGGGATGGGTCCAGGATAGAATCTCAGCTTTGCAGAAGTGGAAGGAGTTATAAGCTTTCAAATTATCTTCTGTTTGCCTGCTGCTTTGGACAGTGTAATTTTTCCCTAAAACTTAAAACCTCCTTCTAAGCTTCTGGTTTCTTCAGCATGCAATTTATCACAGTCTTATTTTATTTTGAAATACACTAAAGCATCAAGGCAAAAAGGGAAGATGAACTCCATTTAATCCCTCTGTTGCACTGCAGTAAGAGCAAGCAAGCAGGGAGATGTAAGTTTACGAGGAAGGCAGGAGAAGAAATAGGAACGGAGTAATCTCATTGCAACTGGGTTTGGAGATCCTGAAAAGGCAATAATAAGCTTCCAGAGCACAGCTGTTTGGTTGTAGAGCAGAAAAGCACTTCCAGCCTCAACTTGACATCATTTTGTATCTCCTTAACTGGCAGCGCGAAGAACACGCTGTTATTTTACACAGCTAGGAAGTACATGCCACAAGAGATTTTAGCTGCAGTGAGGGCCAAGTACAGACATCAAAGGCTAGCATTTGGATGCAAAGAAGTGAGAAACACACTTTATTTCTCATAATGAGAAACGTGACTTACTCTTTATCAAACCCTAACTTCTAATAGGAGTTACACAGTGAAAAGCGCTGCTCCTCTCTGCTGACTGCCAAGTAGCTATCAAATATTAAAGAGATGAGCAAGAGCTCTGAAAGGGAGTTGTACGGTCACAGTGCAGCAGCCTGAATGTGCACGTGTGCGTGCGTGTGCCTCTGCATATGTGAGCAAGACAGTCTTCATAGCAGGGTGGATCCTGAAGGCCAGTGAACAAACCCATAAACCTCCCTGCTCTGTGTTGCATTCCCACCATTCCCAGTTGCCCCAGGAGGCAGATGTCTCAGAGAGGCCGAGCGGGAAGGGAAAGAATTGGGTCGGGTGCTGTTTGCAGCCACTCTGCCAAGGAAGTTAATGGGCTGCCAGGAATGGGCTGTCAATAAGCCCAAGCAGCAGTACCAATCCTCCCAATAGTGGGGATTTTTTGAGATCCAGTGTTGGAATAACATAAAAATCTTAGCTTTCCCTAAAACACTAGTCACTTGACGGCCCCTGTGATAAAAGCAGATCTTGCAGGTTTTCCTAGAGAGAAGGAAGGGAAAAGGAGGCTGCCTCTTGGATTCTTGATACTTGGAGTTGGCAGTATTGGGGTTGTGCCTAGAAGAATCAAATCAAGCATTGGGAAGACGATGAAACACGGGTGGGAAACTCTGTTGGGCATCTTCGAGACTAACCCTCAGTTTAAATATACTTTCTTGTAGTGCTGAGTTAGCAGGGAAGTAAAGCCCTCCTGACAGTGTATGAGGCTTTTCAAGTGGATCAAAGACCTGGAAGGCAAAGAGGAGTGGGATGTTTCCAGTGACTTCCAGGTGGTTTTGTAATACCATGAAGTATAATTTGATTCCTTTTGTACTCTCTGCTGACATAGCCATTTTCACAGAGGGAATAAAAACAACTTCAGGACTTCTGGGGAATAAGACAGGACTGCTGACTGCTTGATTTCAAGTAGTTCACCAATCAGTATAGCCTACTCAAAAAGCACACTGGACACGTATATAAAGAAATGCACTACAATCAACTATACTTTTGACTTTTTTGATCCTGGAGAAAAGGAAAAGAAAAGACATAAGGAAAAAAAAGTGAAGCTGAAGAGCATAAAAATGTTACTCCAATATAAACAATGTAAACAATAATTTTTAGAGAGTGCCCCAATCAACAAAAATTCAATTCAGATCTGAACTTGAACAATGTCACTGTCAGGCAACTTGAGATCCGAGTGTGAGAATGTTACTATAGGCTATATCTGTAAGGCACTTATCCCAGAATTCAGAATATTTACATCTGAGGTTATCATACTCTGGGTGGAATTAAAAAAAACAGAAAGGATTTATCATGAAACTTACATTTAAATTGTACCTGTTTTGACAATATATAGACACATATTGAATAATCCAGTATTTGGTACATGTTTAATAAAGGTTGATAACATTATTGTGAAAGAACCTTATTTTGTTTATGTACGGTGGAGTATCATGAGTGTGTAAAGTGTCTTAATTTATTCAGAAGTATTTGCAACAAACAAAGTTGTCAGTGAATTTCTGAAACTCTGCATGGTAAAAATACTTTCAATTACTAACAAAAAAAAGAGATTAATCTGTTAGTGGTTAATGTCATCAACAATTTGGTGGGGAGCACTTCATGAACAAGGAAAAGAAAGTAGTCTCATATTCACATTTTAAAGATGATTAAAAATCAGATCTAAGCCAGTTGTTTACATGACTCCCAAGAACCACAACAAAAGAAAAAGAAAAAAGCCAGTGAGAAAAAGTATGCTAATGTGTCCTCTTCTGGAAGGTAATTAATGAATAAACAAATGCTTAGCAGTGTCTTGCTCAGGTTTCGGCCATTCAGATGAAGCTGTTCCTTAACTGCTCATTTTTGCCATATTGCCTAACACCCAAAAGCAAGCATTGAAATTTGCCCATCTTATGGTCTGCCTTTGAGGCAACCAAGTCCCACAATACAGTCTGCTTTCCTAAAAATGAGTTTCTTCCCTTTTTTTCTTTCCACACCCTTACAATATGACCTACCAAGAGGCACCTCAACCCAGACCACTGGGATAAGGGGACCTGGCCACGCAGAGGACAGGGAGCAGCATGGCCCACAGCCAAGGCCATGCTAGACATGAGGGCTCCCGCTTCCACAGCCTCCTCCTTGCAGATCCACATCTGATCCCAGCTGATGCCCAGCACCCACTCTGGAGCAAACCACACAGTTTGTGCAGCAACACGTTCGTTCTTAAACTCACCTCTTCAGTGTATTAGTTCAACTTACATTAAACTAATACTCTGAAGACATAAATTCAAGGATTAATGCCATATTTATGTAAACAATGACAAGCCTTTTGCAGTAAATGAAAGCCCACCAACCTACAGCTACGTTTAATTTGGCAGTGCCTGCCACAAATAAATGCACTTTAATGCTAACTGCTGGCATCACAGCTACACTCACTCCATTTTATAATTCAGCCAGCGTTAGTCCTTTCATCAAGCAGTTTGGTATACTAATGCTTTTTTTCCCCAGAAAAATCATCTGTGCCTTTGGGATTTCTTTGAATATTTCAATAGAAATAAGCCATGCTATGAATGGGGTATTAAAGGACAGACTGGTGACAGAGTGAACTCTCCCTTGTAGGTTTATGGTCAACAGGCACCAATAAAAAGAGTACAAAGAAAAGTGGTTTTTTAACTGCCACTTAAAGACGCCAACTATTCCCTGAAGCTCAGGTACTAGACTTAAATGAGCCAAATAAAAAAGAAACTTAAATGAATCAAATAATAGAAAACTCAAATGATAACAGTGCAGTGATTGACAGCAGGCAATTCCACATTAAGCAACATACTGGGACCCTGATTTTCTGCAAAGATCTGCAGAGGATTCCCACATTGCTTTGCCCTTCACATGTTCAAGGGTGCCTTGCTCAACAGCAAGAGGTACTATTGCTGTGTATTCTCATGCCTCCCTGGAATATGATCAAAGACCCAACAAGCAATTTTTGTAGTCCCACACAGTCGCAGTCTGAATATCAACTTTTCTTTCAAGCACAACTATTTGTACTTGATTGTTTTCAACAGTGCATTAAAAGCCAGCTGGAGCAGGAAGGAAGGATAGTGCAGAGGATATACATATTTTTTACTCCAGACATGTTAAACCCACAGTCCTATTATGTTTAGCACTTCAGAGATGTTAAGTAAACCTTTGTTGAACATCTATCTTAAAAACTGTCAGTTATGCTTCATTTCTACTATCCCTTTTTAGTTCCATGCGGTAAGGTATGTCTTTTCCTGTAATAATGTTGAAAAAAATTAACGGATCACCTAATTACTTGGCATGGCTGCAGGGTGCAGGCACAGGTCAGTCTGCAGCATTGACGGTCACCATCCAATTGCTCTCCTGCCATCAGTCCTCTGTCTCTAAATGTCCCCATTCCCTCCCTCTCTTTTTAGTTTTCTTTTTCTCTAGAATATAGGTTTTTTTCCTAACTCATTGCTTTTCCTTTACCCACACACAGCTATTGTATGAGCTTGGGCTGATATCTGGGTTTAATTAACCATACTTGTATAATGTAACAATACAATTTCGATATGACTGCTATGTTAGGAATAGTGGAGTAATATAATGGTCTACTGAAGCGTAGCATTGTCTGTTAAATTGAAGGTGCAGCATCTCCTAAAACACAGCAAGCAAAGCCACCCACATACTTCATGTACTATTAAAACACCCTTATTCAATTTCACTCTCAAATAGACTTCTGAAAAGAAAAATTGTATCTTGTAAAAACATAAGGTGGCCTGAAACTAAATGCTTATTGGTTTATGATGAAAAAATGCCCTTCTGTCACCAGCTGGAAACATTATCCACTCAGCACAGAAAATGTACTGGGAGAAAGGACTGCAGCAAGGAAATCCATGTCATGAGATTGGTGTGAGAAATGCTGTTGCAGCTCATGTACGTGGTCACCCATTGCTTGATACCTCTGGATACTTTCTCATTTTGTTTATTTTATGATCTCTAATGTGCTGCGTGCACACACACACACAAGGGAAAAAATGCTGCAGACGTCTCAATTACTCTGTGTTGATCAACACTTTTCAAAACATTTCTCTGTTCAAGTACACAGGTAACTTGCTGCCATAACCAAGAGAAAAGTCGCACCACCAAAGCTTCACACATAGATGAAGTCAGGATGACAAAGGAGGGATTATGTTTAGGCAAATTTTGTTTATACATAGTTAGGGATGTTTAAAGTCTTTAGGGATCTGAGTGCTGGAGCCAACTCAGAAACAAAGGTTCCTGCCCTTGCTGGCACTCAGATCAACACAGTGCTGTTAGGAAAACTCTGCCTCTTTATGAAAACAGGCAGCATCTACCTTTTCCCCCCTCCTGTTCTGAAGCAAAACCAAGGGGTTGGCTGTTTTCCATAACAGCTCAGTAGTTCAGGTGTTAAGTCAGAAAAGGAACAGCCAGGCACAGCTGCCTGCTCTGCCTAATTCAACTGAGCCATCAGAGCATCAGTCTCTCAGGTCTGAGGGAAGGGTCCTAGACATAATCTCCTGCCAGCAATTTGCCAAACCATTCAGTTTTCTGTGAAACATGACACTGGCTGTGCCAAAGTGAGTCCAGCATTTCGGTGTGGAGACAGGACCCACACAGGAGCCTGGGAGACCAAGCCTCATGGTCCAGGCCAGGAGAAGACAATACCCCACAGAAAGATGTGGGAGAGCTGCAGCAGGAGACACTGAAAGACACCTCAAAAGAAACAGCATGTTGATCATAAGAAGTGGGTGAGAGAGTCCAAATCAACACAGATCTCCTGATCACCATAATCCTACACTGTCTTCCAATTCCCTTAACTGTTTTCCCAGAATAGCCAAATATGTTGTCTCCTTTAACCACACTATTACATCAGTGGCAGGCCTCAGGACCCGTCTGGCTGTAGCAGCCAGCAGTGGTCATTATAGGCAGGTATGTTGCACCCTGTCACACAAACCAACACTGATGGAGATCTTTAAGACTCCACACCACGCATCCCCGAAAGGTTTTAATATCTAGCAGTGCACAGTCTGGGATGTCAACTGAAGGAGATCTGGAGAGACAGATTAAGGAAAAGAGGGTGAAAAATCAGGTCTTTCTAATCTAATCCATCAGACTATGGTTTCTTTTTTCCATCTTCCAAATGGTAGGCCTGGACACTGATGCTGTTCTCCATGACTGTTCCCTTAGCATCATTTCCGTGAAGCTCCCTCTTTTTGCAGTAAGATCTTTCAGTGACTGGCAACACTCCTCCAGCTACAGGATTTCAAATTGGGAAAATCAAAGACTCCACTGGACATTCTGGACGTGGCCAGGGTGGGCAACAGGGCCTCCCCGTACTTGCCTCTATTTTATTCAGGAGCAGAACATGCCAGTCTGGCTGCAAGGCAATCCTAAAAAAAGTTTGATGCAACACTGGGGGGCCAGGGAGAAAACATTCTGCTTTCCCCTTGCTGATCTGTATAATCATGATGACAGGATAAACAACATTTAAGCCAGTTTAGTCAGATGGTCATATGGATTGCAGAATATTCCAGAAAGCACCTGGATGGCGTGGGTCCAGGTGCTCCGACATGGATCATGAAGCACTTCGTGAAGTGCTTAACAAGGAGGAAGCCTGTGGTGCAGCTGGGCTGACACTCGCCTTTCGAATATCAACCAACCGGTAAATGCCCTTTGATTTTGTATCCAAAATATTTAAATTCAGGGATGTCTGGGCTTGTCGCTGTTATGTTTTATGGCCCATCAGTAGGTGTGCCACAGACTCTTGTACGATACAGCCTGTGAGAGAGGGGCCGCACTGTCAAGGCTGGCTGGCGGCACGTCCTTCTTTTGTAAAGCTGGGACATCTTCCAGTGCCAGGGTGGCATATACAGGATCATGCAGTAATGACAAGACAGGAGTGATCACACAGTATAGCCAACCAAAAAGCACTTAATAAAGCCTAAGAGCCATCTAAATCCAGTCTGCTGCAGTTTGCCACTTTAAAGTCAACATTCAAAGGGAAAACCTCTCCGATCACAGGACTCTCCATGTTGCAGATGAACATCCAATTAGTTTCATTAGGGCAGCTGGCAGCCAGGATGGGACTTGCCAAGCCACAAACACTGTAGTTGGCAGCACAGCTTTATATGTTTAGGAAATAGGCACCTTTGCTCCAAGACGTTATCAGAATATGATGGCAGAGCAAAATCCAGCCTCGAAGTGCCTCTGGACTTCTCCCATCATTGGAAAACTGTGCCTGCAAACTAGTTTCACTTTTTTGCCCAGCACAGGTGCTGCGAAGCTTTTAGAAAGACATGAGCAAAGCCCTTCATTAGTCTTATGCTTTTCTGATTTCAGGTTTAGTCCATCAAGCAAATTCCCTACTATTAAGACTCTGTGTTCCTCTATTCTACTTCTCCACAAGCTACTACATAGCAACCTTTATTACAGATAAGAGGCCAGACCATGACTAGGGTTGAACTGACGTAATTACAGAGTGGATTAATTTTTCTGCAGCAAATGAAGTTTGCCTGGATTTATAGTGATGCAGGAGGAGAGCCTCTCACTTGCTTCTGCTCTTCCACTGAGGGAATTAGATAGGGAAGCATGACCATTAGGTGCCGGAGGAAAAAATATATGTTCGCACCCCGTTCAGAAATAGTCATCATCATTGCAATATGGCTCAATAAAAGAGCAATTTGGGGAATGTAAGACACTCCGTTTTGTATTTTATAGACAATAACACCCAGTTTTCACTTTGTGATTTATGGGTTTACTTCAAGGTATTCAGTGCTAGTTCTACAGCCCAGTTAAACATGATTTGTACTATTCTGGAAGCCCAGAAAGGATTCAAAATAGACAACTGAGGATTCTTTTCACACCAGAAAATTCTCATTTGGCACAGGACCAACACAGCCAGCTGTACGCAGTGTATGGGACTTGTCAGGGATACTGCTGAGTGAAAAGGGCATGATCAGACTGCAAATTACAGCAACCAAGTTGTTGTTTTTAAGGTTCCTGCCTCCATCTCAGATATCTTTGGGTCTTGCACTGGTCAGTGCTGGTGATGTCTAGTACAGCTGCCTTGGAAAGGAGTATAATGAATAAGGCAACCACAGCCCATGATTTGATGTGATAAATTAAATACTGCAGAACATGCTCTCTGCAGCGGTGGGTGGAAAGCTGGGCACAGAAGGAGCTGCTCTACTAAACTAATGAGCTTCTGCCCGGGATGTGCTCAGCACCGGGGCCAAGCTGCCCTCGTGCCAAGCAAACTTCTTCCAACAGCAGGTTTGGCAGTGTAGCCTGCCTGCGCCAGGAGCTCTGGCTGGCAAAGCTCTGCCAGCCACAAATCATACCTTATCATGGCTCAGCTCAACAAAGTTATGCTGGCAAGAAGTCCCAGAGTAGACTGGGGCCAAGTGTCGTTAGAGAGTTGTGCTATTAAACTGTACATCTCGGGTGATTAAAATCATTGAAACTTGTGAGCTGACTAGACCTTGTGGACTGAGAGCACTGAAATAACCTCACGCCATTGCTATCACCTGATATTGAAACTTAGCCTATCCTTAAAAGAAGCATAATCCTGCACATCATGGCAAAGAGTTGTGCTACCTTTCAGGAAATAGAGCCCCACCAGGAATACAGCTGACCAAAGGGTGGGGACCATGAAGCACCCAAACTACCATTGCTCTGCAGCACGATGGGATGGCTTTGGAGTGACAGGCTCCAACTTTCAGGTATTTCTATCTTTGTTTTCTTGTGAAGGCAGATGCTTTCCATATAAATGTTTTGGCCAAAATCCCAATGTTTTCACAAAAATTGCTTTGAAGGAATTTTTTCAGCCTTTTCCAGTAAGCGCACACATTCAACTTGCAACACAAGACTGTAAAGCAATGCCCAACTGTCAGCCATGTGCTTCCTTAGATTAGAGATCATTTTGACCAGAGATAAAAGTGAAAGAACTAGCCTGGTTAGCTCAGCAATTTTGACCACACATATGAATATAAGAAACCTAAATTAATTTAACCTGTTACACATTTAATCCAACCTTTCCACTAAGTGAACATGTAGAAGTCAAATGTTCTCTGTTCTTTGCACTTCTCTGCTACTACTCTCTTTGAGGTGAGCAGATCTTCTGTACATTTGCTTTGCTGTGATTCAGCACTCCTTGGCTATACTTTTAAATAAAAGCACACCAGGGAGCGAGGCCAAGCACTGGCTCCTGATGGCTCACCCCCCTCTCCTGTTTGCCCACTGCCTGCTGTTTTGGCCTCCTCAAGAGAGTCTCTGGACGTGGTCCTGGAATATGTTGCTGCATGCCCTAAGGTTAGTGTGGTGAAGACTGCCCCAGATTTGTCTGTGTCCTCCTTATAGCATTCCTACTCTAATGTTATATCAGCATGTTATCGTGAGTGTCCTCAAACACTCTCCTCCCATGATCCCAGGGCACTGAACAGAGATGCTCCATCTCCTGTTACCAAACCACCACTCTGGTGCTCCCAGAAACTTGGAACTAAAAAGATGAACAACAAATAATGATGGTGTCTTAGGACCACCGAAGACCATATGGAGCTCAAAGGAAACTTGGGGCTGAGGGCTATATGGTGTGGATGTGGCCAGTCTGCTCCTAAAGGGCCCCTCAGGTTTGGCGGGGGTGGGCAGGGGGGGCAGCAAGAGCTGTCTAAAATGGACACATTTAGTTTATACAGATGTTGCTGCTGGTCCACAGAGCTGAGCGTCCTCAAGTCACTGCCCCAGCACTGCCTCGCCTGGCTGAACACTTGCGTATGGTCAGACCTGCAGGCCTGCATGTCTGGCAGTATTTATGTGGATGAAGATGACTCTCTTGTGAGCACAGAGATGTCACAGTCTGAGAACGCACCTTGGCTTGTGCATAAATCCTTTTGAAATCCTACTACTTCATATCCACGCTGCTTTTCCAAGCACGGGTTTTTAAACATATTAAAGACTAACTTACTATTAGCAATTGAGCATCAAAGACAGCATGCAGTATCAAGAACAAATAATTACATGTTCTAGAACTTTTATCAGCTTTAATTCAAAAAGGTTCTGCAGATAATCGCGTGCATTCAACAAAAATAATAACATCATATACAAATGACATTCTGAGAAACAAGACTGCATTAGGTAACTTAAGAAGAACTGCTCTACAGGAAATACATAGTCTGCCATCTCCTAATTTTATTTTCAAAACAACCTTCTTTTTTAACAAACATGTTTAGTTTTAATCTTTTGTTGTTGTTAGTGTTGTCTGTTATTCCCATAGCAATAAAAAACAATTGTAACCAGTGCATGTGTGTGTCAGCAAGTTATTCTTGTTTCAGTTTTTTTAAATGTCTGCATTAATATTCATTAAGATACCAGCTAGCTCAAACAGATTGACATGATCAAGAAATGTCCTTAAAATTAAGCTTCTTATTGATCTCCAATTTAATTTTTAAAGGCTATATATTGATGGCTGACAGCTTAAAAGACTATTTAATACCCATATTTCTGTATTTTTTGTGCATGACTGAGGAATGGAAAAGACAACAGAGACTCAATATTTTTCTCTTCAAAACTAAAAAAAATCTCCATTAGATAATATTATCATTTTGTCTAATTGGGACATTCAACTATTCAAAACCAACAGTTCAGCTAAAGGGCTGTCAAAATACAGTTTTTTGGATGCAAATATTTTTAAGTTGTTACTTTCTTAAAGCATTTGATAGGAGGGGATTCAAAAACTTTAAGCAGTCACATTAATGTACTCTATTTGAAAAACCCATCTATGGCAAATAAGCTTTAGTATGAACACTGGGACACACATGACTTTTTGAAGACTTGCAGAAAACTTATCATATTTACAGCACATCCAACTTCATGCTTTATTAGCGTGACCTCAGTTTTCATAAAGTGTGAAAATGGACCTCCAACATGAAATCTATTTGGCATTTCAGCCTTTCAGCTGCAACACTACTACTGAATAAAGAATGTAAATTGCTCCCCCACTTTCATTCTCCCAATGATCAGTGTGCAGCTGAAGTATTTCTAGATTATTATTAATACCCATTTGCACTAATGTTTTTAACTGTGCATAAATACCAGAATGTATTATTTTTTTTTTCCTCATCATGCAGAGGCAGGTTGAAGTCATCTGCTGAAACTCAGATTCAGAATGAAGGAGGTTCCACACACAGACCATGTCTGAAGGAGACACCTGCATGGGTGAAAACTACTCCTGTGGGCTCTCACCTTCCATTAGCACTTACACCTCTATGAAATAAGTTAAATAAAATGTCATGATAAGAAAAGTGGAGGTCAACCGCAGTGCTGCTGGGAACCAAGAGCCAAAACTTGTCTGGGGAAGAGACTAGCAGCTGTGGAGGTTTGTGCTGGAGAGGAAGCAGCAAGGAAGTAGGATCTGCACTCCTGCAGCATAGCTCAAAGCTGTGGGAACTTCACTGACTTCAGAGGGCTGCAAGCCAGCTCCTCATGAGGAATCAGGGAGGACTGGCATGGCAGTGTGGAAAGAAAGCACAACTTGTTATTAAGAAAGGCAGTTTGTCGCTGAAAAAGGGTCACATTCAGCAAGCAAAGCTGCACTACAGCGTCATGTGAAGCACACTGCACTGTCGTCTCCATCCTGGCAAAGAAAGTGTCCACCAAAGTGGGTTTCAAGCACAAAGTCCTCCCAGAAAACAGTTTTAATTGTGTGCATTCAGATAAGCAATTATACTTAAGGCTATTATGCCAGTTATCCAAAACCAATATAAATAGTCATCTCACTGACAGATAAAACACATGGTGCCAAACTTCGTATAACAACAGGACAGGCTATTAATCCCCTTCAGTTTTGATGATATAATGCCATAGAATATATTTCTGTCCACATTACTGACAATTAATGCAGCCTGCACACTGAGAGGGAAAGCTTTGTGTTCAAGGGGAGTAAAATTTCCATGTAAATGTGGGACAAAGGTTCCAAATGGAATGCAAGCCTGAAAAGGAAAGATTACTACTCAACGTGCATTTTGCCAAAGAATTTTTTTTTTTAATAGTAGTAATAGCAGAGAAATGTTCTGCCTGTTAACTAATTGGATTTGTGCAATTCAGGCACCCTAATTTATACTGAAATGGTTTGCTTGCCTTCCCTCATTTCAGCCTGGCAGATGGACTAGGCAAAAATGTGAAATTCATGCAGTCGTTGCTCCTCATAGCCCGCTTAATTCACAGGCCTTTGTCAAAACTTCTTTAGTCAAGATTAAAAGAGAGGGTACCATATCTATCATAACCATCTGGACTGGAATTTGCCAATCTGGACTAATTGAGCAGAAGCCTAAGCTGTACTAAAGAGCAAAACCCTGTCTGGGCTCAGTGGAAGGAATTCAAGCACAACAGACACAAGGTGCTCCAGGAGCTGGGCACATCAAGCCCTGCTGCTCTCCACTCCTCAGCTCCTCTGCCATTCATGTAACTAGAAACGGGAAAGTGAAAAGTGCTAATCAAGATGTTAGCATTTTATATACTTTTTTTTTTTTTTCTGACAACTGACAGTATTTATACAAAGCAAGAAGGAATTAAGAACATAGCCCACACACTTTACTTTTAAAAATGAGAAATTGATTAGGTAATGTACTGTCAAAGCATCACACTTTCAGCTAAGAAAATTCCTTCTAATGAAAACATACTGCCAGTTGGTGAGCAGTTAGCGTATTGACTACATATTTAGGATTCATCAAAGCTCTGATGTGCTCAAACTGCCTCTAGCACTGGGTAGAGGAGCCAGTCTGGAGAGATGAGGGGCAGGAGATCAGCCTGGGTTGGCCAATGGGTAAGTTTATATCTGATTTCATCTGCTGATAAGCAGGAGTGTCCACAGATCCCCAGACTCATGAAAATAAGCAGCAACTGTTCAGAGGGTATTTTTTAACATCTGTATTTGCAAAAAGCAGTAAGGCTTTTTTTCATCTACATGTACCTCCCAATGGCTATCCCCAGCTAAAAGCCTCCAGAGTGAAATACCATGGCAATCTCCACACGGAGCGGCGCTCACATGCCATCTGTGAATAGCACCAGGGAGAGTATCGGGTCTGCACTCTACTCATCTCCACACCGTGCAGATGCTTCTCCCTTGACTTTGTCCCTTTGCGACTCTGCAACTGAAGTGATTGTCTTCAGCATTAGAGCCGGTTGACAGATACAATGTGGTATTTTCAGTCATGGGCTATAGATTTTACTCTCCAGCTTGGCTTCCACCAGAGAGAGAAGGGATGAGTCAGTTTTGGATTATGCTGTGAATTTAGCAGTTCTCCCAAGTTTTTCCTGAAAGTTTAGGTGGGAGCTGGAGGGTGGGTATGCTCTAGTCTACAGTGAGGACTGTCTGTTTTAAATAAAATATATAGAAAGCTTTTTTTTAATGATACAAAACATGTCTGGATTTTAGATGGCCAAAAATAGAATACATATAAATAAATAATGAGGTTCCTAGGGGCAAAATAGCTATGAAAATTTTTCCTTTGTAATTCTTTCTGAAAAGAAAAAATATACCAAGGTCAGACACCTGATTGGAAAAGCGAGGGCAAGTGAAGCTGCCGGGGGAACACACTTCACTCACAGATGCTCTGTCTTCAGTTGACCAGTGCTAAAGTGTTGGCAGCACACCAAGAGGTAACACATCTACAGAGGCCCTTTCCCATAAAGTGGCTGGCTCCTGGGAACCCAGCTGAGCCACAATGCTGCCCTTCCCATCTGCACACAGCTCCCAGGAAAGTTGCATGATGTGGCTGTACATAGCTTTATTACAGAGTTTTTTCAGTCATGTGCCTTTTCCATCTCATACTTATCTTACATGTTGTTGCAACTCAGAAGAGAGAGATGAAGAGAAGCAATTTAAGTATCATTAGAAAGGCCACCCTGCCTTTCATAGGTGCATTCATCCCCACAGGGCCATGAGAGCAAGCAGCATCTAGCTTTCCATCCTGGTAAATCTACACCAAGGCATCTTCACTTTCAAGGCCAGTGGGTAAGAAAACAATGAGGCAGGCAGAGACGGGCTCTCCGGAGGATTTTTTGTTTGCTGACTACAAGCAAACACTCCCCAGCTGGCTGGCCATGCCAAAGCCCTGACCCTCTCCATGGATGCCGATGCTACATCAAACACAAGATCTGGCATCCATGCACACATCAGCACAATGACGCCCTGGCGTAAGGTCCTCGTGATTAGATGGGCCAGAAAACGTCTCTTCCCCATCCACTGTGAGCTGTGCAGCTGTGCTCCCTGGCACCTAGGCTCTCAGCAGAAGGCATCACCAAAGGGCTCAGTTCAGAAAACGGCTCGTTACTGAAATGCAAGATCAGACTTCTCTGAAGTGGGTCTGACACAACACTGAATCACAAATGGAGGGGGAAACGACCACAAAACTGTTAAAACATTAACTTTTGGGGCATTTTTAAAGTGTGTCCCACCTGCAGGCAAGTAATGAGGGAGGCAATAGGACTTATCTCATTTCTTAGTGAGCAAAATTCCTCCAGGTACAACATATCCAGGTTAGTCTCAGCGCCACCCTTCACTGCCAAACCAAATACTGAGCATAAAGGTCTTCTGCTGTAGAAGAGCCAGGTTTTGTGAAGTGAGCAGCATGGTGCCGAAGCAGCACAGGAGTAGGTACAACCCCTTTGAAAGTTGAATTTCTTCCAGTAAATAAAATTTAGTACAAAATGTGATTTGCACTATGCACACATGTCTAACATACATGTATGTGAAAATTTAGGCTGTATATCTTATCAGATATTCAGGGTCAAATCTGTAGGTGGCTCCATTGACTTGAATAAATTGACTTAAAGTTTCTGAAGATCTGAAGTTTGATTTTGATACATTTTACTTTAAATGGAGTTGACTGAGAGCAGACTGACTCTGTTAAACTAAAATATTTTTATTCACTGAACAGAACTGATAATAACTTATTTTATGAACTGGTGCATTTAGTTTTCACTCATCTGACCTGATTCCATTATCAAACCTTTTTTAAAGACATCATTGTATACAGTTTGGTTGTGGTAAATGAAATTTTTGCTTTTGTACCAAGTTTTTGTTTCTATAAGTTTCAAAGGAACAGAAAGAAAACATTCTATATTTAAGCAATACTGTTTTTTTTCCCCTAAAAATACTTTGTAGTAGTTATTTTTTTAACATCAGTAAGATAACGATGACAAATCAGAGGACAAAACACCTGCATGTGTATATAAAACTGATAGCACTGTAAGAAACATAAACTCCTTCATAATATTTATATGTAAATATTTTATTTTGTCTTAATCTTAAAATGCTTACGAACTTTGTCTATATTTTCACTTTATCTGTCAATGAGGTTAGCAACCACTGATTTTTCCAGAAGGATTACAAATGGTGTATAAACACAAAGCTAAGAAATAACTTGGTGTGTTAAGTACATGTAAAAGAAAACATATTACAAAATATTTTTACTGGTGTAACATCTGGAACTCCAAAGGAGGGATCGGGTTCCCTTTAGCTACAGAATCAGGGAAAGAAGAAAGATCAAAACATGCCAAGGAAAGTGGGAGCAAATCGAGAAAGATGGGGATAATGGCATGGTGCAACAAGGTACCCATATAGGGTTGCAGTCCTGGGAGACAGAACTGACCACCCATCCAGAAGGAGAAGCGTTGCAATAGCAATGATTTGTAGGGCTCACTCCCATACAAGATGCTATCTTTCACAGTTGTTTTTTTTTTTTTTTTTTCCAAGTAAGAGGGACTGCATGGATGGAAAGGGTTAGGTATTTATGGGGAAAGCAGACAAGCAGTTATTAAGAGCAGTGCAAAGATAAGATTAGACTTGGATGATACAATGTGCTGATAAAGCTGGGAGAGATGTCTCCTACCCAGAGTGTTTTAAAGCCCTTGATCACTGTTGCAATACTAACCAGTTAATTAGAGTTGGGACACATGTAGCAATTTACTGGGAAATGAAATTTCAAGGTGCCTTAAAGAAAAATGACAAAAACCCCCAGTTTTTCACAGCACTCCTTCCTGAATGCTTTGATGTCCAGGTACATTTAGTAAAAACAAAGAAAGCAAAGGTATAGATTCTTGAAATGCTGTGGGTAAAGGGCAGGGAAGGAAATGCACTTTCTGTACAAGAGCTGGGTCTCTCACCTGTGATGCCCAACTTCGACTCAGTGGGGACCTGCCATTCCCCGGCTGAAGACCCCATGGCCAGGCAGCACCAGCCTGGGCAGGGAGCAGACTTCAGCCTCCTCCATCAGCTGAGACTGCTGCCTGCAGCCACAGCCTACCTGCCCCTCTCATCAGGCAGCTGGGTGAATCCACAGCCACTGCTCCTACAGCATCCTTGCACAGTAATAATGCGGTCATGCTTTACGGATCCCAAACTATCTCGGAGGAAACAGAGGAGTCTGTGGGTACAGGGAATTGCATTACCTTCGGTCCCCAAAGTGGGACAGCTCAGGGTCCGGGTGATGCTGCAGCCCCCATGCAATAGTGGCGGCTGTTTAGCAGCGGACTGATGAGCCGAGGACCACAAGCTCCCTGGGCACTGCTCTACATCTGGCTTCACTGCAGAGAGCTCAATTTTTTCCTCGTTTAATGAATATTTAAGTAAGCTGTGCAAAGTGGGAACACTATTGGCAAAGCAAGAAGGGTATTCTGGGATCAGCCGCTCCCATTCACATTTATGGGAACTGTTCCTGGAAACGGGTTCAAGTCCCCTCAGGCAGTAAAGGGAATTGAGCCTCTCACATCTCGGGTTAGTGGCATAATTATCTGCAACTGTGTAAAAAGGCAATGGGTTCACCCTTCCTCTTTGGGTTTCTAACCCGGGCTTTTATCTCATTTGCTTTTATTGCAGAGCCTGAAGATGAAATGAAAGAGAACACTGGAACAAGATGCATGGGGTTTTTTTCTTCCTTTTTGGGCAAGAAAGAAGTGCTTTGGGTTGATTTAAACCATTTTTTTCCCAATTGCTTGCTCTTGGTCAGAGAACTAAACACTATTAATTGCAGTTTGGGATTTTATGTTAAGCTCTCCTTGCTTTTTTCTACAAAACAAGAAATGCACACACACACACGAAGCTTTTAATACATTAACAAATAAATGTCACATAAAATAATTAGGTTCTATGAAAGGAACAAGTTAAAAAATCCTCAATATCTTCTTTACAATGTCACTGTTTTTAAAGCAGAAACCATGTATCTATATATCTATATATCCATATAACACAGTTCAAATGGTATTTAAGGATATTAAATTTCATTTGGGGAACAAATAAAGAGTTGTAGAAGACCTTAAGTTGTTTTTGAAATTCATTTAAGTTAAAGCATAAAGGGGAAAAGAATCCCTAAGAAATTTCTGATTCTCCTGGACACCTTTCTCTCTTGCAAAGTAGTATTTGGCAAATGTCATTAAAGAGAGCTAATATGGCCTTATCTGTCTCAGCGAGACCTGGCAAACTTCACTAGGAGAAAGCTGAAAGCGCTGCTTTTAATTTGTCTTTGTATTACAGTCACGTTGCTGGTCTTGGCTAGTTACACCAGACTATTAAAATAAAGTAGCAGATAGGAAAAAAAAAAGAAGGAGGAGGAGAAAGCAGAGGACAGGGTCAGATGTAGCAGCCACCTGACAGGCAGAAAGGGAAGAGAGTAGTTGCATGGCCCCGTAACTGCCTGCAAAAGTAAAATCACCCTCCAGGAAAACTTTCCCTGAGCAAAAGGGGACTGAAACAAATGGCGCACAAAAAATTGGCAACTGACATTTTTACTATTTGGTTGTCCAAACATGGAAATGCTTTGATGATGGTTAAATGTGTTACAAATGATCAGCTCTCCAGTGTATTTGACCCATATTAACAGTCTCCATCTTGCTAACACTGATGTGAAGGTGAAACAGGGGTAATACTGGGAGAGCAACTGCAGGGAAAACGTTTCTACGGACAGAGCTTTGGATAGCTGGGAAGGCACAAGTTACCCTGCACACAGAGCAAGTTTGCCCAGCCACATATTAGTAATTTCAAAGCCTGAAATCTCCAATTCTCACTATTTCTCCTGTAATCAATGAGAGATGTTCATCAAGGTCTAAAAATACACCTTTCCCCCTAACTCCTTCACTCTGGGGGCTGACAACAACAGCGTGCAAAAACATTGGCAGGAAAACACTCTTGCCTTGATTAGTAATAGCTGCATCTTGGCTTATTCTTACTGGTACTCCAAAACATGTAAATGCCCCAAACTTACCATCCATTAACTTTGTCAGAGGAAAATGAAATTACACTTCATAGGTCAGGCTATTGTCACTATTCCTATAAAACAACTGTTCCCAAACAGCCAGTGACTGGCATAACACAGGATGAACAACATGTACCAGAGTACTTTGCACTGTGTGGATTCTGACTTCCTTGCCTATTTCAGCGTTATTTCCCAAAATACATGGCTGTAATATCTTCAAAACGTCTACACAAGTATGGCTGGGAATTGCTTACTTTTAAAAACAGTGGTCTGCAGAGTGTCTATAATCTGTGAACTTAAAAATGGTGGGACACAAATGTCACAACATCTCTGTAAAGCAAGCATTTAATGTGTTCTGCAGAGAGGTAAATTTTGGAACAGACATGCCCACATCAGACAGTAAATCACTGGCAAAAATTCTCGATACTCCTGTACTAGCAGTTAACCAGAAAGGCAAGGTACTGATGCTGTAGTGGATTTCCACTGGTTCAAATATTTCCTTCTAACTCCTTCCATATATGCCCTGCCCAACATCCTAAACTAAACTGTTTAGGTGACCGAGGAGCTCAGTCCGGAGACTCAGCAAGACATCTTGAAAGAGACTTTTTTGTTATCATACAGTGCTAGCATTGAGCTCTGTGTTGTCATGGAAATCCTCTCTTTCCCCAAGATGTTTAAAGTAAACAGCCATCCCTCTGCCTTTCCTCACTTTTCATGAATGACAGCTTAACTACCACTGCCACCACTTATCCACAGGTGGTTTTGGCAGTTTAGGGGGTATTTCTCATATTTTTTCACTTAAGTCTGGAATAGAGGTCAAGGCATTCCTCTCTAATCGCTGACCTTCCTTCCCCTCAATTTCTTTTCTGTGTCAGCTGATAGAAAAAAAATGCAGTGCTATCTATTCATTGATATCCACAGATGGAAAGATAGCAGCTTGAAATCTCCCACCTTTTAAAATCACATGAAAGTTTGTATTTAAAACTTTTCCAGGTGGTACCTTATACTTTTCTACTTCTGGTGATGGCGAAGGGGAGGAGAGGAGAATCATCCCTGCTTAAATGAGTAACATCAGCTTCTTCCTTCATCAAGCCTGCTATTAACAACATTGCTATATTCACAGGAAACATGAAAAACACTGAAATCATGTAGAACCATGTTAGTAAGTGGTAGTAGTCGTCCTTAACACGGAAATGATCTTCTCTTCAGGGTGTCCACTAAGACAGACAGCAATGTAGACCACACTGCAAGTCATTTCTTCTTTGGGCACACCTCCATCAGTACTGTCCAAGAAGAAATACATTGAAATTCTGCCTAGAATGCATGAGTTAGTTGATTTTAAGGAGAAATCATATTTTTTCTGTGCTCTTAATGTTATGAAAAGCAGATCTGTTCAGGAGGATTTTCTGATGACACAAATCTACCTCACACTCCTTATTTCAGAATGAGAGGAAATAACCTACATGGAACCTAGTGTCACCATACTTGCTGTTTTCCCTCTTTTGCAGTAGCGAAGAAGCATCTGACCAAGTAAACCAGTCAGCACTGCATGCTCAGAGAAAATCCTTCCCACCTTCCTGTGCTATCTGCTAATTACCACCACCTTCAAAACCAAGGGTGTCCCCAGCAAGCATCCCTGGGGAGGATGCTTCTGCAGAGAGAAAGGGTATGCATGCGTAGAAAAACAAAATCACAGAGCTCAGCAGGTAAAGGCACAGAGCTGGCAAAAGTACTTCTGTACTCATACCAGAGCTACGTTTCTCACATCACAGGTCTCTTCCCTCTGTTTCTGGGAAACGTTAAGGAACGAGAGGGAGACAGTGAAACTCTGCACAGAGGTTGAGTCTCAGCAGCACTGGCTGTAGGAAAATGCCAGTGCTTTGCAGTCGCTTCCCTTCATCAGTCCTGGCATAAGTCATGTTGCCCAAATACATCCTCCCCAATCCCCCATCTTAAATCAGAAGCTTTGAAGGAAACTCACTCATTGTGAGCATGTAGCATCCAAAAAATTAGCTGTTGCACTGCCAAGTGACCTTCCCAAAAGTCAGGCTTCATCCCAGGCACAAAGTACCACACTGCTGTCAGGCTCACAGTTTCATTTCACTGCTCTCAGAGGACTAAATCACAGCGTTCATGTCCCAGGCTGGTGGAGCATTTTGCTACTGTAAATTCAACAAAAATGTGCAACTATTTAATTGCTTCATTATTCAAGTTCTTTGCTCTCACCTGAATTTGAGCTGTCAGAGACTTCTCTGCTAAACGTCACTGACTTCCCCTCTCAGCATGCTCCTGCCTGTGAAGTCCATTTCCCAAAACAGTCCATGCAAACTCTGGGAGAGAAGACCAGCCGCCATCTTAATGCGCCCACAGCTTTCTTTGTCAAATCCTCTGTTCTTCCGTGAATACAAACTTGGAACACTTCAAATTTAAAACTGTTCCTTTTGCCATGTTTTACTGTCAACACAAGTCACAAAAACACACCACTCAATGACTAAAACACCATTTCAGCCTGCACCAATCTCCTTCATTCACTTTGGCCCAGGGAGTTACTCGTTCAGGTTGAAATACATGGCAGTGGACTTAATAAAGCCACAGAAATCTCAACTGTTTAAATATTTGCTCTGCCAAAAAAAAATTTAAAAAATTAGCTGACATGAGAGTGATGCAAGTTGTCTACAGACACAGAAGAGGTCCATTTTTGTCAGCTCTCCAATAACCTCCTCACCCATCCTCTAATCTTCAGCAGATGCTGGTAACGCCTGCAGGCTGCTTGATGTGAGAATCCTGAATCAATGGGCATGAGCAAGGAGGGGTCTCAGGTCTGATCTAACAGCTGGACTGTGCAGCTTCTAGTCACACAAGGCTCCCAGTGTGATAGCGGACCATGCACAACAACTTTCTGATGAGACTGAAGCCTTTGGAAACTCTGGACCTGCCACCTGGAGACTGTTTTGTTTCTTTGGCTCTCCTATGCACATGAATCAAAGACTTTCTGTAGTGCTCTGGCTAGGTCACAGACTTGAATAGTAAGGTAAAAATAAGGCTAATGAACCACTTTTCTCGGCTGCTGTGTTCCATACCTATCCTATCCGCGGGTAATTTTCACCTTTGCTAGGATCAGGATAACAATGCCTCCTCTGTCCACAGGAAATGTCAGGAAAGTACTAGCAGATCAATGGATGGAAAGTGCCACAGAAATGGACTTTATTAGTCTATTAAACAGAACATGACATTGGTAATCATGTAACTAGACAAAGAAATGGAAATAATAAATGTCTCAATCAATAAAATAAAATAGCCTGGAGCAGTATCAAACCCAGAGCTGGTTATCATCACCACGTAAATTTTGCTTTCATTCAAGGTTTCATATAGCATAAAGAAGGTAACACAAAAATTGTAAGGAATGGAATGGCATCCTCAATTGTTTATGAATTATAACACTAACCAAAAAAAAAAAAAAAAAGAAAAAGAAAAAACAAGTATGTTGGAGAACAACTGTTGAGTGCGTTATACATCAAAACAAATTTTACTTCTGGGTTCTCAGAATGGAGTGTTTCAATTTTCACACTCTAAAACAAACCATACGAGAGCTTTAGATGCTCCAGATGGGACGCCTTTTGTTAAAGCTTTTGAAATCAGCACTATAGTTGTGTTTCATGGATGTATTTTGGTCGGTGTGTTATTGCAATCAGTAATGCTAAAACAGTCTGTCAAGCTCTCTAGTAGAGAGAAGACAGAAGAGAGAACTGAGCAGAAAGAACATACACAAACACCCTTTTAAATCCATAATATGTCATGTCAGTTTTTTTGGAGGACACGAATTGAGAAATAGAAGAAAAGGCAGACACTCAGGAATGGCTCAGCCGGTAAATCGCATCTCATCATTCCACACCCTCCCAAATTTATGGATGAAGGCTTGTGGGAAACAAATAAATTGTATCTCCTATATATTATAAACTGCAGGCTGGACTCAGTATTCTAAGTATTACATAAAACAAATTAAATAGATTCCCCTTAATTTCTAAACATGGCAGTCCAAGTTATACTCTTAATGAAAAGATGATAGCATAATTCACTCTAATCAGCACTGTTTTACAGGAAACAGGTCTAGTCAAGCAAACTCGCTACTGTTTTCTGACAGAACCATGAGTTTGATGGGCAGAAGCCATCTACAGTCCCAGGACAGACCTCCGTACAGCACCCAGATGCACGCAGCTAGCAACCCTGACTTTTTTAAAAGCACTTACACAAAATCAATGCAGCCGATGCTAAATTGATTAAAAAACAGCTGACAGTGAGTTCACACACATGAATGAAACCCCTCTAATCATAAATGGGATTCACCATCCAACAGTAGCTTTTTTAATGGGGCCTACAGGGATCTGGTTTCTGACACAAAACTGCTCCATATCTTCATCAATGATCTGAAAGAAAACACCAATCAATTTTTGGTAACAGTTGGAGAAGGGAGAAAATTGGAGGGAGGGAAATAAACACATCTGTGGATGTGTCAATTATTTAAGTTGTCTTGAGTCACCTGATAAGGAGGATTCTTCTGAATTACATTAAACCCATGCAGCCAGCTGAAAAATCTCAGGCATGCCAGCCAAGTCTAAGGTAAAAAGGGTGAGGATCTACGGTAGAGGTAAAGCTGTCTGAGGAGCACCGTGCCCTGTCCCGATGGCTGTCCATCCATCAGGGGAAATACTGACAGATAAGGATTAGATTCAAGAAAATGTTACAAAATTTATCTGAGATTGAGGAAATGAAACAATACTGAAAGACTTTCTTACTTACCCAAGAGAGCTCAGGGATGACCTGAGCAACATTCAAGTTGTTACAGAGGAAAAAGGTTTCCAGTCATAAAGGATGCTTTAACCTAGCTGGAAAAGACATAGAAGTATCTAATGGCAAGTCTAAATTCAGGTTAAAAAGCAGAATTCAACACTAAAAAGCCACATTTAACATATCAAGACCTCTTCCTAGGTAAAAGAGTTTCTTGTCTCAACAAAAATGAGAGGTTGCACCAATGCAGGGGGCATTTATCTGTTAGATGTGAAAACAACTGACTTTAAAATTAAAAAAAAAAACCCAACTCCTTCCATTTTATAGGCATACAAACTTCTCCAAGGCTTCACCGAAGAGGCAATTCTGACTGAACCATCATGCTGAAAGATCGATTTCCTAAGAAAAAGCAAGCACTATATAATAAGTCCTTGAAGGGGTACAGCAGAGATAAACAAGGCATGGGGGAGGACTCAGTGGCTGCTCCCTCAGCTCCTTGCCACCCCCAGCCCTCTGTCACTGCTGGGAAATCTCATCAGATGCAACGCAAGTCTTTCAGGTGGATTAAGTGCTTATTATTTTTTTCAGTAGTAGCACTTCTGTTGGAACCATGACCATCTAAAGATATGGGACAGGCAGGATTCGTAGAGAGGTGCAATACTTTTTACTAGTGCCTCTGGGAAAAAAACACTCACACTTTTCGGCACACAATCCCCTTTTCCACGTGCAAGGTAAGCTGTGGAGCAGAGCGGGGCAGTAACCAGAGGAACGATGATGAAAAAGGAGGCAGTGGTAGGGAAACAGCGCTGGATGCTGGGGAAGGGTCCTCACTGGCCTTGGTGTGACCTCTCCATACCCCACACCTGATCCTGCAATCCCGGCACTGGCTCCCCCTGCCTCCCCATGTGCTGGGGCCAGCACCATGGCTGCAAGGCTCTCAGCAACATTAGCACTGTGCAGCTGGTTTAATAAGTAACTGCACTTAATTCATTAACTCTCCAAGATTAGCAGAAGATGCAAAGATGCACACTGCAGCCAAGACCAACAAGGCCAAATAAATTTGGAGTTTTCAGGCCAAGTCACAGAGTTATGATAAGCCAGAAAAGATTTTTTAAATGAGGAAAACATTCACTAAGTACTTTTCATTCTTCAGACCTTTTCAAAACTCTTTGTAGAATTTGCTTCAAACAAGGCTGCTCCCAGACGACACAAAACTTCACAAAGACTTTATTTTGCTGACATTATTTTTAAGTACATTAAAAAAGTGAATTCACAGCAAAAGGTCAGCTTCAAACTCACCTATGAAAAAGAGCAGGATATATCTGAAACAGATCACTGCAAAGAGCCGCCAGACCTAGTGAAAAACTGTCAGGGAGGATGTGGGTGAAAAGGAGATCTCCACTAAAACAGTTCGGGGAGAGTGAGGACATTTCTGCTGCCTCTACCAACCACCCCTGGTCTGAGGGATGGGCCCTGGCTGCACGGGGCACTGCATGCATCCAAAAATGCTATGCCAGTGAGCACTTGCAAGACAACAAACTCTTTACATCTGTTAACATTATGGCCCCCGTAAGAGCATTCAGTTATACCATGAGTCCAAACAAACGCAGTCCTGTTAATGACTTCATGCTCACTTAACTTGAACTGTTGTTCTTGAACTGCAGGCATCAGGCAGGTCGGGACCCTTCCATGTTTCCACGCATGCACTTTGCGTTAACGCGCTGCTGCCCGAGGAAATAGTAAGTCAGAGAATTTCCATGAAGCTCGTCTGGCCTTAAGATACGCATGTACACAAATCCGTGAGGAGATATCACACACACAGATTGTAGGAGGACTTGCGAAGAGATATCATCCATTTGAAGCAATGGGAGATGGCCTTTGACTCGGGGTCTCTCCTCCCCTCCAGCCCTGTTCACCAAGTTGCTCCACAAGTTCATCCCAGCTCCCTGCCCCACCAGCCACTGTGTAAACCTGTCCCCATTTCAATGGGCAGTGGGATCTCAGCAAGCCCTCTGCTGTCCCCCACGCACCCCAGGGAGTTCATTCACCAGTGCTGGGGCCAGCACCCCATCAAAACCGATGAGTGCTTTGTAGGGGACCCCACATCTCAGAGCGCTGGGTCTAGGCACACACTTCAGGCACACCACCTCTGCGCAAAGCATCCCTGCTGCTGAAACAAAAAACGTTTGACAAGAATAATATGCAAATCCCAAGATATCATTAAGAAACTCCCCTCTGTGCTTTGCAAACAATACCATTTACATATTATTTACCTAGAAAAATGTTGTCACTGTTACATACCCAATATATGCTAACATAAGCTTTGTATGAAATTTGCATGACTGCATTCCTATACCTGAGCTTAGACGATAAGATCCCAATACTTTTGTCAAATAGAAAGGCAGAGTTATGGAGGCTGACAGCAAGCTCATCTTTTAAATACTCAAAAAGTCCCCAGGGCACTATAAAACTCAGGAACTACTGTGCATTATTTCACAAAAATGTAAGAAAAAGTAGAATTTCTTATAAAAGGTGACACATAGTAAAGTGTAATTCACACAGTATAAGAACATAAAAGCACGAATAATAACCTAGCATTAAGTATATATAGAAGTTATTATTAGGGGAAATCACAGTTTTTCTTTTTATTATGAATTTGGAAATTTCTAAAAAGAATTTGAAAAGTGACAGGACTTTATTCAGAGAAGTTTCTCCCAAGCAGAGCTTCTTTTAAAAATCCTTGAGAATAAAAGTTTATCTACACCTTCTATTGCTCAAAAAATTTTTGGAAGAAAGGTGATCTCTGGCAGTGCTCAGCAAGGTGGGCTAGGATGGTGCCAGCCTTCTCTGGGTGGCTGCAACCTCCGTGCCTCAACCACCCCAGTTCTTGGTGCAACTTCTTAATGACAAACCTACCTCCTGAGGTAGTTCTATCTAACATGCTGGGATGGAGGTGCATAAAACCAGTGTAAACCAGTGCTGCTGCTGAAAAGAATGCTCTGGCCCTCCTCGCCACCTGCAACTGCTCTCTCCTCTCCCATCTGCTCCTGCCAGCATGAATATTTGGATGCTGTGCAGTGAGCTGGATCAGGGAACTAACCCAGCTGAAAATGAACCCAACATGAAATATAATTAATTTTCCTTTGGTTTTGCTCCCTTGTGCAGCTGTGGCAGGAGGGAGAAAGGAAAGGGAGAAAAAGCAGTGAGGGCAACACATGGTGGGGGTGATCCGGACACCCTGCCTAGCAGCAGTCTGGCAGGACTACCATAAAAATGTTAAAGGTAGAACAAGTTTAGGTCCTATGCCTCTATATCCTTAGATGGAAAAATTTCAGGTGGGAAATTTCTGGTTTACATCACTGTCCCAAACCCAGTGAAAGCAAACTTCCAAGAGGTGGCAGGAGGGGAGGAGAAAGGCTGGTGGTGAGTGGGACCAGAGCAGCCATCCTTGCAGGTCCGACTAATGCCCACTGGCACAGAGGGCACAGCAGCACACCACCACAGCATGGGGGAGAGCCAGCAGCATGTGTCAACACTCAGATGGACCCCAGCAGTTAAGCTGTGGTTCTTCAGCCCAAATGCTCAGCCCACACCTGCTCCACCTTGCTTGGGTGATGCTGAATTCATTGCAAGACAACCCATCTTGCAACAAGGACCGTCAAAACCCAAATGTTACCACTGGATGGAAGTATCCCAGCACACTGCACGTCAAGCTTTTTTCTTCTCTCTCTTTTTCTTTTCAGTCACTTTCCATCACGCACCTTTTCCAACCATCTCCCTTGTGTGACAACACGATGTTTTGGTTTTGTCAGCTTTTAGGTGTCAAAGTATATTGACACCTTGGGAAACAAGACACTCCTGCAGGCTGACAAGCATGACTTCCCTGCAGAAATTACAACTCTACACCCTCTGCCACCTATGGCTGACGTACAATTCTGAAAGCAAACTTTAGAGCAAGCCTTGAAAACTGAATCCTTCCATTTATGCTACGTCTTAAAACAAGTGGAGACCATTTGCTAGGTTTTAGGAATACATACGTTGAAATCCCCATCTATCCCTTTCTTTCATTGCTCAAAACTATTATTCCTTGCTTCTTAAAACCTTTGCATAAAAACTCTCTAATGTTTGTAATCCATAATATTTGTATTATCCATAAAGAAAGGATAGTGATAAAGCACCGATACATGTGGGATATAATTAGAGAGAGGTGGATTTTCACAACCGATGTCCATATAGCAGAGAATACAGCTCCCTGACTTTGTGTTTGCCACTGAGATACGCAAGCTGCTGTCAGGTGTGTAGACTGATGAGGATTAAAGTATTGGACTGGAGGCTCATTATAAACATACTAATTAGTATCATGAAGGTGGCAAATGCAGCACTTTAGACAACGTGAGTACTAGGTTACAAGAGTCAGAGAGCTGCTACTTTAGAGTCTATAATTAATAACATTGCTTATGATGGCCAAACTAGTGAAGTAGAAAAAAGATTAAATTTTTTCACTGGATCACTGAACACTTGCCAAAAAGATTGCACTAAAATCCAGGCAGTTAAGTTTCTAATTCACAGCCATGAAGTTTGACCCTAGTTCATAAACCAATACAATATAAAATAGCAGCATTACATCAAATAGGCTATTTTATATTCAAAAATCCCTTTCACTAAAAAACAGAAGGGTTTTCCCAAAACTCACTAACTCCTTTTCCCTTTTTCCACAGTAATTTAGAGTCACTCTAATGAGAGAAAGTTGTGATTCAAACCCAGAAAAATCTGCATCTTCAGAACTAGCTACAAACCAGTGAGTATCTACATTAATCCGGTAACATTTTGTAATGTCTCCAGCATGCAGAGAAGTCTTTTGTGTATTTGTTTCTTCTATAGGAGACAGGAGAAAGGAAGAAATGAAGGAGCTGGACTCTGGAGGGTCACATTTTGTATGAGGTACTAAACTGAGGTACTAAACTAAAATGAGGTCTCTCAGTTTGCAGACCCTAAAGTATCAGTTTTCGTGAATATTTTTAAGCTGCTGTGTTTACATAAAACAATTGAAAAATGCTCTACATCAACATCAAAACACAAAAGAAGATTATGTCTTCAGTTTGATATCAGATCTGAAAAGCAAGCAAATTACTCTTCTTTAACCTACTTTCAGTCCAGTCTATTATACAGATAAAGAATGGTAAGATTGTATGCAGAGGCCCACATGCAAATAGGGAGCCAAAAACTAAGCTGAACCCAAGGTGAAATTCAGAAAATTGAGAATATCTTCTACTTTCAGCTACAATTAGCTGTTCCACATTTATGATGACAACTGTGGAGAATTTGGCCTATATTTTCTAAGATAAGTTTGTGCTGTTAATAAAATGTATGTATTTTTAGATTTCATTCAATCTCTTTGAGCAGCCTAATAGTTTTGAGATAAAAATACTATAGAGGAACCCCCCTGCCCATATCAATGAAAAGCCCTCAGGGAACGATAGACCATTAACCTGTCCGATAACTGCATTAACCTTTTCCCAAAGGACATTTTCTCTGGAACTGTGGAAACCTGTCAACATGTCAGAATATTAGGATGCATCTTCCACATATCGCCCCATGCCCTTCTGTTGTAAAGGGGCAGTAATTACCATAAAACAACAGTTTAAGGCAGAGACAACAGTACCGATGATTTAATCAGGGAATTTCCTCATAGGCTCTCCCAGTAAAAAGGACTTATAAACATTGATATCCAGAGTCTTTTCAAAGTCAGGAATAACAAATATTAATTATCTTCCATGGACTACCTTCATGACTGCCTCTGTAAACTGACATTCAGGAACCTTGAGGATTAATTACAAGTAATGAAGCTCACTTCTGCATTGCACAGTTAAACACAACTCCCTGCAAATGAGTTTGACCTTTCCTGTCCCATGTGCTCTGGAATTTCTTACTCAGAAGGGGATTACCTGCAGCTAGCATCTTCACATGAGAACCAGTATCACGTATGAGCCGTGCTAAGAACCTGGCTCAATATTCAGGCTTCAAAAACGAAACAGATATTTGACAGGAAACCCTGTTTTAGTAGACGACACCACGTGAGTCACTGACAATTAAACCGGTTTCCTGTGGAAAATGCTTGATAACACTTGTGCAGTCTTGTGAATACATGTAGAAGGAGTATCTGCACTAGCACACAGCTCCATACAAAGGCCTGGGCTGTGAAGCTTGAAGCTCCCCCAAAATCAGAGAGTTACAAGGTCAAGATTACTGCAAGACTGAGCTAAAGAGCTGATAGACTACTGACAAACTATTCAGTCCTAGCAGCACACTGAGAAACATTATTCTCATACTCTCAAGTGATGCCATTAAATAGGTAATACGATGAAATTTTATCACGCATTCCATGTTGAGATTTTTTGGAAAAGAAGCAAGATAATAGGATTATATAGCAATGTTTTGCAAAATTAACACGAAAAATTGTATCTGAGGTAATTATTAGTTTGGAGAGTGAGGACTTGTGTTAATCAATCATGTCAAAACACACCTTCTGCACTTTTGCTTGAATCTCACATGCTGGAGCCAGGAGCTAAGGAGTTATGGACACATAGAAGACGAAAGAAAGTGTTCATCAAAAGATCTCATTGGCTTCAAACATGTTATTTTGTGTCATCATTTAGACAAAATAGTAATATTAGTATGAAAGAAAACTAGAAAAAACTCAATTCTCCAAAGTTTCTCCACAGACATGCAGATTCAATCAGTCATGTCTTAAAAGTCACATTTGAGATCAGAATTTAACGACCCTTGATCCTCACAAACAAGGAAAGCCACATCCTTGCCCCGGAGAAAATGGACTATGTCCTCCTTTAATGTGCTCACTCCTAAGGCTGGGAACTGCCTGGTTGCTGACGAGTATTTGAAGGTCAGTTTGCATTTTCGTAGACTTTAGTTACTGCCTTCAGTCATCACTCCCAGTAGAGAAGAAACAGTTTTGAAATGCCAGAAAATTGACAATCACCACTCTTGCAGAGGAAAGCCAGTAAATCTAACATCACTTCTCATCACCTACCCTTTATAGGTCAGACGTGTCCAACTGCAAGTTAAGATTAAAAATGGCTTGCTACTAATCTTAGCACAAACATTAGTGCCGCTCTAATACACCACGCTGCGCAGTAGGGTGGGAGATGAAATAATCAGCTATCTGGCTGGCCTCGACCCTTGGCTTTGAAGTACATGGGAGTGGGAGCAACATTAAAAATGTGTTTAATGCTCTCTGCCCATCTGGGTCAAGTTTAGTAATAATTATAACAAAAAATATGAGCAGTCTTACTTCAAGATCCTTCAGAAGATGCTGACAACAACTTTGACATGTTATTCTCAGTCAAATAATCACCATGTAGACAGTACCTCTCAAAACTAGTGTCTCCTGCTTTGTCTTGCTGCTGCTAGCATGACTTGGGATTCAATGCTCACAGCAGCTTTAACAGTTTTTAATGAATAATTACACCAGCCAATTTTCCATATGACTTTTAACTTCATCAATATGATTCTCTTTGGAGATATTCATGTAGACATCCCACTGGAGCATTTCAAGCAGGGCCAAGGATAACATGTTTGGATCTATAAATTCCACACGCAACTGCTTCCGCTGAGTTCCCTAA